>NC_084663.1:21841210-22143483 GCF_028389875.1 Rhea pennata
ATATATTGTAGCATATTTACAATATCCAGTTTCTCTTTTCAGGTTAGGATTTGTAATACATTTGTAATCAGCATTTATCATGGCCTTGTCAGTGTGTAACACATTCCCAGAATGTATAAAATAAAGATACAGGGCTGTGTTTAGCTATATTCTAGCCAAAAAGCTGCTGCATGCCATGGAAAGACATCAAGAACATTTGACTGGTTTAGTCACATCTGTTACTATTCAGTGACTATTGTTCAACATTTGATTATATTTTTCATGAAGTTTGATTCAATCCTCCTACAAATCAGAGGCTTGACTCGTGTGTACACAATGAGTACAAACTCATCCATGTATTCAATGAGTACAGATTCATCCAAGCTAGTAACCACAGTGAGTAAACCCCAGAAGTGGCACGCAGAGATGCTTCAGCAAGCTCTCTGGGAGCCATGACTGCAACTGGAAGCCAAGTTCCCTCTGTCAACGCGTGCTCTGTGCTGGCTAGACAGACCTGCCAAGAAGCTTCAAAACCCAGGCTGGCAGGTTTACATGGTGCTTCACTGAGCCACAGGGACTCAGCAGCTGTAATGTTTCTGTGCTTCTGCTCTTGCCCATGCCATAGCTCTTCAGTCCCTTCTGAGCAGAGAACCTCCACCAGGACTGGTGAGGGAAGGTCAATTGCACAATAGGAGCTCATACCACTTCAACCAGAGTGCCCCCACTATTCCCAAGCCAGTTTCCAATTAATCCTGGCTTGGGAATAGGAACGAGAGATGATAAATGAGGTATCTCTGGTCATACCTATAAAATGAATTGTCCTGAAACGGCTGGATAAGATAATGAATTAGCCACAGTTTCTTGTCTCAGACATACTGGTACTGAATTTAAGCATTCATGTTCTTTGTAAGAGAGATTGCCATGATCTCTCTGGATGTACAGTGATGTGGCTTCTCAGTGGTAATTTCCCACATACTTTGTTTGCTCGAAGTTTGTCTTTCTCCCTCAGTTTTGCCTCAAATCTGAAGTATGACTATCATGTGCTTTGGTTCCTGTATGCATGATCACTATGAGATTGTGGGCATGCTAAAGCATGCTGCAGCATGAAGACACATGAAGACAGCAATCTGACCTGCTGCCAAGCCTCCTTCTCTTCAAGCTGAACAAAACCAGCTCCCTCAGCCTCTCCTCATATATCATGCTCTCCAGCCTCTAAACAGTCTTGGTGGCCTTCCTTGTACTGCAGGGCCCAAAACTGGACACAGCACTCAAGATGCAGCCTCATGAGTGCCAGAAAGAGAATAAATCACTTGCCCAGACCAGCTAGCTATACTTCCACTAATACAGCCTAGGACACAGTTGGCTGCCTTTGCCACAAGAGAACTCTGTTGACTCTTGTTCAGCTCATCCTCCGCAGCTCCTGCATCATTTTCTGCAAAGCTGAAAATGGAACAAACTCCTGAAACTATGGACTTTAAGAAATCCCAAAGAGGATGATTTAATATTTTCTTCTCATCTCTAGTGTCTATGCTTTGATGAATTCATATCCTGTTGCCTTCCCATTTTGGATTAGCTCCTTATTTCTGAACATTCACCCATGTCAGCAAACAGACTCTACATCAGCTATAATCGCTCACTGTGCCAGCACAGCACAGCTAATGTTGTACTGACCCTCTCCATATGGAATACACTGCTTACAAGACTATAAAAAGACAGCACCAAAAGCTGTAAAATCACTGGGATGGTGCCACTCCTACAAGCCCTGCGTAAATGAGCATGGATTCAGGGAGCTGAGCTGGACGGATGCAGTGAGTGAGGCACGTTTTCTCCTTGCTGTCCAGCAGATGGGGATGCATTCTTCATACAGGGTGTCCATCCAACTCATTTGCTCCACAGCAAGACAAATAAAAACTCTTCATTTTCCTGCCACCATCTGTGTACAGCTTAATACGTACACTGACCAAATTCAGGGAGAAGCATTTAAGAAAAGCATTTTATATTGCCTAGTACTGACAGTGACAGAATGAGAAGAGGGTATTTCTCCCTTTTCTTTGTTTTCTTCCCCTTCCGCTAAATATATTGTAGCTGGCTGCTGTTAGAGGTCCAGCTGTACTGCTGTGAACACCTTTGGCACAGGCCACCGATAGCTGTTCACCCTGCAAACTTTCCAAGGGCTGATATCTGATGGATTGCACAATCATACTCTTTACGCTCATATATGCAGATATCCATCAATCCTGCTATAAGACGTATGAAACAACCAACTTTTGAGTAACAAAGTTTTGCTTTATTTTAAGTTGCCAGTGGCTTTTGGGTTTGTGTCAGCCAGCTCTAGAAAAGAGTCTCAAGGTTCAGCATTGTGATAATTTTAATCAAGTTAAATTTGAAATAATTGATCTGAGACTTAAGAAGTCAAATGCTGTTTTTTAAATTTCACTGAAACAGAGCAGCATGTCCTGAAGACATTTCGATAGCAGATAGAAATAGTCAATATGATAAAAGCCAGGGTGAAAAATAAAGGAAATGCAATTCCTCAAAATGTAACAACTAAGCAGCTGCATGATAATTTTAAGTACTACAATGTTATAATTAAAAGCTGAAGAGGAAGCAGCAATAGGAGAATTACAATAATAAAATTTAGATGGTATTATTGAGCAAACTCAGAAAAATAAATGACTTAGGCAAGCAACACTTTTTATATAATAAAAAGCTCTGTGGAAAATAAGATTAATCTCTGTTTCATATTATAAATTAGAATCAATTCTAATTGAGTCTAGAATTAATTCTAGAATCAAACAAGATCTTGTACAGTGTAAACCTGATGCAAAATAGTGCTGCTGTCTTTTTCAACAAAGGATGAAATCTGTAGCATGTATTTGAGAAATCTCATTGAATCAACTTACAGAGACAGAAATGATGGTTCAGCGCTGGTGCTAAGCTTCCTGCAGAAGGAAAAGAGCATGAAGAAAAGTGTCTTGAGACAAAAATTGAGTAATAAATAAATGTGAATGTCATAAACACACAAGAAACACCATACAGAATGGGAATAAATGATGACAGTCCTGGAAGCATGACATATACAATGTGTACTAGAAAACTGGCTTCAAAACAGCACAGATTAACAAATCATTTAGAATTAATCTCTGTTCTGCTTTCAAACTATAAAGCTCTGTTTCTGTGAGTCAAGAATACATCTGGGAAAGACCTGGATTCTATCTCTGCTTTCTCCAGAAAGTATCTGTTGACACCTTTTCTTTTCTGATGAAAACCAACAAGCCAACCAACAAGATATGGGAAGGGGCAATTGTTTAGGTAGGAAACAAATGTTATCTAAAAGAAAAATAGCTATCTAAAAACACTTTTTAATTACTACTTTCTACCAAAATTTTTGTAAGATTAAAAAATGCAAAGGTGACTATTAGAATTAGAAAACTGTTGTTACTAAATCCAGGATGATCAAGGAGATGGGGAATTTCTTTATAGAAACCATCCCAACAAGAAGCTCAGACCTGGATGGACTGCTTGACTATCCTTTCAATAAACAGCAACAAACATTTTTTTTAACAGCACAAAAATAAATTTTATAAAAAATAAATAATCTGACTTTGGAATAAAGAAAACCATTGCCAGGAGTGGTTTCCTTTACTTAGTGGCAAGGATGAATAAGGCACAGTAAGTAGGGTACTGTATTGCTCAGATCATTTTCCCAACACTACTGTTTTGTTACTTTACCTGTAAATTATTAAAAGGTAGTAGGCACCATACATAGTGGTGTCTGCAAGTTTTGGAAATTATGCAGCACAGAAGGATAACTTCTGTGGAAGAAGAAGGAAGAAGCACTCAGAATTATAAGAAATCAATAGGACTATTCTCATTGACAGATATTTTATCCAAGGCATCATCAGTCCTGGCTCTCTGGTCAATCCTAGCACTGACCAGAGATAGTCCCAGCAACATCTCTTCATGACTTGAAAGCAGTGGAGCTACTAATAGCCATTAAACACTAATCATAAAAGATATCTTTTCTTAGATTTTGTTGTGAAAATATATTGCAGTTTTAAAATGCTAGTAGCTTAAGATGGATGCATCTCATATAGTCAACTGTAGGACTGATATTTTGGGCAATCTAATAACATTAATCACCAAGCGCTGTTTGACTGATTTGTTGCAATGTTGGGATATGCTATTCTTCCAAGTATCTCCAGTTCCAAACAGTTGCCTCTCTTGATCAACACGGACATTGCAGCTCCCTTTATTTTGTTGTGGGTTTCCCTAAGACACAATATATTGTTAAAAACAACAAACACAAACATAATATTCATAATGTAGCGGTTTGAGTATCCTGAAATTATAAAACAGAGTTAATATTTATAAAATGGGCAGTCTAAGATTCAGGGTTCAGGCACTATTTATCTCAAAGTTTTCCTGCTGTGAATGCAGCCTAAGAGTGACTCTAAATATTAACAGAACAGGAGAAACAAGTCTTTGTAGAAATTGCTTCAAGCAGATTAGAGAAATCTTAATAGAGTTATATCCTTTAAAATAATGCTTAATTCAGTAATTTTAATCCTATAGCCCAGATAAGATTCTCTACTAAATTCTATTATATGGATTAAAATCATTAACAAAAGATTTCCTCTTTACAATAGACAGTACATGATGTACTGAAAGCTAATATCAAGGGCAGAATGATATGCTGCGTAGATATCTTTTTTCCTATTGCTATCTCATCCAAAGGCAGATCTCCCTATTTGACCAATAAATACAGAGTTTTTGAAAACGCATTTATGTTTGTGTCCTGTTCGATAATGTGATACCATTATATTCTTTGATATTTGAATTTTACTTGTTCATAAAGTAGATCAGGACGGTGACGGGCACAAAAAAACATGGTTAAATGGTGATATTTTCATCAGTTTCTCAGCAAACTGCAGTGGCATATTATGTGGATTGAAATTTATGGTCTATCAATCAAATTGATTTGTGCAGGAGCATGTATTCTATCATTTTGAAGCATAATGGGTACATGATGAATGAAGTATAAACTGCAATAAAATTATACAGATAGATATGTTTAACCAATTAACATACCAGTGTTAAAAATCTTATCTTACAAAGATGGTCAGCTTCTAAAGTAGAGCGAAATAGAGAAGCACCACAAGAAATCTTACCACTGACATGGTTGTTTTATACTCTAGTTTGTTCTGCATATATTTTTCATGTTACCATTCTGAAAAGCATAAAATTCAGGGGCCCAATAGTTTCTCTAGTGACTCCTATTAACTTTTCATGATGCACAAACAAAATAATGTCATTAAAAATTATACATTGCAAGTATTGGAAGGCTAATGGAAAAAAGAGATATACTGAAATCTTATTTACAGTTCATGCTTAGATTCTGCTCAGAAAATAGCTTATTTATTGCAGTCCAGAACTTACCGCTTACTTTTCTCCTCCTTTGCAGTCTCACTGTCACCAAATTTGCCTTTACCTTTGAATATCTTTTTGTTTTCTTCCTCCTTCATGTCTCTAGTCAGATTTAAACTCTTTTAGCTATATTTCTGTCTGCTGCTCATTCATGCTTTGACACCTGACTAAAAAGTCCATGCAATCACACAGGTGCAAAATAAACCAGCATACACCATTTGCCTTCCCAGTGAACAGATCTTTTCACACAAACAAATGCTTTCTTCAATTGTTTAAGACATAATTTGGGATGTCATGAGGAAGTGACCATGGCTTTGACAGGACCCCTAAGGCAGACGTGTGGTGAAGTTTGGACGGAGGAGAGGAACTGAACATGCAACATCTTTACAGATGTTCCTCAGATGTTATATGGACCTTTAGAAACTATAGCTATCTTTTTAAAGTTAGAGTATCTTATAACTTGCTCTATTCTATGCTAGTGCCAGCACAGCTCAGCCAATAAAATAAACAAAATAGTGCTACTTTTCCAGTGGTACCGGCTATCCTCCTCAACCCTGGACTCTGTTAGTCATGTGACTTTTATATCTTAGTTTCTGGCCAACATTATGTTCTGCTTCAAAACAAGACTGTGGTAAGACTTCTTAACCTGACCTCCCAAACTTTCTCTGGACATGCTTTTTTTATTAGTACCCAAAATATTTTATTAGGAAAACATTGAATTTCTAGCTCTGTTCCCATTCTATCTGAGTTACCAAAATCTCCTGTAGGTTGCTGGATATTTACTGGATATTTACTATAATTTAATTGTGGAAATAAGAGGATGATTACTCTTCTTGTCAAGGTCTTCATACAGTATCAACTTATATCAGTGGAAATCATAGAGGTAGTAAGTGATTTCCACTGATACAGAAGCATGAAAATCATTTTTTCATAGACAAAATATTTTTCCTTATCTGATTTAGCCAATCGTATCACTAATATCTAAATTTAAGGAAAATCAGAAAAACTATGTCTTCTCTAAGAATTCGTGATTCATTATAAAGCCCATTTTTAGTTGTTTATCTATCTGTAATGTGAAGTTCAGCTATACGCAAGTACAGTAAATTATTCATGCTGGACAAAAGATCAGCATCAAAATGTTCTTGAAATTTGAAAGAGTCATATTCTTGGCATTCACTTAACAGAAAAAATAGATCAATGTTATAAAATATTCCTTGTTTTGTAACAAGGCCTAATCTTACTACCTTGTCAATGCTAAATCTGTTTGCTCAAACAATAAAACTATTGTTTCTATTACTGCAACATAGCTTGTTCTTATATTGGTATATTTTTAGCTAATCGAATAATCCCTAGTTCTATAACTGAGTTCAACTTTTTGTAGAAGATGGGATCAGCCTTCATTTAAAATAAACCATTTTGTTTAGTGATATGTTGAAGGAGATGACGGAAAACAAACACGTTCTTGAGCAAAGGAGAGCTGGTGCTGTCTGGTGTAACATTTTCCAGTTACAGCCATTCTGACTGTTCCAGAAAAAAGATAATCTTGAATCTATACTATTTTAAAAATTAAATTAAAATTGGTTCACTGGTGGGGTAAAAGCTACTGATGGGGTAAATGTGGCTTCATTCTGGAAATTATTTTGAAAAGAATTATATTTCTTCCATAGCTTTACAAAAGTTAATGATGTTTACTATTATTCTATGAACTAGCAAAAAATATTTCCATTAAGACTCACAGCAAGTCAATGCACTTTTCAGTGATATAAATATGCTTAACCTTGTGTGACCATATGCCAAGGTTTATGGCTATTTCAGTGACTGGAGGTCAAAAAGGAGAGTAACAGTTTACATTTGAATTATTCATTATGTTAAGCTGATGTCTGTCCTCAGATTCAGGTCTGATCTCCATATAAATATGCACTGGTATACTTAGAACTATGTCATTCATATTTTAATTAAAAGTTCTTTTAGCAGCTTAAAAAACAAACCTACTGAAGTGAACATCTACAAAAGCTCTTTGACTAAATGAATTTTAACAGCATCCTTCATTCTGGTTGAGTGTATATGTCATGTAATCAGGATCAATATCAGAAATAATTTTAATAATCAAAATCAGTGTTGCAAGAAAAAAGCAGTGTTCTTTCTTGTAAGTTTTCAAATCTTATTGATTCAAATGAAGAAGACTGTAGTGTTATACCCAGTGCAACTCTATGCCCCTTCCCCAACACTCTCCACAACATTTGTTTTTATTGGTTCTTTAATGGATCTTTCTGAATATGAAACCACAGTAGTTTTCTGTCTTTATATTCAGTATACATTTCATTTACATTTCACATGTACTTAGTTGAACCATGAAGAGACATGCAGAAATTACAAGTTTTGAGTCATTTTTTAAATGGAGCCTTGCATGATCCAACTCAGTCTACAGTGACCTCACATCTGCTTATATGAAATATAGGCCGCTTCACTCAGAACACTTGCTAGACTTTATTTCTGAAATATTAATACCATTACCCATACAAGCTATACTTTTACCCATTGTTAAAACCGTACAAAATGACTCTGAATTCTAAAAAACAGAAGTTCCACAAGCACATAACTCCAAAAAGAAGCAGCGTTAGTAAAGGGACATTTACAAACAAAAATAAAAATGAGGATATATAAAAGAATAAACAATAAAAAATCAGTGTTTAAAAAAATGAAACACAGTTTTCTCTATAAAGAGAAATCCCAACATTTCCTGGGTCCACCTATGCAGATGAATAATCAAATGACTTAAGAAGCCTGTTTACATTGCACTTTTCACCTGGAACATGATTCTTATATTACTTAATTACATAGTCATTTAATATCACAGAATCACAGAGTGGTTGAGGTCAGAAGGGACTTCTGGAGATATCTAGTCCAACTCTTTTGCTCAAGCAGGGTCACCTAGAGCATGTTGCACAGGATCATGTCCAGGTGGGTTTTGAATATCTCTAGAGAAGGAGACTTCACAGCCTCTCTGGGCAACCTGTTCCAGTGCTCTGTCACTCAAAATCCAGACAAATGGGCTATCAAGACACAACTAACACCCAAACACAGCATAACCATCAATCCAGAATCACTCTTCAGGTTACAGATAAAGCTCCATCCACACAGACTAGAACTGCTCTCCGATTAGGCATACTACAGACCCTTTGTATCATAAGCAAGGCTTTGTAAATCTTCCTAAATGAGGACACCTTACTCCTCCCAACTACTAACACTAAAAAAAAAAGAGAGAGAGAGAGAGAGAGAGATTATCCTAACAGAACCCAGGTTTTCTTTCTCTACTTCTAACCTCCTGAGCTTTGATCAGAAGAACTGACCCCCAGGTAATTATATAAATGATCTTTGGCCATGGAACTAAACAGAGTAGCAAAATTCCACTGTATGCCAGATATACAAACTTTGTAAACACTGTTCTGGATTCAAGAGGTCCTTACCTGAAACTTATTTCAAACTTTAGTCTACTTCATATATCTGGTGAGCAATGTCACTTACACTGTTTATGTTGCATTGTATTTTAGATCTGTTTTACAGTCTGTTCCACTCACTGAGGGCAACAGCAAAAGTTCAAAAGAAACTTTTGAAGGAAAGTTGCTTTCCCCACCTCTCACCACCCCTAACCATACCTGACTCCGCAGCTTTTGCCCTCCTCTCCTATGACCGGGATCTGGGCTTAAGGCCTGCTCAGCCCTGGAGAGATGTAAGAGAATGAGCACATCCTAAAGGAGGGAGTAGTAGCACTTACAGCTCCTCTAGATGGAGATCAGGACCAAAAATATCACAGCAGGAAAAGCACCTGTGGCAACTGATAGGCTTTAACCTATACAAGACACATGTAGGAAATCTTTGCACAGGAGTGCAGTGCAGGGGACAGCGAGACACAATGGGAGGTCCTGCAGTGCCTGGGCACTTCCCCATGCAACCCCTGATGGCAGCTGCTGGCATAGCTGTCCGGGAGCCCGCTGGCCAGTCCTGCACCTCTGGCACTCCAGCAGCTGCAGTTGCTGATCATTTTTCAGTAATGCCATGTTGCCGTTAGTTCTCAGTCCCAGAGGAAAACTCACCCCACATAACGCTGAGAGATGTCTCTCTTGTCCTCACAGATTCCTCTCTTCGTTCTCGGGCCCCATTTCTGTGCCTTAGTATGTTCACATCACCAGGACAACTGGTGAGCCTTGACTCAGCTGTCCGTGCTGAGCCAGATGGTGATATCTGCCCCTGCTGCCACCACTGTCTGTGGGAGGTGTCCAGAGGCTCCACAGGGGCAGTGGGAACCTGCCACCATGCAGGGGGCAAAGCTGGGAGGGGAGGCACCTTCCCAGCTCTGAGAGGCTGTGGAGCAGCTGCTTTTCCAGGGATCCAGTGTGGGTGATTTAGAGATGCCTGTAGTGTTGATGCCTCTGGCACAGACTCAAGAGGAGAAACAGGATTTGGTGGAGGAAGCTCAGGTGGAACTGGGGAATATGGAGAAAGGATTTTCCAGACAAGGAGCACCCAGATCCGCTGGGTCTGGAGGAAGGACGGGGCCTGAAGGGGAGAAGGGGACCGTGGGGGGGGGTCTCAGTGGGGGCTGGTGATGCCCAGTGGGTGGGCAGGGATGCGGGCAGCCAGCAGGCAAGCCAGCACAATGCCAATGAGCTGCAGCAGTCCCAGCCCCAGGGCGGCTGTGGCGACGTAGAACATGTTGCTACTGATGAAGGCCGAGACCTTGCTGAAGCAGCCGTCGCGGTACAGCCCGTGGGTGTTGGGCAGCCGGTGCTGGCAACCCCGGCGGGCCCGGCAGCAGCTGAGAGGCACGGAGCCGTTTTGTCCCCCCGCCCAGGGGGAGGTGAGCCAGTCGCGGTAACTCTCCACGCCGCAGCACGCCAAGGTGCGCTGCAAAGCGTCCAGCGCATCCGCCTTCCCCTCGTCTTCTCCGTAGGCACGCAGGGCCTCGCGCAGCCCTTCCTGGAAACCCTGCGCAATGTCCTGGCGGTAGAGGAGTCCTGAGAGCCCTGCCACCAGCCCGGCCACCAGCACGGCGGTCAGAAAGGTGCCATAGGTGCGCAGGAGGCCCCGATGCTCCGTGGCAGCACTCAAGCAGCCGAGGAAGCCCCAGATGATAACGGCGGGGCCCATGGCCAACAAAATGGTGGGCGCGTTGGGGTAGTCGTTGGCCGACAGCACCAGGTAGCTGCCCAATGACACCTTGGCCCAGAGGCCGATGATGAGCATGGTCAGCCCGGCGGCCCAGAAGACGAAGCTGAAGGCCATGAGGGACAGCTTGAGCACAGTCATGGCGCCCTCGCCCTGCGGCGGCGCCACGGGATGCGGAAGGGAGACCCGCGGCCGCTGGCGCCGCCGGGCGCTGAGGGGTCCCCGCGCCCTCCTCGGCCGCTGCTCCCCGCTGGCACTGGTGCCTCGCCGCAGGCCGAGGCAGGCAGGAGCGGGCGGCTTCCCCCAGGCGCTGCCGGTGCGAGTCGCGGCGCGCTGCCGCCACGTCCCCTTTTACCCAGGCCGGCGTGGGGGCGTGATCTCGCTGGGGGTGGGCCAGGCCGGGCCAGGCCGAGCCGAGCCGTGCCATGGGGGAAGCGGCTGGTGAGCAGCCCGATCCAGGGCAGCTGTGGCGGGTACCAGCCTGACCCTCCGAAGGGATGAAGTGCCTCTGTTTTAAACAGCCGGCTGCCTCCACCTTTGTGCCTGTTAGTGCAGCGACAACAGTAACCCAAAGGGAGAATTAAATGCAGAAACTCCTTGGATTGCCCTTGGCAGATACGCAGCGTGATAAGAGGAGGAGGGTACGCAGACGAACCGTTCCCGCATCCCGTGGCACTGCAGACTGTCGGACGAGAAGGTCCAGCAGCGGGGAGCTCCAGACTGCTGTTTGCTGGAGCACGCAGAAGCCTGGGATTACCCTGAGCGGGGGGCTAAACTCAAGTAAGCACCTAAATAAAACACAAGTAGCCCACAGGAAGCATAAGGAGTTTTTTTAAAGGAAAGTTTTTATTTTTATTTCTTACACTGCATCAACCTGCTCTGTTAGAACATTTTCTAGAAACAAATCTGTACATAAATCTGTATCTGTATATTAACTAACTATACATTCATTCATTCATCCATTCTACCTTGATTTTCCCAGTTGGAAAGTATTTTCCAGGTGGCCTGGCTCTGTTAAATATTCACTTGATTTAGCTTATGATAATAGTGAACAACTGGGAAGGCATAAAATGTTTGTGCACAAATGTCCAAAAATAAGTACTGCTGTACAAGAGTGGCCCTGAAAGTCCCATATGAGATTCCATCCTGAGTCTCTTTGCAAAAGATAATCTGCTCCTCAAGCCACGTGAACAAATGATGGAAACTGTAAGTGAAGCAAGATCCCAGGCAGAAATGCAAATAGCATTCCCAGTGCTATCCATTGCTTACTGAGTCTTTGACCATATTACAGGGCTAATTTATCTGCAGCATTTTCTGACAATATCACAAGAGGTAAATAGTACTTCTCAATTTAAGATTTTTATACCATCTGCAATAGTATGGGTCTCCACAATGAATAGAAACTACTCAAAGGCATTGCAAGATACAAAGTTGACTTTCATGTGCCCTCAGGTACTCAGGAAATGAGTTTTCTTGGGTAATGACATACTGTCATGCTTCTATAAAATGTTTACATTGCTTTTATAAAATCTTTTTAATGAAACTATTATTATAGTTTTGCTAGCTGATGAAATTTCTTTAACCTGTGCAATCTACTGAATCAGGCTTCATTAGCAGTATTCATTGCACTTCAAACTATCAGACACATTTCTTTTTCCATAATGCCTCGTCCAGGGACAAAACTACTCTTAGTTTCATTTCCATTGCTATAACTTGGAGCAAAGCTGTTTTTTAATTAGAATATGCAATAGCCACACCAAAAGGTCATGTCAAAACTTCTTGTTGCTCACATCTTTAGCAAACTCCTTTGCTCCTGAATTCTGAGGTTGAATTGTGTTCCAATAGTAATTTTGGGGTGGAAAATTGAGAAAAGAGTTTTGTTGGTTTCTCTGTGTCCCTGAACCATGGAATGAAAGGAGGTGCCTGAAATACCACACTTTTTGATACATTTGTTTAATGTACAACCAGAAATGCATGACTATCAAAGCATGAGTATGGCATAACCATCACTGGGATATCATCTCTTCTTTGTTAGAGGCCTCAATAATTTAAGTAGAAGGGGACTGTATGCTATAGTCTCTGCATCTTTGAGGTTCATCTGATGCCTTTTTACAAGACTGAGCTCTTGATCACTTTCTTAATATATCAATTCTGAGCTGGTCCTTTAATATTCTAATCTTCTCAGAAGTTTCTGAGATCTGTGTGTGGATATAATTCAGGAATTATGACTTCCATGCTCTGGAAATACTCCACAGCACATTGCATTGTATTACCCAATTTAGCACTAAGTCATATCAGTAATGCTCATGATAAAGACACACTGGGTCTGCAAGCCTGGAATTTCAGAACCAATGATTGAAAGAAGATGACTTCCACAGTTTCACATCTAAGTAAATACACAGTGTTGAGAAGTTCTGCAGGTGACATTTCATGAAGCTATGCTTCCTCTGAAATAAGGAGTCTCTGTTGGCCAGGCAGTTGTCAGTCATATGGAGAAAGGTCTTGCTGTCCTCTGAATGTGCTCATCATTGCTGTGCTGCCATCTTCTAACTCCTGTTTCTTCCCTTAGGATTTTATACTTTTTCATATCTGTGGTTTTACATTTGAATTCTTGAACTGCTAACTATCCACACCTCATCACTGCTACTGTAGTTTTGCCTTTCTTATCTTGCATGGTTCTGTGTACTTTTGTACAGTTCTTCCTCACAGCTTGGCAGCTTTCTCAGAAGATTCTCAGAGCTGGTCCTGTCAGAACTTAGCCTTGGATGTCATCCTAGGATGTATTAAGACATATAGGAGTAGTCAAACATAGGACATGTGGACAGATCTGTCCCCATGCAGGCTCTTCTAGGATGTGCGAGAGAGGGAGGATGATTCAAAGGAAGTAGAAATATAGAAGTGTCTCCTTAAAGCAGTTTTATGATTCATTGGTATTATTGTGAAGTATTTGCTGTATAATACACATTGATTTCAGTAGCAACTGAATGCTGAACTTCCTCTAAAAAAATCATGCTAAATTTTCTGTATTAGAAGATGTCAGATGATACCAATATTACGACCTTTTTAACCATAGTTAAATTGGTATGCAAGGCCAAATTCTGCCCATTCACATAGGCTATACCACTGGAATTGTTTGGGTAAGTAAAGGAAGCAGGACATGGCTTCCTTAACAAACCAGCTTCACTTTATGAAAAATAATCATACTAGAAGAGTCTGATTTTTTTCAGACATTGGCAGAATCATAAAATATATTTGCATCTTAGTAGGAAAACTATTATAGACTCATGAAATTATACTAGCAAACAAATGTTCATGATACTGCATGCGATACATGGACTGGCAGCTTGATGAAAGAGGAGTGATGTTATCTATATGTCCTTTTGGAAAGCAAAGCATCTTGGAAATATCATAAGAAGTGAGAATCCAGAAGTGCCCAGCGCACTAGTGAGAACAACAATATTGAGCGTCAATGAGTGTTTACAAAGTGAGCAACTAATACAGCGAGATTGACCTTGAAAAATACAAAATAATATGTTTCAGAAAAAAACAGCACTTAGTGGCAGGAAGAAACTTGCCAAACAGTACATCTGAAGGATATGTGGGTGATAGCCAAACAGCACATCTGAAGGATATGTGGGTGATAGGAGATGGCTAATTAGACAGCAATTTGCAGTCCTGTTTGGCAAGGAAAATGCAGTCTGAGTGAAGCATAAATTTTCCTCTTTCTTTACTACTTTGCTGTGGGCATGCCTGGCAGCAGCATGATGGTTTCCCATATCTAGCTCTGTGATTTTTTTTTTCCACAAGTTTAGACTTGCAATTCTAATGTGACTATTCCCAGTCAGTGCACAACAGAGGGAAAAACAGTGCTGTGATTCTTCATGGTTTTTCAGGGAGTTAGGTACTTTTGTGACCCTGTGTTCCTGGCTATCTAAGCTATTTTAGTTTTATTTTTTCAAAAAAAGCAAAGTTGGTTTACAGCTCATCTATGATAAAATATTTATTTTGGTGTGTGAAACTTTGCATTAAAAAAAACAGAATTCTTGTTGAAAATGTGTTCCTGTGTTTTAGGCTTGTCTCACATTTGACCATAAATCATGAAAAAGTCTGTAGATATCCTGTTTGAATTGAACTGCAGATCTACCTATTTCAAGAAAACTATTTTTTTCACAAAACAATATTCTCTTTTAGTCATCCTAGCACTTCTGTAATAATATTCTCAACAATTTCCTCCTTTAAGCCCCCTGTGAGAGAGATTTGGTCAAAAGGGCAAAGTATAGATTTCCCTTGACTGCTAGTGGGAAAATTAGATTTGAAACTACAGCTGGCTGCTAGCAACAGCAGAATTCACAAAAGGGTTGAAGGTATCCAGAGCTTAGATCCTGAAAAATTCCTACCCAGCTGCAGACTATATTTGGAAGCAGTTTGATTTTTCTAGCTGTATAGTTTTCTATGAAAATTCTTTTCTGTTTGTTTTGGGGATTTTTCAGAAGTGCTTAATGACCTGGTATGCAGCTCATACCTCTGTCTCAGTGGGTCCACAAAAACAGCTGTTCTTCCTACTACCTTATGGGAAGGGTCTGTCTGGCTTGGTTAACTATCTCACACACAACACAGAAGGAAGAAAGTGTCTTTTCCTCCCCACCCTGCAGACTGGGAGTACTGCCTGCAAGGATATGGGATCACTATGGGGTTCAGAGGGAAGGGCATTCAGGGATTGTATTAGATCTTTTAGGAGATATTTAGGAGAAGAACCAAAGGTGGGGAAAGAGAGGGATCAAGGTGGTGTAGGGAGGAACAAGCATGGGGATAAGGGATAAGGGGATAAATGGAGCCAGTTGCATGTGAATGAGGGGGCTGCTCAGTATGCTGGTCTGGCTGTGTCCCATGCCCAATGAACGTGGTCTGTCCTGTCTTCCTACTAAACTCCATTTCTAACTACCTACTTTCTCTATTCTATGTCCATGTGTGTGTGCAGGCCAAAGCACCACCACTGGTGTGGGACCATGAATGCCTGGGGTGCTGGCACTTGGTGAGAGCAGAGCATGTGTGCATTGCACAGATGTGTGCATCAGTGTGTAACTGATAGTGAACATCATTGAGCCAGACGAGCTGGCAAGTAGGACAAGAGATTGGGAGCCAAGTTTTGAGGTGGCTGTAAGTCCACACCAAGTCCTGGAGGGACCAGCAGGTCTTAGAGTTGGCTACTGGACAACCAGGAAGTCCAAGCCAGCTCTGGGAGAGGCCATGGGTCCTGGGGGTCAGCTATTGGTAAGGTCATAAATTGGGACTGGCTATAGGAGAGACCCATTTGCATGTGTGTGTGAGAGAGAGAGATGACTGGGAGATCCAGGGATCCAGGGGGCAGCTACTGGGTAGACTGGATGTCTAAGGCCAGTCATAGGTGGGATCCATGATGTGTGTGTGCCTCTGTGTGTGTGTGCGTGTGTGTGTCTGTACACGTGTGCAAAAGGGGTTCTGAGTATCAGCAACTGGAGGGGGGGCTGCAGGCCTGGGGACACGAATGTCCTGGTGCCAGTGACTGGGGAAACCTGTTATCTAGGGGCAGCTACTGCACTGGCTTCTGGAGGGATCCACATTGTATATATGTGTATACAAATATAGATGTATGTTTGCCACTAACAGACCTTCATCCTAATCAGCAGATACACAGAACAAAACAGGGTTCCAGTGAAGGCAGCCTTCCTTGGGCACCTGAATGAGATTTTTCATATCACTATTCACAGAGATGTGGTGTAGTATCAAAGAACCCATGTTCATTTATCTTAGGGAAAATGAGAAATTTTGTGACGCCCTTATAATGTTTTGCTATGCTATACCAATGTATTCCTGATGTTGTAACTAATTACCAGTATTTGTCTGTCCTGTGAAGTCCTTAAGAAATCCCATTATGGACAAGATCCTTACTGAGTGGGGTACTTAAAAATACAGAACAAAAAGATTTTTTTAATATTAAAATCCAATTTTGTCACCTTTTGTCATGTTGGATGATACCTTACTTAATTCCATTAAATTTAATGGAATTGTTATTAGGAAAAGGACCTATTCAGTTTAAGGGAAGTTATCAGGATCAAACTAAACTCATTTTTTACATAAAACTGAGTGATACCTTTATTTTAAATTGAATCAGCTAGGTCTTAAATCATAGATCTACACTTTCCTGATGGATACAGCTTGTATCTGGTGCAAGCCCAGCTAGATGGGAAAAGAACATGGATTGAGAGGAGGAGAGAATTTCCCCTTAATCTTCCCATTAACTTGGGGAAAGGGGGCATGTTGGCTTTGTATAACTCAGATAACTTCCAACTGTGGATCCGTTCAGGTATTTAGAAGATTATGAAATACCATACACCCTTGGCCCCTTTACAAACCCTTGATCCAAGAGGAAATGTTGGAAAATTTGCTTCTGCTTTATCTGTGAGACTGTGAGATATGCAGCATGAGCCAACTGGCATCAAAACGCAGTGGAGTTCTTGCTAGCTTGCACACTCGAGCAAGAAATATGGCTTAGCCTATAGCAACTGCAATCTGAAGGCAGAAGCCAACCTGCTGTTTCTTGGAATGCACTTTACAAAACAGTAATAGCAAGAAAGCTATTTTGTTCAGACTGAATTAATTTTAGAAACTGAGATATTCAATCTGTATTACAGATCAGCTACTTTACTATTAATAGCAAGGATCAGCGCTCCTTTGGATTAATGATTTACATCTAATGTGTTTTTTAACCTAAAAATAAAGTACAAAAATTAATTCCAGCTCTAGTTTTGCAAAGGATCATATGATCCATGCCTTGAGCAAGTCTAACTCTCAAAGTAAATGCACCACATCAGAGTAGTAAAAAAGAATCAGTACTTCAGGCTTTTCTTTTCAGGGAGCAATGGGAAGACAAGACCATCTGAAACATAACCAGATGTTATGCCTGATCTTAAAAAGTTCTGAATATATTACTATTAATTCTCAATTCCTACTTGTTGTATTAGGAGCTGAGGGCATAAAATATTTCACATACTGGGATCTATATAATGTATATGTTGTCAGCAATTAGGTGTACTTAACAGGTCATCAGTCATGTAATACTTACCTATATTTGTCAGTATGGATATCCATATGTAAGGCGAATTTCCAAGATGTGCAGTAGCAGGAATATTCTCCTTTTCACTTGGTTGGTATCATTTTGTATCACCTTCACTTGTTTTGAAAATTAAAGCCTCACTTCTTTAAAACCCCTTTTATTTTCCCATCTGATCTTAAACTGATTAGCTTAAGATCCTTCTTGTTTTACTAATTATGGAGTAGCCAGCCCCCTAAAAAATGAATTAAGGTAAATTAGAAAGTCATGTAGCATAGCATAACCACCTCTCTGTCTACTTCCATCACAACACTGGAACCTACCGATTCATGAATGCTAAATATCCAGGATATATAGTGTAAGAGAAAAGACCTATAGATGTATACAATAAACCTCGATAGACTATGTAATATTACTTTAATATATTAATGAATGGACAGTAGACTTTCTGGCAGTATTGTAAATGTAGCTTTATGGAATGAACACCTGGCACTTTATAATGTTTATGTTAAAAGTATTATGTGCACAGAAGGATATATGAGGATGATCAGTACGTTGCCTGCAATGCAACAGACAGTTGTTTATATCCACAAATACCTACCAGTAGTTGTTCCTTCCTTCCTAGTGCTTGTGATAAAGGTCAGTGCAGAAAGAGGAATATTTGATTATAAGTAAGCTTCATGGTTTCTATGTCTTTGACCTTGTCAGGGATTGGGAAATCACATGAATAATTGCCACAGCTAAAACGTCCACTGAGAAAATTGAAATCCAGCAAAAAAATGGGGTTCAATATCAACACAGGCATTTCATATGCACAGGCTTATTCAGAGTGGCACATATATCCTCTGTGTCTTTGCCGTGTTTCCAAGTCGTGGAGAGAATGTCATCACAGATAGAGGGTAATCACACACTGTGCTTAGCGCTTAAAGGAAGTCATGGGGCACAGTCTGTTTTCCCAGGGTCACCGAAACCTCAGTGCGCCTTCTAAGGTCAATGGTTAGAGAGTTTCCATAATACTCCAACAATAGAGCACAGGATTTTCCAAGCCTTGGGCTCTGGATCCACAGACTTTTACAGCTTCCTTGTATTGCTCAGGTAGAACGTGCTTTCCTCGAGCAAGTGTCATGCTTACCTGTTGAAAAGGTCATGGAAAGCCCTTTTTTTTTTTTTTAATGAAACATTCTGCATGCAAACAACACACCACCCTCGCATCAGTGCCTTAATCAGTGTAATTATTTGTCAACATGCCTGTCATCTCTGACAGTCTCAGATATGAAGAAACTTATTTAGCTCTGCTATGATGGTTACACATTGAAGATTTTTACTATTCTTGGAAAATGCCTGTTGCACCATTTGTTAAACATTATAGCTTGTCTGCATGCAATAAAGCATATATTAACATGACAGCGAACATGCAGATTACAGGCATTTCTGGAGCTTTCTATAGGGATGACTGCTGAATACTTTCTTTTTACTTACATAACATAATTTTCAGGTACTTTTAAGGTGCCAAATCCTTAACTCTTAGTCTGAAATTTTCCAAGGCAGATATTTATTTAAGTCTGAATTGCTATTTTTTTTTTAACTTGCAGCAACACTGGTTCTGCAAAAGCTGTTTAAAAAAGTTTTAGAGGAAGAAACACTATTTTTCTGCTTTAAAAAATATTACTGCAACTATCTCCTTAAAGCACATCCAGGCTTTGGACTGGAAACTTGAAATTTTGCAAAGGAATAGGAGGGGAGGTCCTGTATTTCTCGTATGAAACTGATTAAATTTGGCCAGCTATAAAACTCTACAACTAACTTGCCTCACTCTTCCTCAGTCAAGATGGTACCTTTTGTCTGAAACTGTTGGAGATTCCCTCTGCGATGAGCATGGTTCATGCCAGAGTTTCAGTTTCTTCCCTGAAATCTTGCTGTTGGGTACTTTCATGCCCTTTGGCAAAGTACTGATACTCAACTTTCTTGTGCTCTCAGTGCTCCTGCTGACAGTACCTGGCAGGCAGGAGAAAGAAACTGCCTGGTGCAAATACAATGACGAAAGTTGTTCAAGACAAAAGTTTGGCTTGAGAAAGGGGTAACATGATAGTAAATGGGGAGAAAGACCTGGAAAATGGAATTATAATCTATCTGAATGTAGAAATAAATTAAACTAATAGAAATAAATTGGATGGGGGAGGCTTGGACTAAAAATCAGATATGAGAAACTGTGAAAAAAAAAGAGCTTCTTATTTTGTATAAGTAATGCACCAAATTTTTGCAGTGAAACTTAACTACACACACTTCTTTCTTTCTACTTCCTTGATGAAGAACAAGGGATGTTGCAATCAGGAGTGGCTATTTCTTCTCTAAAATACAAAGTACAATTACCTATCCTTAATCTTACAGATTCAAAAGACACTTGAGCTAAAGAAGGATTTCTGCTACAGAACAATACTTAAATTACTTCAGATCAGGTGGATACAGCAGAACATATATCCCCTATACCTATATCCCTATACACGCAATTTTTCACTGCCTGAGATGGTCATTCATTTAAAATGAGCACAAATTTGAGGATAGCTGTACTGGACTGATGAAAAGCCACAGTAACACAGGAATCAAGTCTCATAAACTATAATGGGAACTCTTACTTCCTTTTCATCATAGTTCATAATATCTAGATGTTACAGTCACCTGCCATATCTCTAATTTGCCCCCTTTTACCTCTTCTGCAACATAACTTGGACCTATCTTTCTTTGATAACACCTCTGACAGCTTTGTAGAAAACTATCTCATGAAAAGAAAAAGCTGATCTAGAACCCAAGCTCCTCATCTTATTTCTCAGTTATTCAAACTGTTTAGGAGTAATTCCAGCTCTAGCTAGCAGATGACAGCTCTCTGTAACACAGTTCTGGTCATTATTACCATCCCCAGGAGACATTTACTTGTGAAGAACCTGACTTTTGATATGGAACCTCCACATGTGTGAAAATGAGTTCCCAACTCAAACTGGGTTTAGTCACAACTGTTTATAAATATTGTATATCAGACTATTCTGTTCTATAATGCCAGGTCTAGGACGTGTCAACAGGACATTTATCATGCCAAGTAAAGCTCTTGGCAATAATATTTACCATCTGCGGATTTGCAAAGCCCTCTTCATTAGTATCTTCAGTCTACTTCTTTAACGGCTAAACGACTCACAGTCTTCTGATGACAGCAAGGTAAACAGCACAAGAAAATGAACTCTAGGTCAATATTTTTATTCGAACACTTATAAGACATCTTTATTAAATCTGGTGTGCCATCTGTAAAATGGATTTTAAACAGTCTGTTTTGTATGGTGTATAAGGCATAGGCATCATGCACTTCTGCTGTTGTAGTTTTTTTTTCCCCAAGAAGCACAGTGAGCTAAGGAAGCAGCCAGACTGGGGCCATTCCGTTTTTCAGATCTTTGCTGATGAGACATTTTGTTGCAGGGCACAAGTAGCCCTTAAGCAAGTGGATTAGGAAGTTATTGCTGTTAGTTCCTAGATTCTCAACTGAGATGGAGGGACAGATTATAAATTTGCTTCTAGGCCACTGTCAGGCCAGGTACAATGGATTTTCATAAACCCTCACAAGCTCAATGAGCATTTCAGCTAAGGGCAGTAACCTCTAAACGAAGGGTGGTAATTCTTTAAACAACTATATCAGAACCACAAGTCCTAACATAGGGTAGAAGGAAGTCATCTGTTGTGGTCACATGACAGTTTTCACCCTTTTTTGCCCAGAATTCCCTTCAATCTTGTCTTTGTTTGCCTTTTAAGTTCTCTACTTTCTCAGAAGACATTTACCTTAAGGCGAAAGCCTGCATCAAGATCATAAGCATGTTCAAGACCCTCTTCTTCCACACTTTCAGCTTAAGCTCAACAAAGCAAATAAGGAGCATTGCTCTTTCTTGACAGTATCTCCTTCCTTTTCATCACTCTTATGTTTAGGTGCATGTCCTAAGATTTTCTGCAGCAATTTTGAACAAGTTCTATTTCTAGGAGCTCACAACTCTTCATTTCGAAGTTTGTAATAGGACACAGGCACCAGAACTGACATTTTAACTCAAATCCATGGACCAGGTAATCAAATATCCTGATATGCAATAGCTTTAACTGTGGCTTTTAGGCTGTGATTCTGCATTGTACAATTATTCCTTGCAATTGAAACACATGAACATAGGGTAACATTAAGACAGGCTAATTCCTCTGGCAGTGACTTAACTTTTCCAGGAGAAAGGCATTTTGATTGAACATTTCAGGAGTCAGGCACTTTTCCAATCTAATCTACAATGGGAAAAACAGCTGACATTTGTGAATCAGAATATTTCTAGATAATACTAATAAAGGGATTGTAACAAAATGTCAATCTTGATTTTTTTTTAAATCAAGTAAAACAACTTGGAGAAACATCACATTAACAGTACTGATTCTCTCCAGCCTCACCTTACTTGCAGGACTCAGAACCGTATGTCTGAATTGTTATTATTTCAGTTTTTAAGCATATCACAAGACGCTTGAGATTCTGTCCCAGTCCCAGTTTTCTATGTAAGTACCGCTCAGTACTTTACAAGTTATCCTAAAGTCAGATTAACACCACAGGTAACTCTTGGCAAAACATCAGGAAAACATGTCTTCAGCTGACCCCATTTCTTACCTGCCCTTTCTAACCTTGACTGTAGTTTCAGCTGGCCATTAGAACTGCCTAGTGTTCTTCACCCAAAGGAGGGAACAAGGAGCAGCCATTCATATCCCACCTGAGATCTGCCAGCAGGCGTTTTAGTTCTTCTCTAGACTCATCACACTAGTTACACATCCTCATTGGTGACTTTCAGAACTGCCAATGTCTCAGATAGCATGTTAGGAGGAAAACAAATTGACTTTGTGCCTTGATATGGATCAAAAATGTATGAAAAAAACTCACATTTTGCAGAGAGTTACCTATGCTTTATATCAGCCATTCAGATGTTTTCTTGTCTTGGAAGACTCCCTGGAAACTGGAAAATTAATGGAGTCATGGCATGAGAAGTCAAAAAGCTAAAAGCCAAGCAGTTGAGTTACTTTACCACATTGTTTAAAACCCACTTAAGCACACTTCAGCTCCTCTGAAATAAATAACAAAACTCCAATAACGTGAGCAAGAACAGGATTTATTTTAACTTCATTAACTGAATAATCTTCTGGATAAAAGACATTTCTGTGAAACTTCAAGACTTCATCACTTCCCATGGAAGATATGAGAATGCTCAATAAATTTGATTATTCTACTGATACAAGTAAGTCAGGAAAAATATATTTTTAAAGTTCTCACTTGCAATAAAAACTGTATTTTTTAACCTTATGTGGACTGTCTCCTAGAGCCAGATTCTGTAGCTGCTGAAGTGAGACAGAATTTTGTCACTGACTTCACTTCTGCAAGATCTGTCTTTAAATGAACTCACATAGAAATAAGGAGTCTTAGAGTTCACCCCAATGGGAGAATTCATCAGTGAACAGGCTAGTTGATCTTAATCTCCCATAGGGAAGTGGGCAAGCCCCTGCATCACCTACGCCAAAACTAACTTGCTGTTTGCTTGGAACATCCTCGTGAGGAATCAGTAGTGAGCAGTTAGCACCCTATTGACTTCACATCCCAGCTTCATTCGTTGTAATACAATTTTCCACAGCTGTTAGTGCACTTGTAAAACTGAAAGAATTTAACATAAAAGTCTCATTGCTAAAAAAGAATTTTTTTTCAATATAACTTTAAACTAAGATTTTGGATCCATTCTTTCATTCCTTATGTCCACATCTCCCATTGGCATCAACAGTGATTTTCACGGCTTCACAATCCTGCCTTTAACTCATTTATCTATTAACAGGGATTACACCAAAAGCTTCCCATACAGCTACCACACAGCCTTCAAATCTGGTGCAGAATATTGTGCGCTAAGGATTGCAAATTGGCTTTAGCCCAGATTTTTCTGCTCTGCAGCTCTAATCCAGACCCTTATTATTAGAAGACAGCATTGCACAATAATTGTTTCTCTGGAGGAACAAGACCATATAGAATAGCTCCATTGTTTCTGCTTGTCTTCCAAAGCTTAGCAGCATTATATTCTCTTGTGGGACTTCTGGTTACCTCTAATGAACAGGGAGATTAACTTGTGCAATCCAAGGCTCCCTTACAGACACGTCTGCCTCCTTTTCTAGCCTTTCCTGCGAAGAAGCTCGAGCTCTGACTTGCTTCCCGGTGATGTAGGAGTGTGCTGAACTCCGGGACAAGAAAAGCCCTGAGCATGTCTCTCACATCTCTCTAGCTGTCACTAGCAATAACACACTGCTTCCTCCGCACCTCCCCACACAAAGGAGCCTCAAAAGAGCCCGGTGCTGACACAGCCAACAGCTTCTGTCACCCAAGCTGAGTTATTTAGAGCTGAGCAACCATTTCTGATAGACTGGCCCCAAACATCCTAAGAATTTTAAGGGTAAATTGTGGGTTGTAACCTTCAGGAGCAGGTAAATTCATACAACCTTTTCATACGGTAACCTGCACTCTCTGGCCTGGCCTGCCCTCCTTTGCACGAGTAACAGGCAGTATCACTTGTGGTAGCAGTAGAGTTGTACTTTAATCTCCTTCTCAGCAGACTGCACGCAGCTTAGGCTCCCTTTTCCGGAGCTATAAAAATATGCTCCATACTTCGGCGCTCACTGTAGCATATGAAGGATTTTAGAGCTAGTCTGAGACTTGTTTTTCTAAATAACAACAAAAATATGAAGAGTGAGGTTCAAACGTCTGTCTTGCAGCAAAGACAGAATCGAGTAAGTTCTATGAAGTTAGGTCAATTTATTCTTCATGCTCGTACCTGCACTTAGTAACAGAGATGACCGCTCTAAAATCCGAGTTGGAAAAGCAAGTGATTGCGGCGGTTTTGGAGTGATTGCGGCCGGCGGTGTCGCCCGCGCTGAGCGGGGACGGGCCTGGGGCGCCGCGGCAGCGCCGCCGGGGGCCGCCAGGGGGCGCCGCCGCCCGCGCCGCCGCGCCCCGGCTCCCTTCACGGCGGCTCCCCCGCCGCGGGGCCGCCCCGGCTCCCCTCACGGCGGCTTCCCCGCCTCGGCTCCCCTCACGGCGGCTCCCCCGCCGCGGGGCCGCCCCGGCTCCCCTCGCGGCGGCTTCCCCGCCTCGGCTCCCCTCACGGCGGCTCCCCCGCCGCGGGGCCACCCCGGCTCCCCTCGCGGCGGCTCCCCCGCCTCGGCTCCCTTCACGGCGGCTCCCCCGCCGCGGGGCCGCCCCGGCTCTCCCTCACGGCGGCTTCCCCGCCTCGGCTCCCCTCACGGCGGCTCCCCCGCCGCGGGGCCGCCCCGGCTCCCCTCGCGGCGGCTTCCCCGCCTCGGCTCCCCTCACGGCGGCTCCCCCGCCGCGGGGCCGCCCCGCCTCCCCTCACGGCGGCTCCCCCGCCGCGGGCGCGGGGCGCCCGTGCCCCCTCACAGCCCGACGGGGCCGTTTCCCGCCAAGGAGCTCTGCCAGTAAATCCAACTGCTCAGCCTGTGCCAGCTGTTCTGGAAAGAGTCCAGCAGCCTTGGCACATGGAGGCATTTTCTTTGAGGGCCTAAAATCTGTATGTACACTGACAAAGCTTCTCCAAAGCTGAAAATGATTTATTTCGCCAGAAGCTTTAGAGGATGCAGCGAAAGCTCTTGTAACTGTAAAGAGGCGCACCTGGCTACTGCTTGGCGGCCCCCAAGCCCCTAGGACAGCGCGGCGGCACCACCTCCCCACTCAGGCGCTACATTTACAGCCAGCTCCCCAAAGCCCCCGGCCCACCACACGCCTGCGTCTGCCTGCGGCAGCTGTGGACCCTGCCTCATTCCTCAGGGTGGACAAAACCCACCGGTGTGTCCTGATCTCCTGCTTCTTAGTGAAACAGTACCATCTTTCTAATCCAGGCCCTCCCCCCCCCTTTTTTGGCTTGTTTTTTTAATAACGCTTGTCTAGTCTAGCTCAGGTGCAGATAGCCCACCCTGAATGCTCACATTCGGAACGGTCGGAACAGTCTTTCTAAGCAATACTTATGTCTCCTTATTTTCCATGCTTGTCTCCCAAACCCAGTAATGTTCAAAACAGAACATCCTGATCAGTGACTGGGCCCTGGAGCTTGCAGGGGGGACAGTCCTACCCTGCCTATGCCATTTCTGCAGGGACCTTACTGATCTTACCGATGGCCAAATAAGTGCCAGGGAATGAAATGCAAGTACTCTTAAATGCATACGTGGTCAGGAACTTAGAGCCACGAGCTGTTACAGTTTTGTGGGCTGTGATGGATGTCTCAAACCTGTGCCCAGCCCCCAGCATTATAAAAATCACATCATCTTAATAAAGGGGGAAGGGATGATAAAAGGACAATTGGAAATGATGGGAAATTTGGGGCGAGAGGGCACAGAAAATAAAAGTGGAGTAAAGGAAACCTGGAGACCTCTGGACGCTGCAAAGGGATGGGGGGAAGCACAACCAGAAAAACGAAAAACCCTGGTAGGCAAGAATCATGTTCTCCCCAGAAGCCTCCATTTTGTCAGACTAGGAGAGCTGCTGCCAGATAAATTCTTTAATCATCAGAGGTAATGGGAGAACTAGGGAGAAGGAGTCACCTTTGTTATCAAATAAGCATTTTTAAGATCTTGTGCTGTTGTGCACAAACTCTGAAATGAGTCACAATGTACAGCATTACAGATAACTAGAATGCAGACACGACACGTACTTCATAAAGCCAGCCTTACCCAGTAATCACGAGGCGAAGGTCATCAAACCCCTCCAAGTTTGTTTTCTGGCCTGCATTTTTCACTGCCAACCCAATATGCCTGTAAAACAGTTCTGTTCTGTATTTTTACAGCGTACTGTAAGCCCCTTCAAACTCCTACAGTTCAAACAGTAGTAGTCACATGGACAGTAGCAGGCTTACTCGTGTGCTTAAAATGCCAGATGTGATGCAGTATCCTGCTGAATTGGGATCTTAGTAATGGTCTGCTCAAGTGCATTTAACAGGTAATGCTCAAAGCCCACCAGTGATACATAGGATCAGCTCCAGCTTAACACCCACCTCCACTGTCTAGCATCCATGATTCATGAAGAAAATTGTAAAATTCACTAGTCTGGAGAAGGCAAAAGGAGACATGATAATATTTAGACAGGTGACAACTGTTACAGAGACATGGGGAATAAGTTGCCCGTCACACCTGCAGTGAGGAAGACAAGAACTACTAGACTTAAATTTAAGCAAACACCAATTTAGGTTAGACACTTGAACAACCTTCCTAATACTAAGAATTTCTAATGCTGCAATTCTTTTGGGTGGTACCGATTCCTTTATTATTAGAAGTCCTTAGGAACATGTTAGGAAAGGGTTAGACAAATGCCCATCTCTGATGACTCCCCCTGCAACTGGTTAAGGGTCTGGATTCAAATCTCTCACAAGGTCTCTATTTTCTATGAACCAGAGATTATGGAAGACAACAAAACTCCAGCTAATGTCATAATCACTGTTACCAGTTCCTAAGAAACCTTATGTAAAAATAATTTGTCAAGAAAAGGAGAAAGAAAAGAGAAGGAGAAAGAGAAGAGAGAGAGAAAGGACAGAAGGAGAAAAAAAAAGAGAGAGGGAGGGAGGGAGGGAAGGTAAAAGTGCACTTGGCCTCTCCACCCCAATCTCAGAAACACCTATGCCTAAAGCAGTCACATGCATATCATACTTTAATAAAGTGACCTCAAATGTACTCTGCTGTGGCTGATAACTATTCAATGAGGCTTAGTTTCAGTCAAAAAGAATGCATTTTAGGGACAGTTAAAATGCTGAAAAAATATATGAATCAGCTGCCAAGGCCTCTCTTGACTATTGACGTCTGAATCCCTTCAGCATTGACCTCAAACCAATCCCAGGATTTGAGGGGTTTTAAGAACCGGATTTATGTATTACACTAGGCCACTTAGCAGACACTAGTGACCCATCTTGTAATTGCTAATTAATGAGGCATTCAATTACAGCAACCCTCTGCAAATATGGATCAGAGCACAATTTACAGTCATGTACACTCCAGCAATCATACCACAGCTATTACTGATGTCAGCTGCATCACTTGCACAAGTCTGGCAGAAAGCACCTCTAACAATACTAGCACGTCTGCTCTGTCAGCAGCTGTGCAGTCCTGCACCCCTGGCATAGCTAGCCAAAATCTTTTGTTTGATAAACTTCCTATTTCAATGCTCTCAGCATTGCAGCACAGACGAAGCTGAAACAGCACGGCCAGAATCACTAAAAGCATTGTTTCGTTTCAGAGGATACTTGCACCTTACCTTGGTCCTTGTAAAAGCATGTTAAACTTCCATTATGCTCTTGCTGAGTCAATAGAGCTAAAAATGCCTGAAGTAAGTGAAAGTGCTGATACTGCTGACATCATCAGCATGCAGCATCATGAAGTAATGGAAAAACAGGTTAGCAAGGTTCACGGTATTGCCACAAGCAGAGGAATTTCCAAATCACATCAGGTCAGATTAGGTCTCTTCTGCAGGCTAAGGCAATAAAATCTGAATAAAATCTAATCATTGTACTTTTGCAACTGAAAGAATAGGAAGCTTAAGAGCATGACCATAGTCCATCAAAGGGCTCAAAATATTGGTGAAAGACACCAGTGGTGTTGTAGCAGGAGAAGGTGCAGCTCTAAAAATGTTAAATTCTGATTTAAGATGTATAGGTTGAACTGAACACATTGTTCTGCAGATACCTGGGGCCTGAGTGTATGCCTAGCACCTGGTTGAAGTAATTGAGCAAATCAGAATAAAAGAGGATTAAATGAATGATCAGCTGTGTAAGGGACTTATGTATGCTGTGCATGACTTTGATTCAGGCTGTTGGACCGCAGGACTCACACTGCTTGGTCAGCATAAACGGTGTTATACCCACTACCTACTATGTTGCAGCACAGTGGTAACTGTAGTGTCACAGAAAACTTGTTCCTGGGCAAGACCGAGTAACTCTGACCCTAGAAAAGGGGGTATTAGACACAGACTTAGAAACAGCTAACTGTGGTTAGAGGGGTGCAGCTGCATCTCAGAACATCAGTCTTTGTGGGGAAAATGTCTTTGGATGCAAAGTCTTTTGGCACAATTCCTGAAAGGAGCAGCCAATTTTCTCTTGTCTAGTACAACGTCTCATCTTTTTCACTAGTTTTCATCAATCAGATTCTGAAAAGAAAAA
This sequence comes from Rhea pennata, assembly GCF_028389875.1. Taxonomy (NCBI): domain Eukaryota; kingdom Metazoa; phylum Chordata; class Aves; order Rheiformes; family Rheidae; genus Rhea; species Rhea pennata. The sequence goes on from NC_084663.1 coordinate 21,870,110, forward strand.
GAAAAGAAATCTTAGTGAGGACAGCATTAGATTAAAATATTAAAATGCCCAAAGTGAAATTTTCTTCCTATTTTTCAGGCATCGGATGTCTTTTTTCAGACATGAGGTCTGAGTACCTTATACATTTCCTCGATATTTTGAAAGTTCATGCTACCCTTCAAGCAAATGCCTAAACTGTGTTTTGACAGCAAGTTGAAACTATTATTACACCAAATGGGAAGTGAAATTCCCTACTGTATCAACATGTCTGTACATGATTTCTACATACCACATGTTTCCAAAACTCAGCCCAATCTTAAGCAAGCCCTTAGCCTTAATATTTGAGAACAAGAACAAAAAAAAAGGGAAAATGTACTCCCAAATATGTTCTAATAAAATCTCTATTTAGATAATAATTTTTTGCTTAGACTAAATGGCTGTTTTAGTTTTATTTTCATTACACAGAATAGAGAAGCAGGAAAAAAAAAGGTGGAGACACTTTCTGAACATAATCACTTTCTATAAACAACGCTTAACACATCTTTCTTGAAAAGGTGTTTCCTGACCAGTAAAACATTTGTACGTGGCTGTCTGCCTTGTCATTTTAAGTATCATCAAATGCAGCCTGTGATTAAACAGGTTCTGCAGTATCGATTTTCAGGTTTTCCGAGTGAAACATTAACTATCCAGTAGGAGAGGAAAGATCCACTGGGAAAGACAGTAAATGGGATAGAAAGGACAGAGGTAAGAAGCTGGACTGCAACAGAACGAAACACACTGGCCGAGCTCACCTGGAAGAGGGTTTAAAATATCCTGCCGGGATGCAGGGCGTTGTCTTAGCTGATTCAGGGAAACGTCCTCAAAAAGGGGGCGGCTGGATCCCCTTCCAAAGGGTCCAGTCCTTTGGAGCCGCTGCCCCCTGGGACAGGCAGCTCCCGGAGCGCCTCGGCCGCCGCCGCCCCGCGAGCCGGGGGCGCCCGCGCCGGGGGACGCGGAAGGAGCGCGCCCCGCCGCCGCCGTGGCGGCCCCGCGGCCCGAGCGCCCGCCGCGCCCTGGGAGCTGTAGTCCTCCCGCCCCCGGCGGCGCCGCCGAGCGGGGAGCGCGGGGAGCGCGGGGGACTACAGCACCCAGAGTGCCGCGCGGCGCCGGCGGCCGCCGCCCCGCCCCGCCCCGCCCGGCGAATGACTAATGCAGCATGTGGTGCGGCTAGCGTGCCCGCCGCAGCGCCCGCTCCGCGCAGCCCCGCCGCCGCCTGCAGCGCCCGCTCCGCGCGCCGCGGGACCCGCTGCCCCCGGCCGGGCTGCGGCCGCGGCCGCCGAGGCGCCGCCCAGCAACGGCAAGTGAGTGCGGCGGCGGCGGAGGCGGCGGCTGTTCCTGCCGGGGCGAGCCGCGCCGAGCCGAGCCGAGCCGCGCCGCGCCGCGGCGGGGAGCGGCGATGCCATGTTGGGGCCGGGCGCGGGCGGGCGGGAAGTTGGCTGCTGGCGCGGCGCGGCCGCCCCCGTTGCCCGCTGGGGGCCTGGCGGCGGCGGTGCACAGCGGGCTGCGCCGGGCCCTCCCGGCGGCTCTCAGCGGGGCTTCGCGGCGCGTCTGCGGCGCTGGAAGCGGGGGGGGAGCTGGGCTTCGGCCGGGCCGCGGTTCCGCCGTGCCCGCGGGCGAGCCTGGCGGCGCTGGGTGCTTTCAAACGCCGTCCCGGCCTTTTCCCCTCCTTTTTGTGGTGCTGGGGGTCGGGTAGCGAAGAGCGGCCCGCGGTTGGGGCCTGGTGCCCGAAGCTGCCGCTGTGCCCGGCAGTGAGGAAGCCGCGGCACGAATAAATAGCTCTAGTCAGCCCAGGTCTGAAAACAAACTTTGTCCAAAGCCTCCTCTATTGAGGAGAATGCGTGCTCGGGCGATCCTGTCTGCTAGCATATGTGAAATGAGCATATTTATTTTTAGCTGGCTTTCGGGAAGAGGAAATGTTTTTGTTCGGTAAAACTTTGCGGAGAGTTGCAACTGCTGGGTGGTTGCTGCTGAGCTGGAAAAGCAAGGGGGTTCGCTTTGCAGTCACATGCTGCTGTGCACGTACGGTGGTGGTGGTAGTCCCAAGAAATACTGTAGGTGCCTGGCGTGGCCCCGTTTTCTCCATCTTGTATAGACGTGTATCAGTGCCGGTAGTCTCCTCCAGCTAGATAATAGCACGTGCTCCTTCCTGGAAAGCTAGCGCAGTCAAACAAGCAAAAAATGTATGAGGTCAGATTCCAGGGTTTTCATTGCTGTTTCTAGCAGAGAGTAGAGCGTAGGCAGTTGAGGGAAAGCACATGCATAATTAAGTATCTTAAGCTAAATGAATGTATTTACTGAAAAAACAGGGTTTTGGCTGTGACGGTTTGTGCTTTACCTGTTTGTGGTTTATGATAGAATTTTAAGCTTCAGTAACTTGGCTATCTGACAAGTACACGTCAGCAGGTCATAACAGTGTCTGGCACTTCTGGGTTTTAACTGTAGATTCAGATACTGTTTCAGTGATGGCAGAGTTGCACATGTTTTTCAGTGCACTCTTTCTTCTGTATAGTAAATATAGTGAAATGCTGCTGCCCCCCCCAACACCAGAGCTGTGAATACAGCAGTGATATTGGTGTGTTATTTTTGGGAGGGTCATCTGATAGCTTTTTAAAAAATACCTTTTAGAAGGTAGCTTCTCTTTGCTTACTTGCTACTTGGGAAAATTGAGGAAATAGATATGGGCAGTCTTAGCAAATTGAAAAAATGGAGTAAGCCAGGGATAAATATACTCCAGATTTAATGGGAAAGGTGTATAGCTACAGCTGTATGAAGTGATATGAGAACATGTACTTTACCAGCTAATACTGGTAGAAAAGAGGAATTCTACAGCCCCATTTGGTCTGCTGTGATAAGTTCATGCTGGCACCAGTTGTCTATCATAGAATATTTAGTACTAGATTCCACAAATACATTCTGTTAGTAATGGTTGTTACTGGATAGGTATTTGCAGATAGTAACCAAGATTTCAATATGAATGTTTCTGAGGTGAGACCTTCAGTTATTGAATATTTTTGTAAGAGGCCAGTCAAGCTTGAGATGCTTTGAACATGTTAATACTGTAGTTCTGCATTTGAACTTGCAAACTCTGTAAATAGTGATTCTTTTTTTTTTCCTGCATGCAGAATGGCTTGGGTGCATGTAGTTGAATATTAACCAAAATCTGTAGATTTCAAGTATGAAAGTATGCATTCATCCAATGACAAACTCTCTTCCTTTTTGATAACTTAAAAAAGGGGGGGTCTATTGTCTTCCCCCTCCATTTTATTTCCTCTGTGTGGGTGTGCTATGCCTTTTGATTGAAGTTGCCAAGAGATGCAGGAACTTACCATCAAGATATTTAAATTCGTATGTGTGGAGATGCTATCTCATACCAAGTAACAGGAGAGATTGTGTTGGATATCCAGGATCTCCCACTTGCTAAACCCTGCAGGCTGTCTGCAAAATAACCTTGTCTGTATGGATAGTGCAGCATTGCACGTCTGTGTTCAGAGGCACATGCCTGTCTGTGCAGGAAGGACGTGTGCGCACGTGCGAGGGGGAGCAAGAGCTTGCGACACAGTTGAATAGCAGCTGTAAATACTGAGAAAAGTTTATTAAAAATGACCTTGCATCTCTTGTGCAGTATGTATGGAGATCCTGAATCTTACTGCGCTGGGATTTGTATCTCATAATTTTGCGCAACTGGAAACCATCCTTCAACAGGACATTAAAATAGCTAGCTACAGGCTAGCCAGTAGAGAGGGCCCATGCTTGAGGAATTTAGGATCAGAAATTGCTGAGGCTGAGTGAAGGGGGTTTATAGGTGTGGGGTTTTTATGAGGAAAGCAGATGGGAATAGGAATAGAGTTATCTTTCAAGGGAAAATTATTACTGTGCTTGTCAGAGGCAGGCTACTCGGGCTACTTTGCACAGTAAATGAGCAGTGCAGCAGCTGGGTGGAGTTGCAAGCAAGATATCTTTGTGGGTAGGTATGCGACTGTAGTGCTCAATGCTCGGTGTTAACATGTGGGGTTCCTGTGTCAAAAGCTGACAGGCTGGAATTAGTTTGCTTGCCGGGTGCTTTGTCTGTGTTAGGTATGTCCTGAAACCTGACTCTCCTTCTCCAGTTCTCTGCCACAACAGAGCTCTGTGTCATTTGCTTGTTGCTAGCACATGGGCCGATGTCAAATAACGATGTTTTCAACTTTTGTGATCCCCTAACAATTTTGGAAAAGAATAAATCAGCTTGTTCCCAGCTACTGTTGAGAGACTAGGATGGAAGGGGCGGGCAGAAGAGCATTGATAAGTAATACATTTGTCAGTTAGATAAAATTATATTGTCCTACAGAATCCCAATTTTATCATTATAAGGTTCCATTTAAAAGTGTTCATAGTAAAATTAATGAATGTGAATGTTTGCCTGTGCTCTCAGGACCCAGCTTCTGAGATCAACTTCTATGTCAGCAGACTGTCACTGGTACATACCTACATTGGAATAAATAGGTATGTGAGTTTTAAGAAGCCTCTTGCTGCCGTTCTGTAGACCATGGTCAAGTAACTTTGAAACCATCAGTTGCCCGTAGCATAACTTCTCTAGCCATCTGCTTTGCTGGCTCTTTGTAGCTAATGAGCAGAGCAGATGAAAAAATTGTTCCTTGTAGTACTCCCTAGAAACTGCAAGCAGCTGCTGTGTGATTTGATTTTTTTTTTTTCCTGCTGATGTTCTTGGAGTGCTTTTCAGAGTTCCCCGGTGTCAAAAGCATCATTTGTTTAATCGTTTTGGATGGTCTGGAGGCATCCAGAGAGAGGAGAGATGGTGAATGGATATCTTCTACTAGTAGCAGGAGCCTAGTAAAATTGTTTTGGTTCCAAATCCTTTCCTGATTTTCAACGTGATTTATGTTGTAATAAAATGGAAAATCAACTTGAGCGGATCTGTAGAGTTTGAGAGAGCAAGTTCCCCAGTGGCTGGCCAGGTGTGGGCTGCATCACTTCTGTCTTTCTGTCCATGTTATGAAATTTAGCAACCTCTTTCCAGCCTCCTAACACCTTATAGATTTGACCTGTTTATTCTCAGTTCTACTTCATGTTAACATCCTGATTCAACTCATTTATTCAGTTCATCTGGTAGCCCTGGTGAATGTAATAGCAATAACTTATGAAAACATAAAATACAGGAAACTCTTGCTTCCTCCCTCCCCCTCTTTTTTGGCTTTCATTGATAAAGAATGCTAGTGTGCAGTTTTTGTAGAACTGTAGAAGTTAAACCAGACTGAAGTCATTTTTTGTCTTAATTATTCTTGTGAGGCAATACAATTTTTTTCCTTGTTATGTAATTTACATTGCGTTTACTCTGCCCTAATTTATATGCAAGGTTAACTTAGTGGTAGAATAGTCTAGAATGACAAACCAGCGCATGTTTTCAGTGCATCAATGTCCCAGGCTGGCTATAAGGTTGCAACACCTCCAGTTAAAGAAAATGAATCTGGTTGTCTGTGATTTTTATCTTTTAGTCTTCCAAAGTATGCAAATGCATATTGGCTCCAACATGCAAATACCTGAGTCCAGGTTGCGTACATCAGCAAAGTTTGCTTTGCAGGAACAGCTGATTGATGCTCAGAGGGTAAAATCTGTATTTTGAAATTTATGAACTTCTGAATCATGAGAAACCAGAGCCACAATCACCAGCCATCTGTGATCACAGAACCAGTTGCTCAGTTAAGTTTCAAAGGCGTGGGTGGTGTCAAAGAAATATGTGCAATATGTAGAGTAGGTCACCTTGGTGATGGTTTTGAAATAATTTCCAATTCCTGAATTTGTGACTGTTGTACTATTTGGCAGTCAGATTTCAGCTGATGCATCCTTCTGAGTATGAGCAGTCTATCAACACAGAAGTGACACCATTTGGAGCTGATGATGATTTGTTTGTAAACATTTGTAAAATATCTATGCATAAGCATGGAAAAAGTCCCATTAACCTTAAATACTTAGTCTGCCTCCATTGCCAAGTATAGTACTGACATAAGCATGTATCTGTTAATTAGTTTAGCCTCTATAGTAGGTTAGAATGTGAGTGTAACTCTTTGTCAGTGAGAGAAAGGTCAGAGTTGTACATCAGTAATTTGGACCAGAAGATACCTCTTCTATTTATGTAAAAGTTACCCTGTTAATGGGTAGCAGCATTCAGGTGAGACATACTTACGCATTGTGCAATACGAACCTAAAGTACGCAGACCGTAAAACTCAGTGTCCATTGCTAATGAAAGTATCGTTTTAGAATGTGAAAGGAATGTGGTTAGATGTAAGTAGACTTTTATTGCTGTGTCTCAGGACAGACAGACAAAGTTTGTTCTGGCCAGGAGTACCAGTGTTGCAGGACGTCATCAGGAGGTTGTTAGTGAAATAGTTGTTTGTATGTGCCTGTGGTCTGAGTCCAGCACAGGTTAGTGATGTCAGGCGTTCGAGTGGGATGGCTGCAGCGTGATCTGAGTGGCGCATACTAGCATCCTGGCTTTATTTCCACATAATCCCCACTTTACTGTTCGATATCTTGCTCTCGAAGCAAATTAAGCCCTCAGCCTAACTCTCATCTTTCCCACGGTGACTCTAGATGAAGAAGGTTAAGTTATACTGGCATGTTATTGTGAGGAAGTATTTTCCCAGAGGTGCAGGGGGGAAGCTGCTGCTTAAGGGTCGTTGGATGGAAACAAAGGAAAATTCAAGTTACAAACTGAAATGCTTTTAAAGCTCCAATAGGCTCCAATCTACTTGTTTGGGTAGGGCCAAATTCGTATTTAAGTATTCATGTGCCTCAATTCCTTACTGTAAAACAAAGGAAGCATATTTAAAGCTATCTCAGAGATTGTAGGATTAGTAGTCCATGTGCTGAGAGATGTGGATACTTTTGCAGCACCAGGGTATACTGTAAGAATCTGAAGTAATAGTACAGGCAATTAAACTTGGGGTGGGGGACAGGCAGGCATAAATTTTTGACTTTGTTTCACTAAAAGGTGAAACAAATTGTAGTGGTTTTGTGGCCTGTAATTTCTTACTGGTTATTCTGATGATGGTTTTGTTCAGAGCATGGAAAATAAAAGGCAATTTTAGAACTCCAGAGAACTTCATTTCCTTTTTGCAATGTCAACATGTTGAGGAAAGAAAATACGTGTGAACTTCTGTAGCTCAGAATGAAGAAAACATGTTCAATAGAAGTCTCTTTTTTTAAGGATTAGCTGACTGTGTTGTTTTATAAATAGAAATCTAAGAGGTTTTCTTGAAGCTTTTTATTGATTCAGTATCTGAAGGAAGCAAATTCAGACAGGCAATACAGGATCAAATGCAGCTCTACTGCAGGAGGCTACCTTAAAGAACTGCTCTATCTTTTGTCTTGTGCTTGAGTTTTGTTACTAAACCAACTACTTCTGGCAATTAAATAGAGAAGGGTAGTCTTTCTTTAATGATAGCTCATATATTAGTGGTCTGGTATTTTTCTTGATACAACACCTGATTTGGGAGCATATCTCTTCTCTCTGAGACTGAGAGCTAAGAGGGAGTTTCAGATGCCTAAATTTACAGCTAGAACTGAAACACTTTGGTCAGTTAAGACTACCCGGTATGAAAAATGAGAATGAGCTGTAGCTCATAATTCCTAAGCAGATTTCACAGAGAGAGTGAGTGCTTTGCTGAAGCTATTTAATATCAGGAGGGCTGGGGGATTGATGTGAGACAACACTGTAGGAAAATCTTTCCTACTTCATTTTTGGCAGCTGTTGTGCAGGATAAGCAGTGGCATCATAGGACAGTATTGCACATAGGGTATTGTGTTCCTTCCCCAGCTGGGGGTGAAAAGAGAAAATAATCTCAGGGGTGTAGAGGACTAACATAGTCCCTTGTCTGATTGCTCTTATTGATGTGAACGATTGCCCTGTATATGTTGTTGAGGAGAGGACCTTGAAAAGAAATATTTGCCCACCAATAATATAAGTAACAGCTAAATTTTAGGTTTGTGGTTCATTGAGTGGTTTCTAAAACTCCTGTTTAGTTGCCTAGGCATCTTAGTAGATGAGGGGAAGGGCTTAATTTGTGTATATATAAAGAACAGCTTTTTTTTTTTTTTAACTGACTTAGTGGTGCCTAGCAGGTGGTTACCTAGGCATGACGAACAAGAAACAAGCACAGGAATTTCCCTTGTCTTGGAAAAAAGGTGATTGAATTAGGGATTCAATCTTGAGGAAAAATTCCAGAGGTAAAACCCACAGTCTGTGGATCATAAGGCTCCAGGTCAAGCTGCTGCTTGTTTCTTCTGGCTCCAGGAATTTTGCTTTCTTGGTGGTAATTTCAGCTAGAGTAATGAATGCCAGATTAAGAAAGTCTCCTGGGAGTTAAGAGAACAGAAATATTTTCTAATATCTGCTTCTTAGAGGAGCCTAGAAGCCACATCTCCCACTTCCTCTGAAAGAAATCCACGGTCATATCTAAGACGTTTTCCATATGTGATCTCATGAAGACCATTACAGGCCTTTAAAGTAGCTGGAGAGAGGTTTGATTAGTTCTGTTTTATGCCAAATCCCATGGTAACTTGAGGTTTTATGATGTTGTGATTTTTATATAGATGTATATATGTGTGTGTATACATATATGTATACACATATATATGAAACACAATTATCTGAACAACTTTACCTATGGCTTTACAACTTGTGGTTGAATTCCCTGCAGTTCCCTGTCAGGTTCTGCCCACCACCTCTCTTCCATGTGCACACACATGCTACTGTAATCTTGAGTAATCTTTTTTTCCCTTGAGGAGCAATGCTGTGCAGACCTGATGTAAATGCTTAACAATTTTGAGACTCTTCTCTCCCTGCCAAACTTATTTAAAATTCACCTGTGGGTTTGCAGGTGCAGACATACAGGCACACAGACAGGCTTATAATGACCAGTCTTATTTCCTTAGGAAGTTGAACTTTACTTAAAAGCAAATCCAGTCATTCTCATCTACTCTCTCCAAACCTGAAAAGTCAAGCACTGAAAAATTTGAAAGTATTGATTTGAAGTTGCCTGGAAACTTGTCAGGATCTGGGGGCCATCTAGAACTGGATCAACAAGCTTGTCCTGGCAGTTGCACTCCCTCCTGCGCTGTCCGTGTGAATTCATGTGCTTCACTTCCCTATCTGTAAAACAGGAAGTACAATTAATGCTCTCCCAGAGGCCCCAGGATTAATAGCTAAAGTGTTGTTACACGTGGGTATCTTCTAAGATACATAGATCTACAAAGCACAGTTACTACTTTGCGTAGAAGAACTATGAGTCTGAGCTGCCCATCTAGTTCCCAGCACATACATGCTTTCTCCTGCGTTGATGGTGAGGGCACTGGCCCTCCAGCCACTGACTGGGTGCTCTGGCATTAGTCTGTGATTTGTTCCTGCTGCCAATCACACTGAATAAGAAAGTGCAAAGTAGCTTTAACACACAGTTTTTCATGGCAATCTTTCTGTTAGGTTTTAGATTTTAGGCAGTTGCCACAATTTTCTTAATGTTGACTGAATAACAGGAATTCCTAAGCATGTTCTAAGGGGGAAAACTTCAGAAAGAGCTCTTCAGCATGGGAAATTTCACGTTCATTTGAACTTCAACAAATCTAAGCACCAACAAGATCATCTTAAAGAAATTGGTGGTGGGCTTGCCTATAGATGTGGCCATGCAGTGTCTCATCTAAATCTTACAGTATTGTGTGGTGTGCTCCTTACGGAGATGATACAGAGACCTACAGAATCCTTCTGTGATGGGACTAGGAGTCACACTGAAAAGCTTTGCTTTCTCCAAAGGTTGTCCAGGTCAGATAAAAAGTGGAATACTAATTAGCATGAGTAAACTTAAGAGTTGTCTCCAGTACTGGGCACATCACTTCTCAGTGATGAGCCTGGAGGACGGCTCTAAATTTTTCTTGAAGGAAAGTCGTTTGGTGCTTCTGCATAGGCCTTTGCTCTGTAGCTGAAACTTGAAGTTTACTATTTTTAGCAGCATTCCCATAGATAAGAGAGACTTTCAAACTGAGGTGAGCCTTCAAACAGGCTTAGTACTTCAGTTTGTATTTAGGTCAGCTAATTCACTGACAGAAAAATTCTTTGGTATTTTGCACATAAGCAGAGAACCAAGTTTAGAGTTGAGTATCTAGGTGTCTGTATAATCCCTTAACTGATGCTATCATGGACAAATGCTTTTTCAGAGGGCAATGTTGGCTGAAGCATATCCATTCCTATACTGTCCACTCAGTTTTGCTGGTGCAGTTGTTTGTGCAACTACTTAGTCAACTGTAGCTGAGCTTAAAATGCATTGCTAGGGAGGGGGAAAGAAAAAAAGGAAAAAAAGTTTTTTTTTTTTTTTTAACCCAAATCTATTCTGCAGTTTTTTTTGTTTTTTTTGTTTTTTTTTGATTTTTTTTTTAATGGTGTAATAAGGACAAGGCAGCATATAAACAAGCACTGGGTTTGCCAAAGCCAACACTGCCACTAGAAAACTAGTGAAGCCACCAGGCCTGCAGTGTCCACAGGGCGGTTAGTACGTGTTGGTTCAGGCTGGCTGCCTTGGGGGAGGAGAGCCCTTCTGTGCGTTTCTGTGGAGTAGCCCGCAAAGCAAATAAATCGTGACGACACTGAAAAGCAGACAGAGCAGCAGTTCAGCCTCACCTACCATTTCAGCTTACCCTGACATCCAGGTTTCGTGCACAATTTGTCATTTATGTTACGTGCATGGAATTCTTGTATAATCTCTTACTGAACCTCTTAGACTGTTTTTAATGTGTAGATTTTGCTTTAACAAGGTAGCTTGCTTCACAGCTTGAGAGCTGTGTGCGTAGTAGTTGCCTGTGTGGGACACAGAGCTTGATTGGTTTTCATAGGGGTTTTGTCTCCAAGAGTGTCTCCAAGAGTCAGGCTTTTAGTCTCCCTGGATTTGTTTTCTAAACTGCAGCTGTAATCTCCTGTTCACTGAGTGACCACAAACAGTGGACAACGCTTGTTGGTAAAGCCTCCAAGTGTAGGGAGAGATGTCCCCTGTCTGAATTAGTTATACATTTCTTGCTGTCCAGGTACATAGTTTTTTATAGAAATGTATTTTAAGCACAGCTAAAAAGCAGTACAACTGCTTTTGAAATAAAGGCAAGGTGATTCGGTGAGGCATTTTAGGCTGTTGCTTCAGGCAGCCTGGTACCGTGAGGGGTGAAATCTAGTCAAACCAGGCAAGGTGTTACTGGTGTGCTTGAGGCTGCCCAGTACCTGCAGGAAACTTCATCAGCGGTGTAACAGAATACTGTGCACACCTGCTGTGAAGTAGGTCAGAGGGATAAAACACAAAATGCTGTAGTGCTGTTTTTTTATGGGTGCTTTGATTTTTAGTGGGATAGAAGTAACAATAAGTAGAGTGAGCTTTCATCATTACTTCACCACCTTTTACCATCTTTTATAATACCATCAGAGTCAGTTCAGAGCACACTATAAGCTTCAGGGATAGCTTCCAATAGTTTAAGCATGTGTACAAAGGAGGAATCTTAAAACCAAGATAAGCATTCAGCAAGGATCTGAAAAATCTGATTCTTGCGGTCCTTTATACAGATGTGATCTTGCTGATGGTCTTTCACTAGCATATTTGTAATCTTACATGTGATAACATGACACAGATGAGATCCTAATGAATGTTGCCCCCTGGATGAGCATTAGGACTGAGATTACTTTCCTATTCCTTGCAGTGGTATAGTCCAAGAAATGCAGGAGACTATTTCTAAAATTTGCCTGAAAATTTGTCTTATTACAGATTACACTGTCAACAAGACAAAACTATTGATATGATTGTGCAAGATTTTTGTTATTACTGAAACAGTTTGCTCAGCCAGTCTGTATTTATGGTTGTTTCTGCGAAAATACTATTTTTCTCAATGTTAGGCAGCAAATGCGGCAAATTCTGAATTCCCACAAAATCCATTCCCTTTTTATACTGAGAAGGTGTTCTCAGTGTGTCTGAAAAACATGTCGCTGCTCTGGATTTAGAGCCAACTCAAAAATTGGATTAACGAGACAGGTTAGTTTTACCCTACAGATAAAAATATATATAAATATGTATTTTTACACCAGCAGAGTTGAAAAGTTGGTACGTGTACATCTTCAGTTTGCTACTTATATTACTTCAGCTTTTATCAAAGAAGTGGTAGAGATGCACAACTCTGCTTTTCTTTCTTGCAATTCTTGAACAAATATTCTGATATTTGCCCTTAATTTTTAATTCTCTTCCATTCCTTTACTTTTTGCAGTTCTTCTATCATTGGTGAAAATAAGCCTGCATTCCAGGGATGCAAGAGGAGCAACAGCCTGAGGTAGGGCTTGGAGTTGAAGTCTTTTCTAGTGGAATTATGGGGAAGCTCAAGATTCAGAATCAGCCAGGTTCTTAAGCTTTTGCTTAGAGAAGGTCTCCAAAGTGAAGGATCAAAGCTGCCAATGTGAGACCCCTTCTAAAACTGGGACTTTTAAAGTTTTGTTGTTTTGATACTTTTAGATATGTCTTTTTAGAGTTCTTTTTCCCCTGCGATAGCAAGAGCTAGAAATTTAATTTGTATTAATTTATTTGCAAGTGAAGAATTGTGCCAAATGGTCTAAAATCAGAGGTTAGGCTTTCAGGATAAAGAATACTTAGTGATTTTGTTTGGATGTTCCCACTGTACATAGTTTAAATACCTTGCAAAATTAAACAGATGCCTTTTTCTGCCCTTCCTGTTCCTTTACTTCTCCTTTCCTCTCCATTTATCTCAAAACCTTTTCCAGTGTAACAGCCCAAGTTCATGAAATTTTACTTTGAAAATTAAGCATATGTGTTCATGTGACCTCCCTTAATTAAAAATTAAGGGAATAGCAGACTGTTACTATGTTCCTTAGTGCTTTTCCCACATCTACATTGTTGTGCTGCCAAAGTCAGCATAAATAACAGTTAATTCAGTATGTTAGGCTGATTTATTTTTCAAAATATTCTTTGTGACTAGAATTGCTTATGCAAGGACTTAAGTTCAGCCATATGTTCTGATCAAAAGCTGAGCTGGCATTAGGTGAGATTTGTGTATGTAATTGCAATTTGCAGTTGTCCGTGAACAGACTTTCCCTTTGGAGTGAAAGGGGTGATAGGGTGCTGGGAGTGTTTTAAACTTTGCGTTGTAGAGCTGTGGTACTTTTAGGTCTTACTGCATGAATTGCAGTGACAAATCTTGCCTTGCCTTCAGTGTGGCCAAGGTAAGACACCCAGGACCTGAAAATTACTGTATGGCATAATGGGATACAAAAAGAAATTAGTTTTGTTGAAAGTTCTTAACTACTTTGTACAGTCCTGTTTTAAATCAGGTTAAGTACAAAATAAATAAACCAGTTACCCTAGCAAAAAAGTTGACATCCTTTAGGAGTTTGGCTGCCTGCTGGCTGACTCATGCTGCCTTTCGTTTGGAAGAATATTGGACAACTATGGATTCACATCATGTGTCTAACTTTGACTTAATATTGTTACAGAATTGCAGATTTTTCCAAGAATCGCACTGACAGAAATTTGAATTAATGCAGTTGCTTAAATATAGCTTATAGTTGGGCTTTCCCTTGTTTTTAACTCTTTTTGTGCATGAACTGTGCTTCTCCAGCTTGGATGACTGCTTTACTCTAGGCAGAATAAGTGAAAACATTTGGATTCTGTTTGCGTGTTATGAATAAAAAGGATTTTGCTTGTCAAAGACCTGCTTAATGTACTTTCAGTGATACTGTTTAAAAGTCAGTCTTTGGAAATTTTATCAATTAACTCTTAATCCATTGGAGGGGAAAATATGCAGACTTCTCATCCTTTTAACTTTGATTTCTGGTGTGTGTGTATATATATATATATATATATGGTCAATGTATGCATAAGTCTTATAAGATTGGCCCTGCATGTATGTATAATTACCTTACACTAACAGTAACAGTCTGAGATACTTAATCAGACTCCTTCTGATTGGATGTGTGTGTTCTTGTGAGTGCTTGTTCATGTTGTTAGACTCCTGACAATCTAATGCCGACTGGCTGGTAATTAAGTAAAATATGCCATCTGATAAGTGGCAGTGTTTTTATTACCTGTACACATTTTCATTTCCAATACAGAAAATTCTATCATTGTTAGAACAAATTTATCTCTAGAATTAGATTTTTTTTTACTCCATATTAGAAATAAGTATTATCTTTTTTGAAATAGACGTTAAATTTTCAGTCTTAATATGCTATTTAGCATACATATTTAGCTATGAGAAAAACAGTTGTAAAACAACAGATATTTTGAATCCTGACACTGCTTAAATTATTTAGTTGCTTGAATATTATATGTAGGTTCAAATCAAGCAGGCTCAGAAAGAGAAAAAAGTATTAAAACATTTCATAATAATTCCCAGCCTCCTTTGAATTTGTTTCACGCAGGCTGCTGCAGACCCAATGTCCTCCTCAGAAGCACCAGAAGATGGCCCAAAGGAAGCATCAAGTGTATCACAGAATATCTGTATGTTTCTGGTTTGACTGGGGAGGGTGTATCACGTTGGAAGGCTATTAAGCTAAACATCTGTGCCTTTTCCTTACCTAATAAGGATGCAGTTGTTAGATATGACCTTGTTCGCATCTCCCTTTTGTGCTGACTTAATCTGTTCATGATTTGTAGGAAAGCGCAGTTGCATAAACCACATTTGAAAAGAGCAATCACATATTATATCGATTGTCAGTTTTCTGCTCCCGTGCTTTCAAAAGAAAGTAAATTGGTTTTTGATTTAATAGATATATTCAGCTGTTGTTTTAAACATGGTCCTGTTCTACAAGCCAAATCTAGATATATACATGTTTGATTCAGTGTTCTGGCATCTGCTGTAGTGACGTTGAATCAGTTGTCACAGATGAAAAATTCTGCTCATTGTGATAATTTTTTGATAGGAAGACCAAGCCTGCAGGATGTGGGAATAAGATTATTTAAGACAGAGCTGTCTTAGGAAGCTCAGGAAGAGTATCAATCTTTACCTTTTAGTGGTGAAGATCAGATAATGGGAGACATTCCTCTTTCAGGAGAAAAAAGAAAGGCTTCTTAGGATATGCGTTTTGTTTATTGATATACTGCTGTGCTGTTAATACATATGATCCTTCTTTTGAACAATAGGAGCATTCAGATTGTGCTTTCTGGCAAATAATAGGCTAAGAACCACCCTAGGGCAAGTTTAGCATGTAACAGCAACGTTTCTATAAGGCTGAAGTTGCTCAATAATCCCTGGAGACTATAGCTTTCAGTGATAGCAATCATGGGAGCAAATAGACAGCCTTAACCAAAGCAACAGAAGAAGCATTCAAGCCTAAAGAAGCAGATTAATTTTTCTTTTGTGTTCCTTTTCTCCTCAGATATGGCAGTTGGGAGCAGCTACAGTTTTTATTAAACTGAGAATGTTTTCCTTGTTATATCTTTAAATGTTAACATCTGTTACTGCGCTGTTCTAATAGGTTTTTTCACATGAAACATGATTCAGTCCAGTTTTGAATGTATATGAGGTGGAGGAAACTAATGGAAAAACTAATGGAAAGGAAATCCATTAAAGGTCTCTGAGTACATAGAAACCACCTTCAACTTAGAGAATCTGAGACATAAATGGCTGGAGGCTAGGAGCATATTTGGGGAAAGTATCACGTTTGCTACCCTACTTCTTATGCTCTTTCCTAAAAATCCAGTTTTGACTACTGCAGGAAACAGGATCTCTAGGTAGATTTTGGTTGACCTCATATGGCTAGTTTTGTGGTCATGTGACTGAAGGTGCTATGGAACAGCCTTATGCCTTTTTCTTTTACAGTCACACTTTCCCTACCTGCTCCTTTGCCTTAGATTCGTTCCAACAGCCACATGGTCTTAGATCAGCTTAAACTGATTGCAAAGCCAGGTTCTTGGGTATTGACCATATCCTTGGGTATTGACCATATTGACCACACTGTTCATTAACCTTTTTCTCCTGGGATCACAATCCTGTTTTAGGCTTCTGGACCACTCTAGACCTCTGCTAACTTGTCTAGCAGTTTACCAGAGAAAGAGTTGATTGGAAACAAAACTCTACTTTCCCACTTTTCTTTTCCTCCCCCTAAGACCCATTACAATCTAAGAATAATTAATTCAAAGTTACATTTCCCATTGGTGTAAGATTGAAGCTTCTCTATCTCAGTGAATCAAACTTCCTGGCATTCCCCAAACAACTGTGATGGAACTGATAGACCTTTCTATATTTCCATGGCAAGCTCAATATAAATAGACTGAATTCATGTTACACTGTTTTGGCTTAAATAGCTTGTTGAAGCTAGGATAGAATGACTGATTTTGACTTGAATGCCTCTTTTAATGTTTAATTTTCAGTTGTGTACTGATTCATTGTGTATTAGTCACAAAAGAGGCTAAGATTGGTACTGGTAGGTATGCTACATGCTCCCATATGTACAGATGACTTTACCAGCATAACTCATACCAGTATAAATATGTTGCTATTGTTTATACAGATAACATTCCAAAAGGGAACACTTCTGTCCTAGAATTTTGTAAAATGCCTTTTTTTTTTCCAATTTAGTGTATACCTTTTCTAAGTATTCTTTGCTTCTCTATCCACCTCACCTGCCACACAGCTTCTCTTTCCCTTACTGGACTGCGTGGACAACCTGTCCCAGTGTCCACAGGGTAGGAAACCTGGACTGAGACCCATGCTTGGAGGCAGCCTCTCCAGTGGTGGCACTCTCAATGATGTAGCCTCAGAATTGAATGTAAGATTATAGTGGTAAATCAATGGCCTTTTAGCTCTACTCTGCTCTTTAGTGGTGACATTTTTTTTTTGCTTTTCTGTTTTACTTACCTGCATTTCAGTCACATGCACTTCTTTCTTTTTTGTTTCTTAACTTCCATAGCTGATGCAGATGCATTTAAAATTCTTCTGGAGATGAAGATGAAGAAGAGGCAGAAAATACCCACTTTACCAAGCACTGTGACTGAGCTTGACACAGAGGATGGTTCTAAAGTGTATGTGGTTGGAACAGCCCACTTCAGTGACAGCAGCAAAAAGGATGTAGTGAAGGTAAATGTGAAGGAGGAGCCCTTCAGCAGTGTTTATGATGCTGTCAATTTAGAATTAAGTATGTCACAAAATAGAACAAGGCCCAGAAATCTTGACTTGATTCTGTGCTGTAACCTCCAGACTCTGTTTCTGAAATTAGCTGTTGAGGGGCTCACTGCACTGTGGGATGAAATAAGAGACACCCTTATTATCTTGATAATTTTTTGACACAGTAGTTTGTTCTCCCATTCCAAATACTCATATTTTTCCTCTAAATAGCAAATGCTTTTACAAGCACTAGTGTTTTTGAAGCTTACTTTTCATGTCAAGGTGTAGCATCGCATCAAGCTGACAACGTGTGCTGTGTTTATTGCATACTCACTGGGATGGAGACAAGCTGAGAAGATCCAAAGCCCAGAGCAAAAACTGGAGTTCTCAGCTTCCCTATGTGAGAGATGTGTAATACAAACCTTGAAAACCCTAATGCCCAAAATTTCAGAATACAGTCCAAGATGCAAATAAAGCTGAAGTCCTAGCAGAATTCAGTAGGAGCTATTTGAGGTGGTACTTCATGCAAACTCTGCAGTTTAGACTGGCTTTATCCTCTGGAAACTTGAGGGGAAGGAATCTTTTGCCAGATTCATTAGTTCTGGCTCTTACAAGACTTATTCCAATCAGATTATAAATGACCACGAAGTATGAGTAAATGAATTGTGCAAATGCGAAAAAAGTTTAACAGCAGGATTTCTCCCCCCCCACCACCCAACATACTACAATTTGGACTCTTATCTTCCTGTCTCAAGAGTATCCAGCAAATAAAGTACTTCACTAGTATCTTCTTTTTTTTTTCTTAATAGTTATTTGCTGAAGCCTTATGTTTTTACTGTAGCCTTATGTTTTTACTGTTCTGCTAATTGAAAGTAATTGGTAAAGTGGGCTTTTGTTATACCTAATGCCTTGCAAATTACTCTCCTGAAAGATTAGTACTGACTACATAGCTGTTTCCTAAACTGGTGTAAATACATTTGTCTTTTTCAGACAATACAAGAAGTACAGCCTGATGTAGTTGTGGTGGAGCTATGCCAATACAGAGTTTCTATGTTAAAGATGGATGAAAAGACATTACTAAAAGAAGCCAAAGAAATAAATCTGGAAAAACTTCAACAAGCTATAAAGCAGGTATGATTCCCACAGTGAGAATTAAAGGTTTGTATTAAGTAATTTGTCAAATTATAAACAGGGTTCCCACTGGCTATGAACCTAATAGCTGTCATACAGGGAGAATATGGCTGGAGTGGAAAGTTAGCTTTGGTATTTTGCTTTTAGCTTCATTATGGAAGGTTCTGTTCCACAGTTGGGTTGTCTGGGCGGTCATTGACTGCCTCAAGACTCTTCATGGGCTTGACAGTTACTGTGTTTGCAGAACACAAGTTTAACTTTGTAATGCTTCAATAATACATTTAAACATGATTATTATCCCTAGGATTTGCATCTGTATTGCAGCTATTTAAGGAGAACTTGTTTCTGTTATTGTTTGTGGTGATCTGTTGAGTTGCATTCCTTCTTCATCTTAGTGTGTTGCTCTTCTGTGTGTATTCTTTTTTTTTTTTAATTCCATTCTACTTTTGAGTAGTATGGTATTGACAATAAGCCTTGAGAGGTTTTTGAAAAATTTGGGCACAGTGGGTAACTATTCAGTTTGTAACTAGTTTGGCAATCTGTCCATGTTTGGATGGGTGTACAAAACATGATTCTTGTCCTGGTCCTGTTTTTTCAGTTTTACTCGGTTAGATTGTATTTGAGTAACTTTAAGCTAAGCACAGCAAGATGATACAAAGTTGATCTTAAAATGATGATAGGATGTTTAATTAGAATGGCAGCATCTGGTCAATAGTCATAAGTGTTTCCAGTGTTCAGCTGAATGAACAAATTCAGTTATTTTCATTGTGTGGTGCAGGCATATCATCACAGTTACTTATTTTTTTGAACTCATGGGGGAATTTCTAGAATTGCAGCCCTAATAATAACATAACCTATATCTGTGAGGAAGCACATGCAGTGACTAGAGGATAGTCTATTTTGTGTGTGTGTATACATAGTTTCTCAATACAGTCTTTCTGACTCTTGTGTTTAAGCAATAATGAGCCTTCCCAGTTTTCTTTATGTCCTATCAAAGAACAGAACATCACAAAACATTTGAATATTGCATTAATTATTGTATACATCTATTTGTTTTAGGTAAGGTGGTTTGCTTTGATGCATGTAGCCAAAGAAATAACCTTCACAGCAACCTATGCTGTGTAGTTGGGGGTTCTGACCTGATGAACAGGCATGTAAGCCTTCTTTTTACATGAAAAGCAAGAACTGTTGCATTTAGTTTTGTACTCTGGGGGAGAAGGCCAGTGAAAATAAACTTATTTCTCTATGAGGAAAATTCATGTCTGCCAGGACTTTGAGTGATTATCTGTGCAGCCTGTGGGCAGCACAGCTTATGCTGGCTTCAAAACCAGAGAATAATACAAGACTTCTTCCTACTGGCTACAGCTCAGTCTTAGACTTTCCTTTGTAACCAGGATTAATGCAAATAGTAACTTTGACATTCTGCTTTTAAATAATATATTTTTTCATGTACAGTCCCAACAATAACACAAAGCAATACCTCCCTGCCTTGAAACAGCAGCAGTGTGGATTATACAGGTGTAGGGAAAAGCAGGAAAAACAATCCATGAACTGTCTCATGCTAGGCGCTTTTTTGTTTTCCTAGTTAAAATCAAACCAGCCACTGAGATGCTCCATTCTCCTGGATGCTTCAAGTGTACTCTCTCATTTCACATTGATGAAATAAGCACTCAGGCTCAAAAGTTACACCAAAAGTCAAAACTGCATGTAATTTCAATCCTGTAGTATAAAATTAGAAAAAAAAAAAAAAAAAAACAATTTCTTTTGTACTTGCTTGTGTAAATCTTAAGCAGGAAAGTTATATTTTGTTACTTTTATTTGAAGCTGGAAACTCAGCTATTAATAGAAAATTATTACATACTTGCAATGGCTTATTAGTATTCACAGCTTATCAAACAACTATTATAAGTTAAAAATAGCCTTCTTCCAGCCCCTCCTTTGCTTTGAAACCTGTACAGTGGTTTACAAAGAACTGTCCATTAAGCAGGGCAACCCAGAGTGGACTCGAATCTGGCTCAAATGGGGATTATCTGAAGGTGCTGTAACAATTGGCTTAAACCAAACTGGTAAGACTGGTTTTGTCTTCTCCTCTGGCTTTGTTTTTCCACTGTCCCTTCTGTGTCTGCACCAGAGCATGGCCATGTGGCAGTCTGAATAGGGCTTGCTTTTTAGCTGGGTCGTGTCCTTCCTTGGCTGTATGATTGCTGGTCTTGACACAAAGGAAGAGGTGGGAAACCTTGTCCTCAGGGAGAGGAGAAAGTAGGCTAGTGGCAGCAAAATGTTAGCTCAACCTCTCTTCTCTTTTTTTTTTTTTTTCCTCCCCTACTCCACCCACCCTTTTAGGATGATGTTACCTGTGTAAAAAAAATATGTAGCAATGATCTTTGTATTTCTAGCCAGTGGAAAAAGCTCTCATTTTGCATAATGCAGCTCTCCATGTTTAGGTGTCCTACAGTATATCCATTTTATTTAACAGATAGTCATGTAAATTTACATGACTATCATCTCCGCATGGACTGCAGGCTGCAGTCACATGCTATCTCTATTTGCACTGTGAAGTCAAACATGTCTAGTGTGTTTACAAGCAGTAGCAAAACCAATTCCAGTCTCCAGGCTGCAAGGCTGTTTCTACAAGACTTTCCATGGCAATTAGTCCCTCTGAAAGAAGAAATCCAGGGGGCTATAATATATTGCCTGTGTTTGTCCCCAGTCCAACAGTTAGTGTTGATTTGTAACTTGTTACCCAGTTGGGAGTTAGCTGCAAGACCTTCTCCCCAGGCTATGTTCCTGTACACAGCATAAGGATGGCTGTGCTAAGGCTAGTGGGAGATTTGTCTGCTTCAGAAGCTCTCTGGCAGTGGCTAGTAACATGCTTAAAGAAGAATATAAGAACTTGTGGTCATACCTCGGTGTGATACTGCTCTCTTCTTCCACCCTTTTTACTGCATTCATAATAGCCATGAGTCCTGCATATTCCGTCTTCATTAGTCATCAGTTTCAGAGCTTGATGAGTATTTAATATAGTTAATCTCCTCTCATACATTTGCTCTTTCTCTGTTTTTTAGTTCAAATATGTTGTCTTCAAGACACAAGTCCACCAGAGACTATACAGTGCACACTGTTTCTAACTTGTTCTTTCCTGATAATCCCATTGTTCTTCTTGCTTTCTGACTATTGTTAAACACTGAGTTGACAAGCTCCATATTCCACATTCTCTCTCCTGTGTGCCAATAGCTCTGCATCATGGTGCATGTGCAGTCAGGTTTGTCCTTCCACAGATGCATGGCTTTGTGTTTATGGCTGTTGCATCTAAACTGATAATTTATTGCCAGTCACTCAGGGTTTAATTCTTTTTTTTTTTTTTTTTTTTTTTGTAGTCTGCTTTCTTTTCTTTTTTTCTGACACTGAATAATCTTGTATTGATAATAACCTCTTGTGGTATTTTGCTCCCATTACTGCTGTGTGGTGCTCTTTATTCCCCAACACTCTTGGTCTGGACAGTTGTTGCTGTTTGCTACTACATACTGCTGCTTGTCACTTCTAATCTACTTGATGCTAAGCAATTACGGGAGGCACCGAGTTTTATGCAGGGTTAAGAGCACAAATGGCTCAGACGTGCTTCAAAGTTGCATCCCTTTGATACTCAGCGGGACGAATCTTTCTGTGCTGCATAAAAACTCCAAACCTCAAACACATCAGTCCTGAAGGGGCAGTAGCCCACAGATGACCTCAGCCTGCATTATCCTAGTTTTCTCTGTGGTGATCTCTTTAAACCTCTGGAAGTGCTTGTCTTCAGGGCTTTTGAATTGAATCTCAAGAATGCTGAAAACTGCTTCTCATTGCCTTCTTCCTTGTCTCTCCCCAGGAGCCCCATGCCCTGTCTTTCTGCTTACCATGTTCATTTGATGGCTTCCTACTCCTGTTTGTCATTCAGTTGTTCTTACAACATGCCCTGCTTGCTGTTCTGTGGCATGGTGAAGCACTCAATTGGCTTTGAAGGTAGCCCCTCTCTTTTGCCAGTTGTCATCCTCAATGATTCTGCAATTCGCTTAACTGCAGAAAACTTGGGACTTTCTTTGGAGAGGTCATGCAAGCATCCGAGCTGGCGCTGGGAGGGAGGAAAGGGACCGGCACCTCCCTGTGGTGACTTCAGGCAGTTACATTAACTCCCAAGCTATCCCCTCTAACCTCATTCAGTCACATGAAGTAGCTGATCTAGCAGAACCTCTGGGGAATGAGCGGGGTAGAGAGGAGGGTGATGCCTCTTGTGGCATCAGTATGGACTGATGCCAAATTGCAGGAAATGCGTAAATAGGGCTTGATTTGCCCCTGGGGATAAGTAACACTCAGCTGCTGAGTCTCAGTTCTTAAGAGCTGCTGGCTCAGGAAGAGCCACAATTGGACCACGAACAGAAGTAACAGTGCTGAGTAGACTTATGGGGGGGGGGAACACCTTTTGCACTTAAAGAATAAAAAAAAAAGAAATTTTGGAGAAATGTATGTAATACTCCCACCTTCTTAAAAAAAAAAAAAATCTGAGTTTTCAGTTTCTATCCTTTGCACACGGAGGAGTGTTCAGTGTTCTTGTGGGAGTGAGTTATACCCAAGACTGAATTTTCCTAAAGTTTCATGCACAGTGAATTCTTGCATAAGGCTGGGTGCTCCGTTTCTGCAATTACTAATTCAACTAGTGCTCTCTATAGTATTTCCCTGGGATTGTGGGAGCGTTTATGATTAGACCACTAGATATTTCCCTTTCAGTACCCCTATAATGTGAAATTCAGTGCACATTCAGTGGAATGTACTCTTACATTCTGGCTTCTTTTCTAATCAGGGAGGTTAAGAAAAAAGTAAATGTGCAGTGTGATTACCATTCAGTTATTCAGACACTTCCTTCAAGCAGGTGGAATAAACATAGGAAGAAAAGCAGCCAGTCTTGCTGGCCTTCCCTGTTGTGCATTTTTGTTGAAAGGGAAAATATCTTCATTATACACTGAAGTGAAAAGCACTTCACAAATGATAAAAGATGAAATAAAAGGTCTGTATTCGTCACTGAATTGATTCCAAAGAGTAACTTATTTCTTTTTCACCAAGATAATTAACTTTTTTTTATGATTGTGAACAGTGCATTCTTCTCAGAAATCCAGACAGCTTGTTTGTTTTCTTTTTAATGTTGTTCTCCCTCTTCCACTAGAATGGAGTCATGTCTGGATTGATGCAAATGCTTCTCCTGAAAGTGTCTGCTCACATCACAGAACAGCTGGGAATGGCCCCAGGCGGAGAATTCAGAGAGGCTTTCAAAGAGGTGAGGACTTGAAATGGTTCTTTGAGGTTAAATTACTGGCCTTTTGCTCCCGGAGTGAAACTAAATAAAGCCATTTGTTAGTTACTGGAGAAGAGTACTCTGCTGATATTTACACTGAAGCCTGTGAGGTAAGAGTTTTCTTCAGCTTCAAAGTATACTTAAAGCTGCCGAGGTTTGTGGACCTGAGTGACACAAAGGCAGCTCTGAAAAGGCTTTAAATGTTAAGGTTTTTTCCTGATGCTGTGTTAATGGCATTTGATATTAACTTACTTCTTCTGTTCTTGTTGAATAACTGTTGTTGGTCTTACTGTTATGATTTCACTAGCCACTAAGAGTAACTGAGGAGTCTAGCTATTTGTTTTGGATGATTTTCTACTATTCAATTCTTGTGGTCATCCACCCCATGCCTACACAAATTGATGTCTTTGTCTAGCTTTTGATTTAATTTACCTCTGTATCTCAAACAAATGCCCCCAACCATGTATTGAGTTTGTTTGTCTTGCACTTCTTCCAGCAAAGGATTGGAGAGTTTTGTTTTCAATCTGTCATGAGGGCAACACTTTCCTGTTTACCAGATCACTATTTGCAGATCTACACCCATGTGTTCCAAGGTGAAGAGTGACAGGCTTTATTGGAAAATATTTATATCTTCTATGTTAAAGTTCCGGTGAAATCAAAACAAAGTCCATAGCTAATAAAGAAAACTTGTGCTTGTCAACAATTATTTCTCTTTCATGTCCTGAAACTTGAATTCTTTTTTTTTTTTTTTTTTTTTTTTTTTTTAACCCACATTCTTTTAAGTAAGGTAAGACTTGATAGTATCTGCTTGAAGACTTACTGTTTCAGGGCACTTTACAATCTGTTAAGATAAATGGTAAGCTATGCTTTTGGATTTGCTTGAGTAATTTTGTGAGGATATGTAAAACTGTACTGATCTGTCCTTGGGAGTTGCAATTTAAGTACTGGGAATGTCTAACTGCCAAATAATTTTAGTTGTCTGTGATAATGATAGAATTATTCACCTCATCTAATTTAAGCTGTTTAGAAGTTAAGTGTTTAGTCTTTCTCGATAATCAATTGGAGGCACCAATATGCCCTTCTAGGGAGCTATCTAGGGAGCTATCTAGTAGAGGATTTCCTCCTTCCCTTCTCCTCCTCCTCTTCCATTCAGTATACCAGCATTCTGGACAACTACTTAATTTAGATGACAGGTATGCAAATACTTCCAGCCCCTGGAATTGATTCATGGAGCAAATGATAATTCATTTTTTAGGATAAAAGATGAACCTTTCAGAGGTTGTCATCTTAATTTGGGTGTTTTTCTCTTAATTGAATACTTGTGTTCCTAATTGGATCAAGTGACTATGTGGTAATGAAAACTTTGTGTATCTATCCTGGTCCCACTGTTTGTGGTGTCAGGATTTCAACTGGTGGAAGCCATCTCTGTGGTATTAATGGGATCTCTAAATGCATTCATCCAAAAAGATTTGGGGAAGCAGAATATCTCACTGATCTTAGTCCTATCTGTTCTTTTAATATGCTTTTTTGTCTTACTGCCACCTGTGGTGTTGGGAGGTAAATAATAGCTGGAGTTCTGCTGTGAGTTAAAGCTGCTTTCGGTGTCTGAAAATACTAAAAAGGCTATTTTCACTGTATGTATCCACCTTCCAGAGAATGAAAGAAGAAAAAGAATTCATCTTTATAGATTATTTAAATTAGCTGCTAGTAGGGAAACTTTAAATGGTGGAATACACCATAGCTGCAAAAGACTATGGAATAGTTCTGTATATTTATCCTTAATAAAAACAAAATTATTTCAAGGCCCATTTTTCTGAGCGTTCTGGACCAGATTTTTTTTCCCCCAGAAAAACAATTAAAATTGTACCAGCTCTATCATTCTAAAATGATTGCTTGAAATTTTTTAGAATTTATATTTAACAAGGAGTTTTATAGTGCTCCAGTATAGCTTTGGTTGACGAATTTTCACAAAATCTCACCTGGCCTTGCTGTGTGGTATCTGGTGTTAGTCTTTGTTTCATAAGCTCCCTTGGCTGTGAATTTATTGTGTTATCACAAACAATTTGATGGGTTTGTTATCCTGACAAATCCTAATTAAAAGCAAAATGATCAAAGTCATTTTACTTGAGTCTTTATTCAGGTCTGTATGGGTATTCAGCTTCATCTGTTCATTTAAAGTAGTAGGAGCTTTCTATTTAGTTAACAGTAAAATTAGAGTGGCATTATAATTTATGATTTTATTATAAATCTACTTTTTTCTTTCCAAAGTAGTATATTGAAAAAGTTATTTACTTTAAAGCCAAGAACTTTATAGATGTTGAATTATGACACTACTTTGTTCTTTTCTTTTTTTTATGATACCTTGGATAACATAATAAGACCAACATTCTCTTAATCTGACAGTGTATAGTGCTGTAATGTGAAGTGCTGCATGGTAACTTGTATTTTCTCTTCCAGGCTAGTAAAGTACCGTTCTGTAAGTTCCATCTTGGAGACAGACCCATCCCTGTTACTTTTAAGAGAGCAATTGCTGCGCTTTCTTTCTGGCAAAAAGTCAAGCTTGCTTGGGGACTTTGCTTCTTATCTGATCCAATCAGGTATGAATACATATCCCATCTGATTATCAAGGGTGAATTTATCAGCTCTTCAGTTTGACTTTAGTAGGAGCTGAAAGTCCTCAGTATGCAGCCTGATGTAATGAACCCTTAAATTAGTAAGGATAAATATATAAATACTCTCTAAATAATCGTATTTTTAAATAAGCTTAACATTCTGATTCTGTTTCCGCCTTTTTTTGATTCAGTACTTCTAGGTTGTGGATGATATTGGTGAAGTCAGGGATTCATTGCTGGAGAATCCCTAGCTTCACTGAAACAAACAAAAAACATTTTCCCCCCATTTTTATGCTGAACAGAAAGTCTTTCCCCCTACCAACATGTGGAGTTTGTGAATGGAGGAGAGTAGGGCTTCCCTGTGCTAATGTATGCTTCGTTAAGGTTTGCAAAGGACTTGGGCCTACTGTGCTAAGTCACATCTGAATCAGGGCAGCTTGAGAACTGAATCAACATCTGCTGTCTGAGCACATTTTTTTAGAGGAAGAGAAAACATTTAAAGCTTGTGAGCAACATGTGTGACTTAATGAATACTGCCTTTATAGAGGGGTATTGTTAGGAACCTTTGCCTTATGGTAATACTTCTCAGATGGTTATTCTCTTACTCAGTTTGGTTTCTCTGCCCTTCAGAGAAATCACTGTGCCAGGTTTGTTTCTTCTCTGCTTCTCGCCCCAAGTAAGTGTGAGAACTTAGTTGGACTGGTTGAGAACATAAGCCCAGCTCTTCTCCCAAATTCCTAGCAGACTTGCAGTGGTGGTAGGTTCACCAGAAACTGTTTGCTGATACATGTGGTCCATTAATCTCAGTACCTGCTTTGTTTTCTGTGACTGGAGCAATATGTAGCTCATGAAGTAAACAATGTCTATTTTGGGGGGCATTTAAAATTGGACCAGGACTCAAAACTATAGTAGGAGCAATCAAGCCAGCCTTAATACAGTTTTTGCTTTTATTTGTTGTTGTTTCCTGTAAATGCTTGCTATTACATTTAGCTATAAAATGAATTTGAACCTTTTTTCAATCTATTAATTGCAATTTGTGTGCAAAGTAAGTTTTATTACTTACTAGTCTAATACAAGCATGAAACTACTTACACATTTTGGGGGGGGCACTGGAGGATGTATTTCTCTGCAATTTCTCCCATTCCTTCACTTATCCTGAGAAGATTTTGGTTTTTCAACTTCAGTATTAACCTGTAATCATGATAGATGAATGCTAGCTTCCCACACAGATGAACTTCAGATTTGAATGTAACAACATTCAAACAGTTGTCGTATAATTGATCTGTAAAATTTATGATTTTACAAATAACATGGGTAGGAATAGAAAAGGAAAGACAGGGTGTATATTGTATAGACATGATCGCTGCCCTCAATATGTGACTCTGCTGAAAAGAGAGCAATAATGAAACATCAAACTCGTCAGTTTGGTGTTTGGGTGATTTGTTGAAAGCTAGCAACATGTTTCTCCTTTTGGTTGTTCCTGTTTCCATTTGCAGTGTCCTTTTTGATCTCAGAAGCTGAGTAACAAAAGCATATGGTGGGATCATTTCTTCAGTGATGCAAAACCACTTACCTGTTGCTACAAACACAACTCTGGGAATAAAAAGAAGGTTAACAGCACTTGTAAAAGATCTAGAAGCTCATTACGTTTCTCCCACATTTCTTATCCTCTTTATTTCCTGCTCATTCCACACACTCTTGTTCAAGGAATTAAAAATGTATAACTGACTTCCCTGCTGAAGACCTGTGATTGACGCTGGGAAATCTGCA
The DNA here is from genome assembly GCF_028389875.1 of Rhea pennata. Classification (NCBI taxonomy): domain Eukaryota; kingdom Metazoa; phylum Chordata; class Aves; order Rheiformes; family Rheidae; genus Rhea; species Rhea pennata. The sequence continues at coordinate 21,898,092 of NC_084663.1, forward strand.
GAACTCTTTCCATCTCTTCAGACTGCCTCTGTGCAGTGTTTTTTATTAGTATTTTTTATTCCTTAAATACAGCCTCTTTGGGTGATCAGATCCACTTCCTCAGGAGTGCTCTGTGTTCCCTCAAAAGAGGCTTATTAAAATAGAATAAAAGAAGCTTATTAATAAAAAATAAGAAATGGGGAGCAGTGATTACTACCACTCCTGAATCCCTGTGCTTTTGCTCAATTTAGTTGTCAGCTTTCAGACTGGGAAGGATGACAGTCCATTCAGTTGAACTGCCTAAAGGCAAGTGATCTCTCTTGATTTTTTCCTTTTCCTGGCTTCAGAGCATTAAGTGTTCAGTTTTACAGGTTTAAGGAGGTTGTTTTCATTTTGGAGAGAACTGTATACATGCAAATATATATATAACACAAATGACCCCTTAGAGTTGCTGGGTTTTTGTCAGTCTGTCTCTTCTGGCTTTAAAATCATTGAATATACACTGAGAACTTTATCTTTCTTTCAGTAAGGATGATGTGGAGAAATGCAAACAAAAGGATTTACTGGAGCAAATGATGGCGGAAATGATTGGAGAATTTCCTGATCTTCATCGAACAATTGTCTCAGAACGAGATATTTACTTGACCTACATGTTGAAGCAAGCAGCAAAGCAAATAGAACTACCTCGAGCTTCAGAAAGTAATTGTTTTATAGTAGATACCATAACCAGCAAGGTGTTCTTAGTGGGACATTCCACAGATTCAGTTCTTCTCAGGAAATCTGGAATTTTCTGTGGGTTTATTTTATACAGAGGTCCCACATGTCACAGAAGATTACAGTGCTTAAAACAAAAAAATAAAGTGGTATTACTGTTCTATTACAATGTCCTCTTCTAGAAGTAAAGAATCTTCTTTAAGGAATGAACTCTGAATCATGATCTCTTTCTCATTGTGCTATTTAACACTGGAAAATACCAATTAGCCTGAGAAATTTTGAAAAGGCAGGCGTCTGGTATTACATGCACATATTAGCACAGCATGGGGGCAGTCTAGGTTTATGTTGTCTATCTCACTTCCACACTCTTGCTCACCAAACTCACAGACACCAATAGGTGCTCAGGAACATATTTCCTTTTAAACTAGTTGCCTCCCAACTGCAGTGTTTTTCATGTCTTGCTTCATATTATAAATTGGGCTGCTAGAAACCCTGATGATGTATATTTTATGTATATATATATATATATCTCACTTTGGTGTAAACTTCTGGCACTGTCTTGTGATTTGAAGAAATAAAAAGGCACACATACATTCAGTCACACTGTCCAAAAAGACCATCATCTTAAACTATAGGATATGTTTCTTGGTAACTGGTTTAGTGGATGCCTGTAGAACTGGAGGGGGTTTATATGCATTTGAAGGAATTAAAGTAGAAGGTGGGGACCACAAAAGAAAAGAATGTGAGGAGCAACCTGACTGATACTCCTGTGTTTCTGTCTCTTGATAAATGAGAGAGAGATGATTTTGTTTAGAAGCTGTATATATATACATACGTAAAATCTGTTCCAGCTACTTTTCTTTTTCCTTTCATAAGGGGAAAGGAAGAAAGAAAAAGTAGTATGATTAAGATTTGTAATAAAAGGCCAAATCCCCCAATTGCAATTAGCAGAAGTAGAGCATCATCATTATTGTCCAAATCCTTTGCTATTTTAGGGACCTAATTGGTGGAAATTTCTAGATACTTTTTGCAATACTGAAACATACTTCAGGTCTGATTTGTTCCTTCACTAGGTCTGATTTAGTCCTAGGCTTGGCCTCTGACTTTTTTGCCTGGGGAACTCTTCCAAAAAGCTTGCACGTGAAACTTTGACACTTAGTTTTTTGTTCTATCTTTGCCCACATAGAATATTCTGAGAGGGGGATAAAGCTGTTTTGGGGACTGCTTCAGATCAGTCTACTTAAGCATGAATGGTAATAGCCTTGAGTTCTGCCCATGAGAAGGTGGTATAGAATAAAAGTGGAGACTGGAGCTGATGTGATGAACTGGGGACTGTCTGTTCTGCTGAGGCACTATGGTCTGCCTCTTCTGCAGTGGCAATTAGAGAAGCCCTAAAGCAGGCTGAGAAGAGGCAAGTTCAAAGAAAACATTTTCACTTTCTGAAAATGTGTATAATAGTTTTAGATGCTTTTAATAGTTTTGTTTCATTTTGTGGCAGGGGAACTGCTTTTCAATCTTTTTGTTTCACTATGAAAACATTTCAGACAAGACAGTGGATTGATAGACGTTTTCTGTCGAACATTCTGAATTCTCTCTTAAACATTTTCTCGTTTGCATTTTATATTTATGTATATATCTATTTTTTCCTGCCCCCTCAAACCAGAATGCTAGTAATTATTTAATACACAGAAAATCTTATGTGAATTATTTTTATTCTGGCAGAAGTAACTTTTTTTTTTCACTGGAGGAGGTGGTGATTCCAAAACTTGCATGAACAACATTTTGACTTCTAGTGGGTGTTGTGGAATTTCAATCCTAGATTGGAAGTGAGGATGAAAGCTGACACATTAGAGTGGTCTAATGTTGAGTTCCTAGCCTGCTGCTGCCCACAGAAGGTGTTGATTTTGGTGCTACTCGCTAAGGCGAAGCTGCACTGGCAAACGAGACAGGGCCAAGCATGGTCTCGCGCACTGTTTCTGATTGTTTGTTCTACCTCTCTGTTAGCCTGTGTCTTGGCACAATTTTGATGCTTGCCAGCTACCACTGTCCAGAGTTGTGCAGGCTGTTTAGGAGACAGCAAAGACCGGGGCTGTTCCCATTAAGCAGTATAGAAATTGAACTCATGTATGGAAGGAAAGAAAGGAATTTAGCTGTAAAACTCCACTGAGCTGCTCACCCTGAAGCTGGAGTACAAGCCCCCACTTTGTTTACTAGAATAAACATTTCCTGAAAATTTGGACATCATAGTAAATTTGTTCAGACTTGGAACATGAGAGTCAGTAGGAGAAATGATAAGTATTAACTTTTACTGTGTAGCATTAAGTTTTAATATGTAGTATTACGAGTACCTGCCTCTTGAAAAATTCTGCTTTGTAATCTCGTGCATTATAGCTTGCAATTAGTGATGTGTTCCTTTCTCTCCATCTCCTTGTAGCTGAACCCACACAATACATCCCATCTGTTGTCGTTGGTGTTGTTGGGATGGGTCACGTACCTGGAATTGAAAAGAACTGGAACTCCGACTTAAATATCCAGGAAATAATGAGGTAACAGTTATGCTTTCCTACGTGTTGAGGTTACCAGCTCCTTTTGCTGAAAATTGGCAATGATTTTTTTAGTTACTGTTTGTCACAGCTTAAAGAGATATTGGTATTGTCATCCCTGCCCCATCAGCTCTCTGGCTTGCTGCATAATGCTTGAATACTGTGCTTGCAGTAGAGGAAAAGGAACTATCAAAGGAAGAAAAGTAAATAATTGGATATCCATGTTAATTATGAGAAAGTAGCATCCAGAAAGAACATCGCAATTCACATCTGGAGCTTTTAAAAGCAGAATTCAAAAGAGGCTTTCAGGAGGTGGCAGAGGCAAAAACGGGCTTTACTGTAGCTTAGGTAAATAAACTGTTGATTTCAAAGCTTTTATAGTGTCGGGGCACTGATGGCTCTGGGAAGCCTAAAATCACAGTTGCTCTTAACTTATACATGGGGTGAAAAGTAATATGATCTTTTAAAGCTTATGCTTAATTATGGGCTGATTTAAGGCATGTATCTGGAGAACTCTTGCTTAGAAATACCTACAAAAATAGATGTGGTGTCTGCTTTTTATAGAAAGGGGAATTGAAGAACCAGAATGTTCAGGCTGTGTGTATCCTATAAAGCCACAAGAGTCAGGACTTCAGAAGTGTAGGAAAGTTAATAAAACAATATGGTGATAGTGGTCTGATAGGTTTAGGATAATAGAGCCTTTCAATAATTAACACTTCATTATAACTCAGTAAACAGATGTGATATAAGCATCTTATGGAATGCTCCTATTTTAGAAGAGGCTCTGAATCATGGGAAAAGCAAGCTATAGCCTTGTTAAACAGTATTTAGGCATCTAAAATATGATTTAAAGGGAGATTTGGTGTCTTGATTGAAGAATGCAATGTACAGAAGCCTTGCCTAGTTGTTTAGAAGTCTACTTTACCACTGAATGTTTTCTAGGCTTCTGGAAAACTGCCTCCCTCTTGGATGTTCTGAGCAGCCTCTCAAATGGCCTGCAAAATGGGGATGCCAAAATCCATGTAATTGTGTGGTTAATATTGTTAATATTGGTTACATCGTTGACATAGAATTGAATGGCCTAAAGCCTGACTCCTTGCCTTTATGTTTGCATACAGGGTTATTGCTAAAGTTCAGGCTCTTTGACCCGATTGCCTTTACCACGCCAGTGCCATAACTAAGCAGAAGGGTTACCAGTATCTTCCGTAAGATGCTAACATCACATGAACTTAACTTTGTAAAATGGTACAAAATATAAATAGCACGAAGCAAATGCTATTCATAAGATGACATTCAGATTATGTCAGGACCTTCATTTCTTGTTAATCTTTTTTCTGGTGTTGTCACATTGCGGTTGCAGAGCAAAATTATGCTTTTTGTGTTACTAATTGTCATCTCCCTAAAGGGGGGCGTTCTTAAGGTATTACAGATATCTAATTATGTTTTATAAGTTGTAAAATGATCTTGAAAGTGGTCTAAAAAACATGCATTTCTCATACACTTCCAATTTTTAGATTCTCATATTAAACTTAACCCTAGGTCAGGTTTACTGTTTTCTTCAGGTTATACTACTTAAATTGCACTAAGGAAGAATAGATAATATGAACAGATGTAAAGGGATATTTTACCTGATCCTTTGTTCAGTATATATGCTTTTCTTAAACTTTTCTTGTATATGCCCTTAACATGCAAGATCCATCAGAAATAGCTTTGCTCTAGTTTAAGCAAATGGATCTAAACTCAGTAAATGCATGCCATGTATGCAGAGCCCATTGAAGAACTGCAGAGCCTATCAGTTAAGGAAAAGGACTAAATGCATATTGCTATGCTTTCAAAAACAGCTTAATTTTGAAAGTATTGTTCCTGTTTGCCTAATGCACTATGCTGGTAACACTGCTTGAAAGCAGGTTTAGAACTGGTGTGCTTCTCCATTGCTCTCCTGGTGCCTGGAGCCTGTTGCAGAGGTTCCTGAGTAGCTCTGTGAAGATGCCAAGCTAATTATACCTGCTAGACCTGAGACAGCCTCACGTGAAGCCTCTGATTTGCCTGCCCAGGGAGCTGCAGCTGGACTGGCTCAGCTGCCTGGCACCCCAGGGTGCGCCTTCCTGAAACACCTCCCTGAGTCTGCAGGGGCCAGCCTGGCTCCAGATACCTCTGAGACTGGCCATGTAGGATAGGAACAGGTGAATAGGAGCAGATCCCACTCAAGTCTACTGTTACCTGGCGTATCCAAGCTCCAACTTCTTCCATTACCCTGAATGACAGCGAGTTGATTGCGTAGATGTTGGACTTGAACTGGTCTATGTTTCTTCTGAGTTTTTGCTCTCTGCTGAAATATGCATAATAATGTTAAAAATAGTTCTACAAACAATATTTAATTTGTAGCATTTCTCAAGAATACTTGGTGCAGTCTTGGTTATTTGACAGGGTGGTGGGCAAGACCTAGCCACCCTAGCCATTAACAGTGGCACCATACATACGTGGAGAAGTTGTCTATTGCTTAAATTTAGACGCAGCCCACAAAAATCAAAGAATAGGTTGCTCATCTGTAAGACATCTGTTCTCTGAAAGATCTCCTGCACTAAAAAGGAAGGGGGGAAAATGATCATTGTTTTGGTCAGAAGATACCTTTTTTTTCCAGATGTGCAGTGTTAACATTGTTTTATGTCTTTTGTTTCAGTGTGCCTCCTCCATCAGCTTCAAGTAAGATTTTCAGATTTGTCATAAAAGCAACAGTTTTTGGACTGATGGGATATGGCTGCTACAGAATAGGTCAAAGGACAGTTCAGTTTATTCTCTCAATGCCAGCAGCACAGAGCTATCTTCAGAAGCTGACAGAAATAAGATCTCAGCATTGAACATGAAGTAGAGGCATTATATGAAGAAGGTGGCTGAAGAGGGTGTTAGAGGCAACAAATATAAAGTGGACTGAAAGAGGAGGGAAATAAAGATGCTAGTCAGAGATGGTTGATGCTGAACAAAGCTGAATTGCTGTGTAATAAAAGTATTGATACTAAAAGCTACACCAGCGATGATATAATGAGTAAGTTTGATCCTTGGTAAGTGTGTTGCATGGAAGCACATGATTCTGGATTGAGGTAAATTTAATATATACACAAATATGTATTATGTATACAAATATATGCTGTATATATAATATATAAATGATGGTGTAGTGCAGACAGCTTAAAGAGTGTGTACTCATGACTTTTTCTTTTCAGAGGAACAGAAAAACACAGAGTAGCTTAATTGGGTGCATTTGCTCAGAAGTTCAAGGACACCTGTCTGAGTGATTTTTAGTTTTTTTTTCTTAGGTATAGTAATACCTAGTGGTCATTTCTGGTGCCAGGCACTTTTACACATTATTTAGAAGGACATCTTCTCTGTAAGTATTTTATACTTAAAACATTTAAGCTTTTTTAAAAACCTAAGAGCTTTCCAAAAACTTCAGAATTGTGCAAGCTGTCATACATACACCGCTCAAATTTTTTTACAAGCCTTACTGGAAAAAGTGTTGCCTTTAGATTGCATCCCTTGTTGCAGCCACTGGTTGAGTTTTCTTTCTCCTGCATAGAGAAGGTATAGCCACAGCATCAGAATTCAGTGTGGTTAGTGTCAGATGTTTACAGGACACACTGTTCCTTTAGATTAGGTTATTTAATCTGTATTAGTTAGCCAAATCCTGCTGGAATCAGTATTGTAAATTTAAGAGACTAGAACTACTGTAAAATTTACTTCTATTTCTCAGACCTTTCATTATTGGGACAAGAAGTCTGGAACTGATAGTACCTGCCCCTCATTTTTGATACGTAAAAATATTTTATTTATCAATATAATTTCTCAGTGGATAAATATTTTAATCTATTTAATAGAAAATCAAAGCTCAATTTAGTTTTTCAAACTAGCTGTGGTGTTTTATTTGGGTTACTTGCTATTTATACAAAGAATTATGGGTACTTCAAACTGCTGTGATTTTTAAATTTTTTCCATGATAACCATCCATCATTGTCTTTTTTTTTTTTTTTAAATTCTAGGCTAATATTTAATAGGATTTCTTGGTACCCTTTACACAGGCTTGCCCTTGATTGTAAAGTACCCTCTGCAATCAGCTAGTCCCAGTCCAACAGAACAAATAATTGTCATATCAAAATTCTAATGTGATATATTCGAACAAGAGTCCCATTTGCTCCTCAGGCTCCTATGCAGTTGCTAATTGACTTAAGTTCATATCTATATTAATCTCTTTGTGGGGAAGATGGAAGGGAAAGGGTGTTTGAGGCAGGAGGAAGAAAGGTGAATTTCTGTGTGTTTCGTTTTTTTTTTTTCCAAGTTAATTCAATAAAATCAAACTGCTTTGTTTAGAGGGTAAATTTCCAAAACTTTGTTGTATTGGAAATATTCCCATAGAGTCTGTTTGCCAAAAGTGTGTGCATGTATCTGTGCAGTGTCGTCTTTTTTTCAGTTTTTTTTTTACTGAAATTAAGGGTCTAATGCTCTTTACAATGGCTTTGACTTTGCTGGGAGCTGGTCTGTCCATGCAACCTGATGCTTTTTTGCCTTGCACCTTGTGATTTTTATGGGTCCCAGTACAGCAATCATTTAAGTGCATGTTTATCTTTAAGCCTACTGTTAAATCTAACCCGATTCTGCAGAGCTCTTAAGATGATGCTTAGGTGCTTTTCTAGATCAGGGCCTTACGGTTGTGCAGGGAATAAATCTTAGCAAATAAGAATGGCAGCAATTTCCACTTTGATAAAAAGTATAAATGATAGTTCAGAATACTGTGGAGTCAGGACCTCTTATCTTTCATATTCCATCAATTAGTGCTTAAGAAAAAAACAAACATCTCTAGCAGACTCAAAAGCAGCACTTCTAAACAATTTATAGAAAACTGGAGTGACTGCCAGAATTTTGATTCCTGTTTCTTTTTTTTTACGGCTTAATATATTGTTTACTATTAAACAGTCCTATTTGAATAAATGTATTACGTTTTGTGTACGTTTTTTAAAATATGAAAGTGAAAGCTTAAGCTCATTCTTCTCCTGGCTTTACTGACATACCAAAAGATTGTGTTTTTTATTTCTGAGATCTTTCTAGCTGGTAGAGTTCAATATATTGATGTTTTGCTTTAAGATACCTACAGATTTTAAGATGTCTGCAGATATTTTAAAAGCTCTGCAGATCTTTGATATCTGTACTCAGGTAATTTTACACAAAAGAAAACAAATCTAAGGTAAACTTTAGAAAAATGAGCCTTAAACTTGGGTGGGACTAATGCTAAATGATTGTCATGGAGCATTTTTGCAGGCTTAATGTTTTATGCTTTTTAGGCAGAAATTGTTACCATGTAGGTTGTTCTCTTGTTATTCAGTCTTTATCTACAATTAATATTTTAAGTCTATTGTTTCATCCTTTTTTACTAAGCATATCAGCAGATTCTTCAAGGAGGCTGTTTGTGGATGGAGAATTTGTAATCTATCTTCCCACTATTGCAAACTGGCAGATCATATGCATACACTGCTTACCCAGTGGCGCTGGAAAGCCTGATGAATTTGCAGAACTAACAATCCTATTAATCCGTACACAAATACTCAGTGTTGTATATTCAATGTGTTGTACTATTTATGTAACATAATCAGTGTTTTAGATCCATTCTTTTCTGTTCTTGTCAGTCCTTTCAGTGTTAACAGCATCCTGTAAAATTTAAATATATGTTGAATTGTCCCAGCCCCACCTCAAACGTATGAAGCCATATTGTATTTTTTGGTGGCATGTACATCTGCTTTATGCATTTGTACATCTGATGTAAATTTAAAGTATTTTTAACAATGTGTGCCTTTAATCTAAAGTGGTTTAAAGTAAACAGCAGTATGTTCTATGATAAAAAAAATAAAATATTTTAACCACCATTTCTGTCAAAGGCATTTATTTTCTGTATTAATCATTATTTTTCTGAAAACAAGCACTAGTAGACAATCTCACAATATACACGATTTTGCTGAATTAAGGAAACAAGTTCTACCCTATATAATCAGTGAATAGAAAGGGATGTTTTTCCCTGTGTATTTTTCCTGTCTTTTGACAGATATTTTCAGCCCTCTTGAACACGCAAAAGGTGTAGGGAGACTTAGCTTCTCAATATAAGCACCTAAATTCAGAGTCCAGAATTAGGTGTGGAGAATGACTTTCTGGCGTGGATTTTTTTTTCTTTGGTGTGTTTTGGCAGGGGGATGCAGAGGGATTTTTTTTTAAGCTTCTTGCCTTTTAAGCATCTTGCAAGATGCTGGACTCCTTAGTCTCAGTCTAGAAAAGCATTTCAACAGTGCTTAATGTGCTCTGCTTGAAACCCTTTAAGGGGAAAAGGGGCTAAGTTAATTATTCAAACTGAGATAAATCGATACGATGATTATTTAAAACAGGCCCCTGTATGATACTGAAAGCAAGTATTTTTCAAACTGTTGCGTACAGGTAACGTACTGGCAGAGCAGTCTGATTGTGATTTTGCCCCTCGGTTGTCCGCGAGTGCGCAGAGGAAAGGATGGTGCCCGCGGGCCGGTTGTCCGGGGGCGGGCAGAGCCCCCAGGGGCCGCGGCGAGCTGGGGCTGGCGAGCAGGAGCGCTGAGGGAGCCAGGCAGACGGCGGGAGAGAACGTGTTAACGTTGCTGCAGTCGCCGCACTGCCTTGGTCGCGCAGCGCTGAGCGTCAGGGCAGCAGCCGCCTCTGCTCTTTCATCTCCAGACTCTTGTTATGCTGCAAAACAAATACAGTGGGAAGAAATGAGGACATTTTGCTGCTAAAATAACGAGTAAATTTCCTAGAAAATAACATCTCGATGGTTAGACCTTCCTGTAACAGTAATAAACAATGATTAGGAGTTTGGTGCTTGGATGTTTTGAGGAGACGCTGTCAAAGAAGCTTGCTTTTCTCACCTCTATCCCTTTTCCTTGCACGCCCGCTCACTCTTCTCTCTCAACTGCATTTTACCTCTCTCTTGTGGGAATGGAGGATGCTTGTTTTCCAGATGAATTACTTACCTGTGTAGTGTGCATACATAGCCAAGGTTATGTTTACGATGCACTTTTTTTCTTTTTTTTTTTTTTCCTATACTGAGTACTGAACCAAACTAAGTAACTGCTTTTGAGGTGAATTAAGATTGCCCAGATTTGCACTGGAAGCTGTTTCTGTGTGTGTGCAATGTAAAACACTAAAAAGCACTGACTGACAAATATATTGAGTTGTCTCAAAGTGCCAGGCAGTAGTGGGAACTACACATTGAAAAGAAACAACACAGTCATTGTGTAATTCTGACATACTCATGTACTTATTTTCCTGTTTCCTTCTAAAAACCAAAATAAACTTCAATATTAGACTTAAGTGTTTTGGGCCTGACTTTATTGCCTTTTTTTTTTTTTTTTTTTTTTTTTTAGTGTTTGCAGGAGTCACTTCAGCTCTGACAGACCAAATTCGGAACTGTGCTGAGTGCTTTCAGTTGTCCTCTGAAATATGCAGTGAAAATTTCAACATAAGTAACTGGAAAAAAAATGTAGAGCTGGAATAAGTCTAGTGCCTGTTCAGGTGAAAAAAGGCAGCTAGTTGTGTTTTCCCGTAGCAGCACGTGTCCACCAATCTTGTGCCAATTTATGTGGAAGAGGAGATGGGAAGCAGCTGAAGCGTCCGTCACGCTCTGCAAGCCCTGATCTGAGAGGCAGACGGGTTGTCTCGTTATCCCATGAGTTGTCTTTCAGCTTCTGCGTGCCGTAATTTTTTGCCTTACCAAAGGGGAGCAAATATCCTTGGGGGAGACGAGAGCAGTGAAGTGGGGCTAGCGTTGCCCCCAGGCCCAGGGGGTGCAGGGTCTCTGCCTCTGTGGTCCTCAGTATCACTCTGGCCCTTCTCCCATCCAGGATGCTTGGGGCTGATGCGTTGAGATTGTTTGATGCATGAGGGAAAGTAGAAAAAGAATCAGGCTCTGTTTTCAAAAAGCCCGAGTTTAAGTTGTTTCTCATCACAGCTAAGCGAAAGTCTTTCAAACAGTAATGGTCAAAAATTCCCTGCTTCTGGCTATGCAGATGATTTGCAATTTGGGCAAAGTAATGGAAAGTCAGATTTTGGTTAGCACTTGGTTGTCAACTCAGACCATGACTCTGCAGAGACCAAAGCACCTACCTGCCAGCCTCAGTGGCGGCAGGAGCATTCGTAAAGTTTTGGCCATCCTCGGCGTGGGTAAGGCAGAGGGGCTTCGTGTTTCATCTTCGATGGGTGCAGAATCTCTCTAGACACCCGCAGTCTGTTGGGGAAAATCTCTGTATTTCCCTGCATTTTCCTACCCATCTGTAGCCATGTGCCGCCTTTCGATTTCTAATTACTCTGAGTTCTTTGGAAGGGAGCCTAGAGGTATTTCTGTTTATCCCACCTTCTGATTTAGCTGGAAAATGCAAGTAATAATGGAGTGCCATCTACTGATTGCAGGTGGTATACCTGGTTTCTTTATTTTCAAGTGGAAGAACGTGCTGACTTTGAGGATGTCCTTCAGAGATGAGGTAAGTGTGCATATCCTGAAGAGGGTCGGTTTTGATTATCGCCTTTGTTACAGCTGATATTAACTATAACAACACAAAATAGGAGCATCCTAAGTAATTATTGGTTTATAGTATACTTCCATATATTGTTCTTTTTAGTATGATTATATTGATATTTGAGAGGAAGCTTCTTGTGTCATTGACTTATGTCATTTAAATATATATGGCAAAAGGTTGATTATGTTGTGCTTATGCTATTTTATGGAAAATACAGAGAAGGAACATGCCAAGAAGAACAACTTCCTTAGTAAGTTTTATTTTTACTCTTTTGTAAGACTCGTATTTTTAAACAGTTGAAATTGATGTGGATTACTTCATTCCAAATGTTTGGAGGATAGATTTAGTCCAGCTCTAATGTAAGATGCAGAATCACGAGAAGCTAAAGCTCTGCTCTCTTACAAGTTGTACATACTTTAGTTGGTTGAGCTGGGAGACTGCTGCTTTTCTCAGGCATTTGGAGATGCTGAGTGTCCTACTGAAAACCACATCTAATACGACAGCTTTGGCAGGCTTTTGGTGCCCCTCTTTCACATGGGGGCAGATTAGGAACATTTTGGGGCAGAGTAGGAACGTTTTGAGGCAGAGTGGGAACATTTTGGGAACTAGCCATAGCCTGTATGGTTTGTCATGGTTATCAGCAATTTGAACCTGGCTGCTACATCCTTAGGATCCTCTGCCTATTCAGCTGTGCATGGGCACACTAATAATGGCATTCCTGCGCCGTTCAGATATTCTTGTGCTTTCTGGGATGTCCAGGCCTGCTGCCCAGGTAAGCTTAGGGAAGGCCTGTGGCACACAGCCCTCTCCTGGGGTGGACCACACTGTGACTCTGTCAAGGTTTGGCACTCACCCCCCTCAGATCAGAGACATGAGACATAACCGAGGCAAGCTTAGTAGGACATTTATTGACTGATGAATACACAACTAGGAAACTGGCAAAGCATCAAAATGATCAATAAGCTATGTAACATACTACTGGGATTAATTCACAGTTACATAGTTATGCAGATCATAATGCAAAAATACATTGCTGTGAGTTGTAGATCACAGATATAATCAGTCACATGTATGGCCAGTGCTCAATCACAGTTCTGTAAGTACTGAAGTGTCTGATCCCCCCAATACCAAGTCTTATGGTCACACACTGACAGAGTCCAGCAGTTTATCCCAGGTGCCTCCCTCAGTGTCCTGGTGGCCTTGGGTCCAGTCAGTGTTGCTGTCAGCTGTAGGCATCCACACTCCTGCTGATGGAAAAGCTAACCTCTGTTGGTCTTTGATTTTACGCTTCCTCTTTTGTTTTTCCTGCATTTGGACCCACATTTTTGCCACCATTGCACCTCCTTTCTTCTGACAAAACCATTCTGAAATAGTAATTTTCTCCCCCATTACTTCCAGTTTTGCTACATCTATACCCAAATTTGGTATTTCTGATACCATTACCTAGGCGATCTTGGCCTTATATGGTATTATTGATACAGTTACCTAAATTTGGGCAGCCTGGCTTCCTTAAATTCCTGTATCTGTTTTGATTTAGTTTACTTCATCCAGTGACTAGACATAACTATTCTATTTCAGCCTTGATTCTTCTACAGGCTCCAGCTGAGCACACGCAGGTCTTTATCTGCCAGTTTACATATCAGAGCAGCAGAGAAACTCGTTTTTCACACCTCTGCCACGGCAGCTGCTCGGGCCTCAGCTCCTGAGGGCTGTGCGCTCCAGCGGGATCTCTTACTCACAAGGCAACCCCTGGTCTGACTGACCTCCTCCGAGGACACTCAGACCACTCCGGATGCTCATAAGCTCAATCCCTTCCGGCTGGAATCCACCATGTCTGTTAGGATATCAGCATATGTAAGAGATTCAACTGGGCATTCTTTTCTTTTCAACCAAGCAAAGCATACGTACAAAGAATAAAAGATTGAGTAAAAGAATAAAAGGATAAAGAAAAACGATACCTTTATCATGACTAATAACAGCTGCGGGATTATGTGCATTAAGCACAGAGTAGCAGTAGTTTTTGGAGGCCAACCCATGAATGTGTCATACCAATGACATACAACTAACAGTTCCCTATCGGTCCTCAGTTTTAAGTTTCTTGTTCTCTAAGGTAATCATCAGGCTTGCAACTTGTTGTCTGCTCTCTGGTTTGTCAGCTTCTTTCTTTCTGTACACTGTCATTTTGTCCAAGTATTTTATCCCCTGTGAGGTCAGTCAGTTCCCAGAGAGATACCGTTAGTCTGCTGGCCTGAAACGGAACTCTGCTTTTGAGAAGGTACAGTCTGCAGGGCAACCGAATATGCAACACCAGCTACGGTGACAAACATGATACCACGCTTACATTCCTCTGCTGGAGGTACAGAGGTTGTGTTATCCTTCTGCCATTGTAAGTGAGGCAATATTGATTAAACATAACCCACTCTGTTACCAAATCCTATTGGAGTTCCCATGCTAACTTGTTTCCGTTGACATACGGCAATATCCTCCTGTGGTCCAGAAGGCTCAATAGGTTGTGCAGAACTAACGCATACATATCATTCAGTTGTCCATTTTCAACCACTGGGTGGTCAAACTTCTTGTATTCTTATGTGCACACCATTCCCTTTTAAATTGATGTTCCTGTGATCCTTTACCCAGGACTTCTTGGTAAGCTGATGCAGAGCTTCATATCCAATGTTCATGTCCTTCTCATAATTCATCTGCTAACCCCCAGCATATCAATGAAGAGCCTAATCAAGATGAAAATCTCTACCACCCAGCTATTAAACCTTTTAATATGGGATCTCTTTGTTGTACTCCTCGTAAGTAGTAAAAACCATCACAAAAAGCATCTAAACACTAATTCAATGTTTCAATAGCTAGCAATTGCACTCAAATGCAATAGATGGCCAGAGATTTAGTACAAAAATCTTCAAAGTCTTTTTTTTTTGTGTGTGTGTGTGTGTGTGTGTAACTTAACAGTTGCTTTTACCACATGCTACACTTGGCTATTCCAGGTGGTTATTGTAGTTTTATCAGAGAATAGTCTGAAATTTGTTACCACTTTGTACACAATTCAAAATTCCCCCTATTTTACTTTAGGTGTGAGTTTCAAGGTCAAACTAATTTAGTATTCCAGTTTCTGCACCAATTCCTCCTAAAATGGTGCTTGCTAAATCTCAAGCCATCTAAACCTTCTGCATGTTTTTCATGGCACTTGCCAGGCAGCCATTATGCCATGTAGATAAAGAGCACGCTCTGGATGTATTCTAGAATAGTTCCAATCTAAATATCTAACTTATTAGTTCCATCATGTTGTTCCATCAGTTCATGCTCATTTAAAGGTAAGATCAGTTATTTCTGGAAGGTCTATGAACACATACTTACTATTAGGAAACCAAGCATTTGAGGACCTTCCCATTGTCTCAAGGCTTAGTGTTAAAATTCTATTGATACCTTTCCCTGAGGAAATACAATAATTAACAGCAGCAGTGATGTTCCATGTCCAAACTTTTGCTTTTACACCTAGAAGCCAGCAGAAGAAGACTGAACAGCGCCCAGAACACTTTGAGTATATTCCTGGCACTGTCTTAAATCAATGAGGAGCACCTTGAAGATGGGTCTTGCTGAGGCTTTCTGTGGTCCACAGCTGTGATCAATCTCACACACACATTCAATCCTGAAAAATTAATCTTACTTAAACATTAGTCAGAAACATTCTCTTTGACTGCCCATCAGTGGAGTCCCATCTACCCATTATAATCGCTCCTTTTTTGTTTCCAGTTAGCACTGAGTTTCCCCATCCATAAGTCATAACTACCCCTAAATTTTCTCTTGGCCTTCACCTTTGTATCTGAGGAGTCTCCAGGACCATGGCTCCCAGTGGGATTTTCCCACTGCTTTATGTTGGCTCTTCTGTGTTCATGAGCTGTGTAATTCTGAATAGCTGATTGCTCCAGGATCAAAGCAGTACGTGGAGCACCCAACTGTTTAGCCCATTTTTTGGCACCAAAAGAGATCTTGTCCATTTGTGTGGGACAGCCATGTGGACACAGCTCATAAGGACTATATCTAGTATTCAGCATGTTCTTTGTTTGCATAGCCCAGCACACAAATGGAAGTGCTTTGTCCCAGCTCTGTCCTCTTTCTTCAGCAATTAACTTCAGTCTTAACCCATATTTCCTATCATCCATACTCCTCGGGGATAACAGCCAATAGGTCCATCAAATTAATTGATGCGTGCCCATCCCTTTAAGGAATTTCTGTACTGCTGCATCTATGAAGTGGCTTTCTTTATCAAACAGTTAAGAACAGAGAGCCAAATTTGTTCATTATTTCACACAGACACCGAACTGCTGTATTTGCAGTAGCTTCATGTGCTGCTATTGCCTCTATCCATCTTGTCCATGGCAACAAACAAGAACTGATTGCCCCTCTTTGATCTTTTTAAGGGGCCCACAAAATCAATTTGCAACTCTGAGTGGTGCCCATCCCCAGGTGTTGAAGGCATTACCCAATACAAGCTTACAATTCTTTGCAAGGAGTTTCCACCATCCGTGTACTCCACATCCCTGGATTTCTGCAGAAATCACGGGAATAGGGAGTCTAAATCCCATCCTATTAAGCCTTCGTTTTACCCTCTGAGCCTCCTCATGACTCCTCTGTGCTTCTGTACTGGTACTGGGACTGGAAGAGAGTCACCTCATATTCTTCATTTACTAGCCCTGCTCCTGTTCTGCTTTTAGTCCAGTACTTCACCAACTTGGTGACTCCTGTGATCTCTTCATTTTCTAAGGCGGTAACACAATACAATTTTCCTTTGGACAGATCTACCTTGAACTGAGACAGGAAAATCATTCCTAAAATATTTGGTCCTCCTTTAATCAGAATTATCTGCCTCTCCAGTTTATCTTCTCCTATGCACAACTGGGCTTGTTGTGCAAAGATGTAGATCTTTTCCCTTCATTCTTCCCCCTCCTACTCCCAAAATCCAGACCGATTTACCTGGGACTGAAGGACCTGGGTAATCTAGTAAAGTTGCTTCTGATTCTGTATCAACTAAGAAAGTATTTGCAACTTCCCACCCCCCCTTCAACAGACATCGTACCTCCACGTAGCCCCTTCCCCCTGAATCCCAAGTCAATGTGGCAGAGGTTAATCCCACTGACACCAGGGGTAGGGACTTCTAATCTTTAAGGTCCCTTAAGGATGGGTACAGTTTTCTCTTTGGAATAGGAGGAGGAACTGATGGCTTCATCTGTTCCAGTTTTTCCCAGACCTCCTCTTGCTTCATCCCCTTTTCCTGAAGGATTTTTTTCATTTTGGTAAGTAAAACTCCTGTGGGCTGACTATCTAGCTCTTCTTCATTCACCCCCTGATTTATTAAAAATCTCCAAATTATTCCTCTAGGAATGTACTTCCTAGCCTTTACCCCTGTGGCTCCCTTCTTTGCCTCTCCTTTTCCACTCGCTCCCATAAGCGTCCCCACGTTCTCTAACGTAGCCATGCATTCACCAAGGGGCCGGCCGATTAAAGTAGATCCCAGGCTGATGAAAAATCCCTTATGCAGTTCTGGAGCACGGCAGGCCAAGACCCCTATGTCTCCTTGTTCGGCGTTCACTCCATATATGTCAAAGTCAGGGGTCACTGGCTTCTCTCTTTGCTTTAATACCCGGAGTAGCACATTCCCACACACATAGGCTGATGCCTCCTGGACATCTGTCCAGGGCGCCCCCTCCATGTTGTCTTTGAGGGGCTCATATTCGCCCAAATTTCTAATCACCAGCCGTAGGATTTCCCCCCCGGATGTCTCGTTGGCGGGCAAGGCTCTGATGATTGCGCCTACCTTTGGCCAAGGCAGCCCTATGGCTGTTACCACCCGCTTAGCCTCCTCATACGTGAAAGGAGTGCACTGTTCTAAAGTCCAAATCCTGTTTACCCACACAGGCCAACCCTCCTTCTGCTTCTTCCAGACCTTCTCTTTTCTGGACATATCCCCCACTCCCTGCGTTTTCAAAGCTATGTCTCCCTCTGCTGGTCTTATTTTCCTAGGAACCGCAGCAGCTACCCCAGGTGCTGTAGAGTTTTCCTTGTCCTCCAAATTCCAAATATCCCCATCCCACGTCTCTGGGTCCCAATCTGTCTTACTCAAAGCTGCTACTTTCCTGTGATCCAAACCTTTCCCTAGAGCTAACAACGTACCCAAGCACTGCACTTTTTTTCTTAATCGGGCATTATCAGCATTCTCTGCCCTTAGTTTTTCTTTCAATTCTCTTAATTGCTCAGCCTGTTCATTTAGCAGAGTGTTATCACACCGCAGTGCTAGTATCTCATTGTGAGCCACCTGCAAATTATTTTGCAAGTTCTTTATACATTGCTCTTTTTCTTCTATTGCTGTTTGTAAGGTACTCGCCAGATCAAACAACAGCCACTGCAGAGCGGAGCACTTCTTCTCTCCTTTAGGATGATACATGGATATATAATTTACCCAGTGTCTTTCAGCAGCTTTGAGAGTGGGGTCCTGGCCAATAACTTTATAATCCCAAGGATCCCCTCCATGCTCCAGCATAGCCTGCACTAACAGACCTCTCTCCTCCTGACTGTGAGAGCTTTCTGACTCCTCTTTCTCCTTCGATTTGCCCCCCCTCGTCAACCAAGACATCTTAGTATCACTTAGCTCAGGTTTGGTACCGGCAGCGCCCTGCACGAGCCCACGCTCACTGCTGCGGTTTGGCACTTAAACTCCTGCAGATCAGAAGCAAACTGATGAAAAAGTTTACCGAATGATGACACTCAGCTAGGAAACTGGCCACGCAATAAAGCGATCTATAACCTAAGTAACATCCCACTAAGACTGACTCACAGTTGCTCAGTTATGTGGAACTATGGAGCCAGGAGTTGTAGATCTTAAAGCCAACGAGCCGCACGCGCGGCCAACGCTGAGCTGCAGCTCGGGGCGCGCCGAAGCGCCCGTCCGTGCCCCCCACACCGAGCCTTACGGTCACGGGCCACGGAGCGAGTCCAGCCGTTATCCCGGGCGGCTCCGTCAGCGTCCGGGCCCAGGAAGGCTGCCTGCTGCCGCCGGTCTTCGGCTCTGCACCTGCTCCTCGCTCCTCCTGCGTTCGCACCCACCTTTTGGCCACCCTCGCACCTCCCTTCTCCTGCCCAGGCCTCCCTGATAAACAGCCTGCCCGGATTTGCTTTCTCCCCGTTGGCCCCAGCTTTGCTACACCCGTACCTAAACGTGGCGTTTCTGATACCGTTACCGAGGCGACCCCCGCCCGCCGCTGCCTCCCACGGCGACTAGACACAACACCCGCTCCCGGCCGGCCTCGCCGCTCCCCCGCGCTCCAGCGCGGCCGCCCCGCGCGCCCCGCCCCTCGCCGCAGGCCCCGCCCCCTGGGGGCGGGCAGGGCGGGGGCGGTGCCTGGCCCAGGCGCAGCCCGTGATAGGGCGGGCAGCGGGCGGGGGCCGCTCCGTGGGCGGGGCCGAGGGCGCCCCGCCCCCCTGCTGTCGCAGCGGGGGCGGGGTGTGTGTGGGGGGGGGTGAATGGCCGCGGCGCTGCGCAGCGGGCGCCGCTTCTTCCAGCCGCTCGGCCTGGGCTACCCCGGCTGGCTCGGCTCCCTCGGCGCAGCCATGCAGCAGCCCCCGGCTCCGGCGGCCCGGCTGGGCAGCCCTGA
Source organism: Rhea pennata (assembly GCF_028389875.1). Lineage (NCBI taxonomy): Eukaryota > Metazoa > Chordata > Aves > Rheiformes > Rheidae > Rhea > Rhea pennata. Next base: position 21,917,562 of record NC_084663.1, read on the forward strand.
GCGCGGTGCCGCCGCCGCGGGAGGCGGCGGCTGGCTGGAGGCGCTGCGCTTCGACAACCTGGCGCTGCGCTCGCTGCCCGTGGACGCCTGCGAGGACAGCGCGCCGCGGCCGGTGCCCGGCGCCTGCTTCTGCCGGGTGCGGCCCAGCCCGGTGCAGAACCCGCGGCTGGTGGCCATGTCGCTGCCGGCCTTGGCGCTGCTGGGGCTGGAGGCGGCCCCTTCCGCGGCCGAGCAGGAGGCCCTGGAGGCCGAGGCGGCGCTGTACTTCAGCGGGAACCGGCTGCTGCCGGGCTCGGAGCCGGCGGCGCACTGCTACTGCGGCCACCAGTTCGGCAGCTTCGCGGGGCAGCTGGGCGACGGCGCCGCCATGTACCTGGGCGAGGTGCTGGGCCCACGGGGCGAGCGCTGGGAGATCCAGCTGAAGGGCGCCGGGCTCACCCCCTTCTCCCGGTAAGGTGCGCGGCGGCGGGGGCCGCGGCTCCCCGGCCCCTCCCCCCAGCCGCCTCAGAGCGACCGTTGGCCGCGCTCGCGCAGGTCGCGCCGGCCGTTACCGCCCGCGAGGCGCCGCCCCGCGCCCGGGCTGCCTTGCGGCTCCTCATTGCCCTGGCCCCGGGAATAGCCGGGGGCGGGGGGAAGCCCAGGAAAGCGTCCTGCTGACCAAATGCCTCTAAAGAATGGATATCCTCCTTAACAGACTTCAGCCTACGCTGCCTTAACTCTTTCAAGTCAATGTTCCGTTTGGATTTCCTGTATTTTCTGTGCCTGCAATGCCCAGTCTTAGTTACGCTTTAGTTCGGTACATCTGAGACCTGCAAAAGGCCTGCAGAGTGCATCAAGGCTAAGATCGGTTGATCCAAGAAAACCCCAAACAATGGAATTTCCAGTTTTGCTGCTCACATTGTATGTCCCCTCCCTTTCTACCTTCTGAAATGACCAGAGTATAGCTTGAGAGCCACCAGTGCAGTTTATGTTCCATGTGTTTGGCCTATATTAAATAAACTAGGTGAATATTTGCACACTCTTTATTTTGTCAGGCAGCTGTGTCAATATTTAATGTCCCGTTTCTAGCTTGCTTACATGGAAAGAACCAAAATAATAGTATTTTTCAAGAGACATAATAGGAGTCATTTTATTAATAAAGAAAACTTGAATTTAAAAATAAAAATAACTTTGGTTTTTGCTGCTTTGTTTTTCTTGCAGTATGAACAGTAAAAACTGATTTTTTGTTTGTGGACAGCTAGTGTTAAAATTCTGCAGTGTATTGGTTAAGTATTGAAAAAAATACTGATTTTTAAAACTTAGTAAAAATGAGGAGTTCTGATCTGAATTATTTTAGCAGTGTAAAATACACTGCTAAAGGATTATTTGTCTAGTCTTTTTTTTTTCTTTTGAAAGAATCTACTGAATCTATAAAAACAAACTGATGATTGGAAGGGATATCACTAACTGCACAATACTTCTGTTATGTATGGTCTTCGTTGGAAGTATGTCCTGTCCATCTAATCTGAAGTTTGAAAGTTGGATCTTCAAACTTCTGTTACTCTCAGATCCAACACTAACTTGTTTTGTGATTGTGGACAGCATGCTTTACTTCTGTTTTGTTTGTTTGTTTGTTTGTTTTGTTGGTTGTTTTTGTTTTCTTCACCACTAAATTGAGAACAGGAATTTCTTCCTTTGTTGCCTAAAACTAAGGTCTGTCAATGCTTTCTGTTACAGACAAGCTGATGGTCGTAAAGTGCTGCGGTCAAGTATACGAGAATTTCTGTGTAGTGAGGCTATGTTTCACCTAGGAATACCAACAACAAGAGCTGGAACATGTGTGACATCTGACTCAAAAGTTGTTCGTGACATATTTTATGATGGAAATCCAAAAAATGAAAGGTGTACCATTGTCCTGAGAATAGCTTCAACGTTTATAAGGTAGGAAGAAGCCTACTTAACTTTTTTGTATGTGAAAAACCAAGTGCTGCAGCTTTTGAAGTGTGTGTGTGTGTGTGTATCCATATATATGTGCGTGTGTGTGTTTATTTCAATAAGTGTCATCTGTGTGTTTCTTATTCTGCATCTTGGAACTTTTTGTTAAACTGTAGAAATCTGCTCTTTCTGTCCAAAGGATGAGGTGAGCCAACATCTTTGCATACAGGGAAATAAACACTAAGTGTGCTGGCATGTACAAAGTAGAACCAAGTTCTGCAGATGTCGGAAGAGATTTTTCATGTTTATGCCTGTAACTGCAAAGAATACACATTTTTTGATGTTGGTAGTGCTGATTGCTTGGTTATAGTTCTACCTTTAATTTTAAAGTTTTTCTAAGATACAATATTGTAGAAGTCTAGATCCTTCCAAGAGTGTCTTTCAGGAGTGCCTTATGAGGGTGCTTTTGTTGTCTGAGACCTGTACAGAGTTTTTTGCCTCAGTGCAAAATGCTAGGAGCTTCAGGAAGTTGCATAGTTCCTTGTAAGACTATCAAATGTTAGAGAATGATGAAGCATAAGGAATGTGTATGACATAGAAAAATGCATCTTAAACCCTTGATGTAGTGTTGTATTTCAGATTAGTTCTGTTCCTGTGTATTTACTGAGAATAAAGATTTTTCTACAGGAAAGCTTGTAAGAACCTGTAATGAGGTGGTCTTCAGTGCTAGCTAGGGTTCTGATCTGTCAGTTTTCTAGGTGTGGACGCTTATGCTTCTTTGCTGTGAGTCACTGAGCCTCATTAGTTTCAGAGTAGAAATCTTTCAGATTTTTTCTGTCAGTTGAAGGATTTATAGCATTAAACTCGAGACTGTTTCATTGTTACAGTAGCACTAATTTTTTTCTACTACATGCGGAATCAAAGTTGATAGCATCAAATAATATTAAAACACTCTTATTGTTTTTAAACCAGGTTCGGGTCTTTTGAAATTTTTAAACCTAATGATGAACATACGGGGCGCAAAGGTCCTAGCGTTAACCGAAATGATATTCGAATACAATTGCTTGACTATGTGATCGGCACTTTCTATCCAGAAATCCAGGAGGCCTATTCTGACAACAGTATTCAGAGAAATGCTGCTTTCTTTAAAGAGGTAGGAAAGATAAGTTTCTTTTCCTAAATTTGTATCAGTAGACTTTAAGAACCTCATCAGTGAGCACAGATGACTGGAGTCGGTTAATATCTTGAGTCTTTTGATTACTTGAACTACTCTTTGGATAAAGCACTCTTAATAGAACTATTTATTGATGAAAGCAGTATTGATATTGATGAAACTAATGTAAGCAATTTTACCTCTTTAATAGTAAATTATGTTTTCCCAGCTCTTGGACAGCTTCCCAAGACTGTGCTCTCAATTTGGTAAGAATATTTCAGAATGCAAAGAGAAATTCTGGCCCAGATTGTTAGATAATGAGTTAATGGTACTGAAATATTATTTGCAAGGTAAAATACTGAGAATGTTCAGTCAATTCCTGTCTCTTATTTTCCAAATGAAAATTAACTTCAGACTTGGTACTTGCCTGCCTTTAAACATTTGAATTCTGAGAGAGTTTACGTGAGGAAGTTAAAAAAATCTCCAACTTCAGGAATGGTAAGATAAGAAGAAATAAGTATGTCCCAGGAATGGTACAGTTTTAGGTGATTCTGTAGTGGCCCAGAGGTGAGGCTAGGTGATTTTTTGGAGTCCCATTTTTTTGATCCTGTTTTTAATTACTATATACATTCAGAACTTACGATTTCTGGAGAACCATAATAAAAACTGGAATTTTAAATGTAGCACTTGTAAATATTCCATTGCTATATTTACCTTCTGAAGTAAATATAGCGGAATTATTTGGTATCTAAACTTTATCTCTTGAATATACACTTCCACCTCACAATTGATACAGAGTTGTTATTCTTGACACTGAATTTCCTTCAATATTCCTTTGTCCAAGTCAGCAAGAAAATAATTAGAAAAAAGGAAATAAAATGCTTATGTTCATGTCTCAGTGATCAGTGTATAGCAAGCAATGCACAAGGGATCTAGCTTGAAGTTACTGGAGAACTATAAAAATTCTGACTGGGATTACATGAAGTTCAAATGAAGCTTATAAGCGAAACTGTGTGTGTGTGTATGTATGTATACATAAATTATTATTCTGATTACTGAGTAGCTATAACAGTCTTGACTACTCTGTGTAAAAACTATTAAGAAGTCTGATAAAATTATCAGTTTAGAGACTGATATCGTGTAACACAATGAATGCCTTTTGACTTGTCGATTATGGACAGATTTAAAATCTGACATTTTTCTAACTTTTCCGAGTTTCTGAATTTGTGTTTCAACACAGCTTGTGTATAATTGCTTTAGTTCTTTAAAAGACAGCTGTTCACTGGGTACTGAAGGGTTTAATTTCACTGAACAGATCCTTCACGCTTTAATAGAAGGTGATGATGATCATAGGTTGTCACCCACTGTGGGCTTGTGCTACTCTGTAGCTATGGCATGTTTACTTTCTGATGGCAGAGGAATGATGGCGCTCGAGAATCTCTGCAGCCATATGTGAAAAAAGATTATTTTACTCTCAACTCCCTTGTTCCATCTTCCCCAACCCAGTCCTATCTCATTGCTGCTTTTGGCTTCTGGCCCAGTTACTTCCAATCTATTCCTGCCGTTCTGGCGTGCCCTCCTTGTGCTCCTGCCCCCTGTCTCATCTTTTTTGCTGTGCTCTTCCAGTCTGGCTTTTCTCACTTCTTGTCCCAGCCAGCCTTGTATTTCTCATGTTTTGTCTCCTCCATAGTGGAGACTTCCTGTACCTGCCTCCATCTGAAATGTACTTAAATCTCACACCTTATTTTCCTAACATTTCTGTTTTCCTAATAGAGTGGAGCTGACAGCATTTCCCTGCTAACATGCTTTTATCTTTCTGTACTGTAGAAGAAACAGACCAGAGAGGGGAGTACAAGTGACTGCATTTGACAATACTGTCTGTTAGATAAACACTGTTATCTCTACTTTTCAAATACTCTGTAGATGTTGCTTAAATTTAAAGAAGTGTAATTTTAAAATTATGTTTTTATTTATATATGACACACTTGTTTCTGGGCATGGCTATAATAGCAGCAGCAGTAGAAAAATGTGGTTAAAAAGAGTAAAGGTTGGTGTGAGTTGCAAAGCAGTCTCTCCAATCAATAACCTGTCTTTGAATGGCAGCCAGGCTCACTCACTCATGTGCATATGTGCTTTCTCTCTCCTGTACACATGTGCTTGCTCTCACTCAGTCGTGCTCTCCCTTCATTTTTTTCCCTAGTTTTACCATCTCGGATAGCACTGAGTCATCATACAGATGTGTCTTGTAGTGGTTCACTGCATGCTGATAATAAATTTTGTACATATATAGCTACTTGGAATGCCTTCTGGCATCTGACTTCTACCCTGGGAAGCAGCATTTAGGAAAACAATTTGAAGTACCTAACATGAGACTATTACAAGAGAGTAGACCTTCAAGTTAAATGAAGATGTAAGGAAGAGAGAGCAAACAAAAATGGGAGCTGTAGTAACTGGGCAGTTAATAGGAGAGAAAAAAGCGTCCTTTAGGCTATTGGTTTTTATGCATATGATATACAAGCTTGAACCTTCTTCCATCAGAGCTGTAGAAAGATAAGAGATGTGTTTTTCATTTTTCAAACACAACTTTATAAATATAGTTCTTATATTTCCAAGCATCTGCTGTTTTAAACTGATCTATCTCTTTTAGATAACAAAACGGACAGCAAGATTGGTTGCTGAGTGGCAGTGTGTTGGTTTTTGCCATGGCGTGCTGAATACAGATAATATGAGCATAGTTGGACTAACTATTGACTATGGCCCTTTTGGATTTATGGACAGGTCAGTGTGGCATACTTGAAATGTGTGTACGTATTTGCTGTGTAGAACAGTCTTGACACAGTTCATTAATGCAATAATATTTTTAACTCTCTAGTGGATTTATAAACTATCTATAGTAAAGCAGATTAAGTTAGTCCTAGTTGTTCTATATTCTTCTGTTCAACCTCTCTATATACAACTGTATTGCTGACATCTCTACTATGAGACTGGTTTTGTTTGTAGCATGTGGGTTTTCTCAGCATTTGTGAGGGGCAGGAAAATACCTAGTTAAGTAGTTTTGGGAGAAGAAAGAGCCCCATAACAAGAAGTTACTACTTCTTTTGGCTTTACTGGTCTCCTAGAGAGCCTCAGTTAGTGTTGGTATCCAGATAACTAGAAGAATGCTAACTATTTCTTTATTTGTAGATATGACCCTGAACACATTTGCAATGGTTCTGATAATACAGGGCGCTATGCTTATAATAAGCAGCCAGAAATTTGCAAGTGGAATCTAGGGAAGCTTGCTGAAGCTTTAGTTCCAGAGCTGCCTCTGGAAATAAGCGAACTCATCCTGGAAGAGGAATATGATGCAGAATTTGAGAAACATTATTTGCAGAAGATGAGGAAGAAGCTAGGCCTAATTCAGCTGGAATTAGAAGATGATGATAAGCTGGTGTCTGAACTTCTTGAAACTATGCATCTCACAGGTTGGTAAGGAACACAGCAAGTTATTACTTAGTAGCCCATAAATATTTTAGTCAGACCAAAATGTAATTTTTATCTTGACTATAAGAAAGGAGCCTTGTATGACTAACTACATCATCATCTGAAAGAAGAACAAAACACTAAAAGATTTCACAGTCTTCACAAGAAATTGTGAACTTCTTTTGAAGTTTGTGAAGTTCTTTTGAACTGTGTGACAGCTCATGCCTTGATGCAGGGCTCTGCCTATATCACGTCTGCACCCTCACTGAGTAAGAGGCAAGCAGAAGTTAGCTACTACATATTTTATCTGTCTGTCTAGACTAGCCACCCACATTGCTCTTAGAGGTTAGGGAAGGAATTTGTGGGAGATGTTTTTCTACGGTTTGTTAATTCCATTACTCATAGAATTTAATTTTTCAGGTGGGGACTTCACAAATATTTTCTACTTGCTGAGTTCATTCTTAGTAGATTTTGATCCTCAAAGATTGGAAGATTTCTTGGAGAAGCTAGCAAGTCAGTGTGCTTCCATGGAAGAATTAAAAGTTGCTTTTAAACCTCAGATGGATCCAAGGTAATTATTCAGTGTGTTGACTTCAGACTTCAATGCTTTTGGACGGTGATTTTAGTTTTGTCAGTATTATAATGAATTTTGCATACTCTGCAATATTTAACTGATTTTAAATTTGGAAACTTCACTATGAAGTAGCTGCATCACGATATTCAGCAGCACAAACTTACGTGTGTTTTGTGGCTGATGAATTTTAGAAATCGGCTCTGGGCCTGAGACTGTCTGGATCGGTTTTGTCTTTCTCTCCTCCTGCCCTGCTCCCCTTGCTGACAAAGCCAATGAGAGTGCCAGATGGTGAGGTGATACAGTAGTATTTTATAAGGAGATGAATTTAAACAAAATCTTTCAGGTGTTCTGCCAATGCAGTGTTAGCTAATAATTACTTTCAGTCACCAACATTCTGGGCTAAGTATAACTCAAATGCACACTCTGTACTCAGATACTGTTTGGTGCCATCCATGTCTCTTTTGATGGGCCAGATTGTCTAGCCCTGCTTCTGTGAGAATGGAAAACTAGTAAGTCTTGTTCAGCTGGTGTTTATATGGGGACTGCATGCATTTTTTTCACTTTCTGGAGCAGAACAAAGCAGGCAATGAACATGACATCTGAATTTTTCCTTTCTTCTTAGCATTTTCCCAAATGGGGAAAAAATGACAGCTTAGGTTATTTTGAGTTGGATATTTACTTCTTTCTGTTTAGGAAATGTTCCGTGAATGTAATGAACATACTGAATTCTTCAGTTCTTCTCTGTCTGCTGGTATCACACTTACAGTTTGGGTAGAGCAGGTAGCTGAGAAGATGGACTCATTCTGGCTGCTGCGGCATGAAATTTGTTTGTACCAGTTTGATATTGCATGAAGATGGCTGGCTGTAGTCATTTATCATTTTGAGTTATTATTGGGTATTTAAGTTTTAGCAATGATGCACTAAATTGAAAGGGGAAGAAACTAAGAAGGTTATAGATACTGCTTATTTAATTAAATTTCAGATTTCAGCTCCTTTGAAATTACAAATGTATATCAAGTAATGTGAAGACAGTTTGTGTGACTGAAAAATCAGAGCACCTAGCTTGTCTCAGTTTATATCAGGTTACATTTTACTACTTTTAGTAATGAGTTTGTCTGTTGGATTTTGAGATTGGGAATAATGTCTCTTCTCTCCTTTATTTATACATGCATTCACAGAAAGAAAGGAAAAGATGCAGATTATATTGTGATACCATGTAACTTACACTATTAGTGTTACTGTGTTTTACTTTTTGCTATAGTGCAGTTAATTAGACGATTTTTATTTTTCCCCAGTACAATGTGACGTTCAGAATATGGTGAAGCTGCTGTACAGCACCAGTCAATACAGCCTTATGTAAAATGATAAAATCTTAATCAAACACATGGCAAAAAAGCTTGGATGTTGTTAGGAATTTTCTACTACAGAATAGTTTCCATTCTATAATTTAGATTGATTAAAGTTGCTTAAAATAAAAAAGAAAAACTGTCTTGTATGACTTAAGTGTCTTTTCCCTATGTCATTTTGGGGTTTTAGTATCAGTAAGATTAATGTTAGAGCTTTATTCCAAATGCTGTTACAGTATTAATGCCTAATTTATAAAAAGGTGTGTTAGAAAAAGAACCAAAAAAAGTATTTGGTATTGTTTTGGAACCTAAGTAAGATCAAATTCAATATCCTGAATGCTGTATAAAAGTGCTGGAGATTTTTCAAACCATCTAGGTTGTTTTGAGAATTGTGCATCTAAACCCAGTTGGTAGTTCGGAATCTGAAAAGTCTAAAAGTCTGCACTTTATGCACCATAGAAATGTAAGTTGAACAGACTGCAAAAGGAAAGTAAACAATAAAGTGAGCAGAGGCTATTACAAATCTGTTTTGTAAATTATAAAGTACTGGTATTTATCCCCTTGACCGAAATCATAGGTTTTTTGTGAATGCTTTTGTTTACTTTGATTGCAAAAGATAAATCCAAGCTGCCTGTCAAGACCTAATATCTAATGTGTTTGGGTTTCTTTTTTTCCCCCCTCTTGCTTCCAGACAACTATCAATGATGCTAATGTTGGCTCAGTCTAATCCTCAGTTGTTTGCATTAATTGGAACAAAAGCTAATATAAATAAAGAATTAGAGCGCATTGAACAATTCTCTAAACTGCAGCAGTTAACAGCAGCTGACTTACTCAGTAGAAATAAAAGACATTGGAAAGAATGGCTGGAGAAATACAGGTAAGGTGTATCGATATTCCTAATAGAATATTTGTTCTTTTCATTCAAGAACAATATATCCACCATATTGAAATGACCCTTTCTTGAGAAGTACATGGGTGTAGGAAAGAAAATCAAAGCCTTTGACTTTTATTAATCTACTCAAAGATAAGTTCCACAGTGACACAGATACTTAAAGGACACTTGTGTATTTTATTCATTAGAGTTCGGAGGGGCAGCATTAATTAGCATTAAATCTGCTATTTAAAAGCACTTCCTGAATGTTGATTTTGAGTCTAGTAGACATTAATTTCAGATGTGAACTGATGCTGAGTAACTAGAACTGGCTGACCTCTAAGCTTTTTACCATTTTTTTCCCTGGGAAAAAAAAAAAAATCTGTGCATTGTTATATAAAGCAAGTAAAAGTGTTTCTAGTCAAACAGTAACTGTAACAGAAGTCAAGGCCAGAAAAATAAGTCCCATTTGTTCTAATGTGCATTATGTGCTGAGAAGCCTAAAAACTCAGGACTGGCTGGATATTTGCTATAAAGAAAACCTCTTGTAGAGCATTAGTTATCTGTGCACAGGTTTTTGGTGCATGATCTGTTGTGCACTGTGCAGTCAGGGTGGATCTTAAACTCTGACTTTTTCAGAGATACACCAGGTGTGTGGCACTTGCTCAAGTACTATCAGATCTTCTGATAGGCTGTAATGCTGCTTTGAAGTGACATGGGAAATGTTGTTTTGTATTTTATTGTTACACTGGATTTTATATATTGAAAAGATCCTAGGTTATGTAATTTCTGTATTGAGATCCTTAGTTTGCAGCTTTTAATAGTTAAAGAAAATAGGGCAATTTTTACATGTGATTCTTGAACCAAACAAAAATGATTTATTTGTTTATTTTCAGAGTCCGTTTACAAAAAGAAATAGAAAACGTTAGCAATGCTGATGTCTGGAATACCAGTCGTGTGAAGGTTATGAATTCAAATAATCCAAAATACATCTTGAGAAATTATATTGCCCAGAATGCCATAGAAGCAGCTGAAAATGGCGATTTCTCAGAGGTATGATATTACTATATACCATCTTCATATGTTTGTGTGGATGTGAAGTGGTATTTCTGATGATTTGACATTATGCTAAAGGAACTTGAAACACAGGCGAGATTCATTATGGCATGTTAGGCAGTAAGGCATTTGGGAATTTACTATTACGAAGGCTTGTATTATTTTTGAGTTAGCTATGGTTTTAATGACTGCAGAACAAGGAAGGAGGCTGAAAATTTGAATTTGAACTTCACTAGCTTTTGCAGGCTGATCCTAGAACAAGACATTTAGCCTTGTTTTTATGTCTTTCACACCTTCAATTCTGTATTTGTATCGGGAGACTGTTGGGGGTTAATTTGTACTTGTTTCTTTCTGTGACAAATGGTGTCTTTAGTAATGGCTTTTACCTGTGGAGTTCAGTGTGCAGATTGTTACGTGCAGGATGCAGATGCATTAATGTATTTCAAGAAAAGCAACGTAAGAATTTGTATTTATGACTTGCAATTGAAGTTATTTGAACTTGAGTTTCATGCAAATAAAATTCTACCCGTTATGATTTTAGAATTTTCAGCTTGCTTGGTACATATACTATACTGCTCATTTATTTTGGCTCTCTATTCCTCTGGAGTTTGTGTACTGATTACAATAAACTCAAATCATTATTTAGTTTAAGGTTTTCTACATTGTTTACTTTCTAAATTCTCATAACCATGCTATGTTTTCTCTCTAGGTAAGAAATGTATTGAAACTTCTAGAGAATCCATTCCAAGAAACAGAAGGTTTCAGGGAGGTAAAGGAAGAAGCAGAAGAGGGAACAATTGCTGCAGCAGCTGCTTGTGCTCAAGTGACCAGAAGTAGACTACCATATTGCAGTAAACCTCCACTCTGGGCTTCAGAGCTCTGTGTTACATGATCTTCGTAACTGCCTTGTTTTATTTTTTGCTGTAAACTGAGGATTCTAATCCTTCTTCAGCAGTGAAGAATTCAGCAAGGCAAACATGAAAGTGCTATGAAGTTACTGAAAACAACCCTACATTTGGATGTATGTGCAACAGTCTTCAGCTGTGCATAATTTGAAGCAATCATGGATCATGTGTTTAATTAAACCAATGACAATTGGCAGGCCATATACATCATTAATTTAAATGATCAGAGACTGAAACTTCTCTGTATTCATACTACACTGCAAGTAGAAAGCAATATTTTATGTTGAAGCACACAGAACTTTGAATATCCAAATGGAGTTGTTCTTAAGTGAAGACAAAAATAGCAAGTCAGGAATCTGATCTGTTTTTGTCCGATGTCTTAACTAATAGTACTTCTACCATTTATTTACTGCTTTTCCTATGCAGGGACTTCTGATCCTCTTTAATGGAGGAATAGGTTCAGTGTTGCTTTTTTGAAGCTATGTCTCATTTAATTATGTAGTTCATTTCTTGTGAACCTTCAAGATGATATTTAATCATTATCTATTTCTAGAGAATTTGTGCAGGCTAGGGTTTGGGGGGGAACAAGCAAATCTTTTTTTTTTTTTTTTTTTTAATAAAAGAGCAGAATTAAGGGAGAGTATTTATTTGCACTTGAAAATCATGGTGGAAAAGTTTATTCAGGTTCAGTATGTTTGCATATAATATGCACATGTACAAATACTTGCAAAAAATCATGGCTACAGTTTATGAGCTAGTTGATACAATCAAGGTCAGTTAGCCAAATTAGCTTAAACCCCGTAAACTACCCAGTACCAAATACAGGTTCATTGGCTATTTTACTTGTATATTCTTAACATAGTATGTTAAGCATGTAGGTGAGGAACCTGTTTCTTCACACTAGTCAGTGGGACTTTTCCATTCCCACTTTGGTCTTCTACCAGTTATTTTCATTCCATAGTCTTCAAAAAATTCTACTCTGAATGTTGTGATTCAGGAGAAGTTTATTTGAGCTTGTGTAAAGGATTTTCTGCTTGTTAATTTTATGCTGTTTTGTTTTGAGACTGTTCAAATATTTGAGGTAGTTAGGGAGAAGTTGAAAACTTAGTATCAACTTACTTTTAATAGCAGAAGGTTCCCTCTTGCTAAAGCCATCTGAAGTAGGTATGAATATAGAAATTGAACAGAGAATTGTTTTGCTTAAAACTTGATTAGCATGACTATTACAGGAGAATGGAGCAATGCAAGTTGAGTAAGTGTAAACATTTGAGAAAGGAAGGTGCTTATTTTAAAGTTGATAAAATAAGACTTTTATTAATAACTTTGTGCTTGAAGCTTTCTCTTGTTTCTGGTCAGCTCAGATCATTGCAGAGGTCTCTAAGAATATGAAACTTTCCTATTTAGGCACAGTAGTCAGTTACTTGCTCAGAAATTAACCCATTGCTGTATTTTATATCTGCTTTATTTTCTTGTGTCTAACTTAATCAGTAAAATTGACCTTCTATACCTGACAGAAGGTATACCTGATACTTCAAAGTAACTTGCTAAAAATTTTATCCTTAATGGCTGTTATTACTATAATCTCTCTTAAGCATTTCTCACTTACATAGCTTGCCTATAGAATTAATGGGAAACCATCGGATTGCCAGGAACAGACTTCTACAGTTGCTGTCTCTTTTCTTTCTTTTAAAGAAGGCAGAATAACACTAAATGTCTATATTACAAGCAATTTCTGCTCTAATTGTCAGAATCTCTGATCATACTGAGAGATGTTGGTTGCTATTATTGCCATCTCAGTTAAAAGGGGAAAATTGATCTTTTATGAACCTCTTTGTAGAAGGAACTGTTACTGGTACAGACATCTGAAGACTTTTTTTTAAAAAAAAAGTGTGACTTCATGCAAAGATTTCACTTTTTTCCAAAGAGACCGCTGTCTTACACTGTGAGTTTAAGTGTATTTTAAATTCTTCGTCCTCCTCACGTTCAGATGCAGGTTTGGTATTAACTCAGGTTGAATTGTTCTAAGTCTTCCTCAAAATACAAACTATGGAAAAAAAAACAGAATGGTTGAGCTACTGTTTATCTGTCTGCATTAATAATCCATTTGTCCTGGTTGCTACCACAATAAATAATAGCTGATGCCTTGAATAGGAACATTCAATCTGTCTTGCATTTTGACCTAGAGAAAGTGATGCTAAATAGTGTTGTGACAGATTGGAATCTGTGACAAACATGATGTTTCCTGTGACACTTCTGAGTTTTCTACAGAGAAGGAGAATTAAGCTGTTTACCTAGTCCATGAAAGAATGGAACAGTTGAAAGAGGAAGTACCATTAAGTGAGCGGAGGTAGGTAATACTAGCTGATACAGCTGGTTTCCTTATAGGAATAATCCATTTTTGTAAGTGTTTCAAACTGCTGAAAAGACTGCCAACAGGGGTTATGGTCTCTCTGAACATGAGGATACTGAAACCAAACAATTTAATGGAAGTTTTAACAAAGTCATTGCTTGGTTAAAAGGACTTAAAAGAGAAACAGGGAAGGGAAATAGGCTGTCAAGATGAAAGATGATTCAAACATACTTCTGATTGATTGAAATTTTCAGAATCTCTAGTCTTGTGCTGTCTCTAGTCTAGAAGGAATTGGGGGGGGGGGGAGTTGCTCCAAGCTGATCAACATTACTCTGTGCTGTTCTTCTGTTTCTGTATATATCTATTCTTGGAGACAGACAGAAAGGAACAGTGTTCTGGAGGATCTCTGTCAGCAGGCTTTCTGCTTAACAGAACGACCTAAAAAGTAATAATCTTACCTGATACAGCTTACATGATACCTAAGAGATCAAGTGTCTGAACCAGCATTCTGATAATTTAGTTCTTTTAATGGCACTTGATTAGATCTCTATTAAAATGGTATAGAGAATGGTATTACGGCAGTGGGTTTGGACATGGTAGATCTTGAATTAAATGCCAAATGATTTTTGCATAAAGATGCAAATTGTTTTATATCTAGAAAGTATTTAAAAGCCTACAGAGTCAGAGCTTTAAAATCTGTGATAATTTTTGTGCCTGAATTTTAATTTATCACTATATGCATCTTTGGCTGGATTGGAAGTATAATCTTATGTGGGGTCAGCTTCTTGTGTCTCTGCAGCATATGCTACAGTTTGGCTCTAGATTAATGGTCATTGCCATAAGGCAGCTTGTATAGAGAACAGATACATTCCAACATTACTGTTTTTGTCATTGTTTCACATAAAGGTAGATAGTTGCTGGTGAGAATAGAAGACTCAAAAATTTAGTGTTGCTTTTTATGGGAGTAGAGTAGGGAGAGGAAGAAATTGCTGATTGAACTGTGCATTTTGGGGTTGTTTTTTGTGTGTGTTTTTTTAATATGCAAAGATGACATAATGCTTCATCTTGTTGGCTAGCAAGCTTGTCGCCTCTATTTTTAAAAAAGCACCCATGTCAGTTCTTTTGATGCTGTATTCAATGCAGTGTTTAAGATGGCCCATTTAACAGTGTATCAATGTTGTCTTGTTTACAACAGATGAGAGAATATAATGTTAAGCTGATGGGGAGAAAGATACTTCAAAATAACTTGCTAACAATTTTATCCTCAAATGGGAAATCAAATGTAAGAGTGAATACTGACTGAAAATGTGAGGTATGTATCCTGCTAAGTGCATACTCTGCTTACATGTAGATCAAGTGCAGAAGGTCTAACAATGCTTGTACTATGAATGGAGACCTTTAACTTGACTGCCTTGAGGCACCACTTAATAAAGCTGTACTACCAATACAGACAGTAAGTATGTTCACAGACTGGTAGAAGTTTAGGAAGGTATTCACACAATTTGACTCTGCTGTACCTTTTCTTCCCTCTTAATTGTTTCAGCTTTCATGGCACTGAAGCACTTGTTTTTTTCAAGGTATGCAATAATACTGATACTTTAGTATTTGAAGGACAATAATCATTGGAAGCCGAATGGAATAACTGTACTCTTCTGGCATCCTCATTTCAGAAGGTGGATAGTCGTTTCACAGCACTATCATTGCTGCTGATGATGAGTTTTTCTTTTCTTGTTCCTGGAGCACTGTGCAAGTAGGTGGTTCAGGACTATTAGACTAAATTTAGTTAAGAAATTGGTCTCTTGGTTCAGATCATCAAAGAAAAGGGAATAAAACATACAACTTTGGGGATTCCAAATACTTGAATTATAAATTGTTTCCTGATTTTACAACTTGTATTTGCAACAGATAAAACTGGAAATACTACTTGTTATTGATCAAATATTCTGCTTGTATAAAACTCAATGGACTTGTACTTAAAATGAATTGGTAATGCTCAACATAAGCAGTTTTCTATGGAAACATTTTGGTCAGACTTCTTAGTCCTGTGAGTATACAGACTGAATTACCATTGCATAAATGCAGGTTGTACTCATATTATAAAAACAAAATGAGAAGTTCTTAGAGACATGTCTCTGGATAGTCTCATATAGCATGACTTTGTAAGATTTCACCATAGCTCTTGTGTTTTGTGAGCATGTAGATTCACAATTGCCTAAATGTTTTACCATCAAACCTCATTTTGGAATGTTTTTTTCAAACTGTAAATGCTACTTTCTTTTGATTTAAAAAAATCAAAAATGCAACTTTAGTATCTGTATCCATGCCTTTTATTTTCTAAATGAGTTTTGCTGTGTTTACCATACTGTTTAGATGACTTTGCTTTAGAAGCATTAGCTCTGTTTATTAAACTACAGATTAGACATTAGACTACCAGATCACCTCATGAAAGCCTGACTATTTTTGCAGGGTTTTTTGAGAAGCAGATTGTCACAAGTGTACTCTCCTGCCTCCATAGTAATTTTGGCAGTAGCCTTGGAGCATGGTGAGGATCTCCGCCTTTTCAAAGAGAAACCTCCCTCTTTCAGTGTAGGTCTTACGCCAAGTAACTAAGACACCTCTTTAATCCTAAGGGAATAATAAGAAGGAAAAATAATATGAACAGATACAGGATGAGCTTTAAACTCTGCTCACAGAAATACTCCTTTAGGTTGAAGGTGAAGATGTATTTTGTTTGAATGTTAAGTTCAAATAAACTGGATAGACTGGTTTATGCAGTTTAAATCACTTTTCAAAGACTAAGTAATACAGAGAATAGGACTCTTCAGGGAGTAAAACCTCTGGAATAGAATACTTTGGATGAGATGGATGACCTGGCCTGTGGTCAAACTACACATGATGAAATAAAGTGTTGGGATTAAGCAGTCTGTTAAGTAGCTCTGTGCTTCTTGTTACTTTTCAAGTCAGTCAGACAGTAAAGAGGGGATTTCCCTGCAAGCTGAGAGGCTAGTTTATTGGTGAAGTTCACTTCTGATTTACTACAGAGCCAAGGAATTTAGGTAGTCCTATGCTTGGCTTTAAGCCAAAACCTAATCTTTACTGTTACATCAGATATTTTAACAGATCACTTGAAGCTGGATTGTTACGCTGTCCTTGAGCAAAGCTTTGATTCCTTTTTCCTTGGTAATGTTGACAAGGGAAGCAGAGAAAAGCAAGAGAAGCAAGTTTGATGTGAAAGGTAATACTTGGCCTGGCAGCCAGATCATCAGCTGTGTGCAACTGTTACGAGGCTTGGTATTGTTTGTAGTCACAAATTGGTTCTGGACAGTGTGGCACAGCTTTTATGTGATCCAAGACTGTACACATGGGTGTGCAAGAAGAGCCTGAGAGGTTTAGGTTTGTCTGGCCTTATGGAGAGAAGGCTAAAGGGAAACATTTTGCCCCTTAAAACTACTACTAGGAGAGTGCAGTGACAGGCTGGCCTCAGAGGTGCATGATGATGAGATGAGAGGCAAGACATAGCTGCAATATGGGCAATTTTGACCGACTGATTAAAAGAAAAAAGCTTTTGCTGTGAGGGTGGCCAAATGTTGGAACAGGTTTCCCAGAGGTTTAAGTGTTGTTGTCCTTGGAGATACTCAATACTCCACTGGATGAGTCTTTGACTGGTCTGCTCTGCCTTGACCTGCACCAAGCTGGGAATGGACTTAAGGATCTCTAGAGGTCCTCTCCAACCTAAATTATGTTTAGGGGAGTCCAGCTCTGCGCTGCCCAGCAGAAGAGAGACATGGAGCTGCTGAAGTGAGTCCAGTAGAGTGCTGCTAAGGTGATGACGGGATTGGAGCATCTCATATGAGGAAAGGCTGAAAGAGCAGGGCCTGGTTAGCCTGGAGAAGAGAATACTGAGGGGATCTTATCAATGTGTATAAATACCTGCAGGGAGGGTGTAGCGGGGATGGGGCTGAACTCTTCTCAGTGGTGCTCAGCAATAGGACAAGAGGTAATGGGCACAAACTGAAATGCATGAGGAAAATCCTTTTTACTGTCAGGGTGACAGAGCACTAGAACAGTGCTCAGAGAGGTTGCAGAGTCTCCTTCCATAGCGATATTCAAAAGCCATCTGGCTGCAATCCTGACCAAGGTAACCGTTCTTGAGCCGGGGGGGGGAGGGGGGTTGGGCCTAGAGGACCTCCACATGTCCCTTCCAACCTCAATCATTCTATGATATGTTGGTCTAATTAAAGTTCAAGGGCTAACTGAATTAGTGCATTCAGCACAGGGTTCTCAACTTCTGGAAGCCATGCATGCCTCTTCATCTGCTTGGCCACCAAGACCCTTGTGCTCAGCAAACATCTTGAGGTAGTGCTGGAGTGTCACTCAACGCTGATTTAGTTGGCTTTCCAACCAGACAGACATGCAGCTCCTCCAGTTGCTTCAACTGAGGTAATTTCTGAACTCTGAAGCATTGGTTGAGCTGAGTACTCAGCAGTATTGCTTTGGTCCTGCCTGGCTTTCAGTCTTTGTCCATGATGGAAGTGGGAAGTGATTGACCTCGTTAGCCATGAGGTCCAATACTGGCAGCAACATTGTGGCCACCTTTCCTTTATTTATGCTGTAAAAGAAGTGATGGGGCCTGTTCGGGGGCTAAAACAATGTGTGCTCCCTTGATCCAGCTCTGAATGTCTGTACGGGCTCTTGTCAGAGGTAAAGCTGCTCAAGTCCCATCTACCCTTTTAAGACCTCTCAAGGCCCTTTCCTAAAAGGGCTTTGTGGCCATTTGACATCACCTAGTGTGACTGAAAAGACTGTGCTGAGTGGTGCTTGATCAGATGGAGGATGTACTCTTAGTTTCATGCTTCAGGGATTTGAATTAAGTTCAGGTTAAGCTGGGTCTGAATCTGCTCCTTCAGTGGATCCCACAGGTTGCATCAGCCCTTTGCCTGAACATGCTCCATGCCAAGGGCCAAGCAGCAGGTTTGGCCTGAACATCAGGCCTGTGAGAGGTGCAGATGGTAACCTGCACTTGACCGAGCCTGGGCCACATGATGCTTGACTGTGTACTTGTATCCACACCCATTAGGGGGATTTCACAGTACTGTTACATCTTAAGAGAAAGAAATACAGCTGAGGCTAAATTCTAAGTAATGTAGTGAATAGCTATTTTAGTTCCTCTTTTCATTTCAACTTAGCCATTTTCAGCAGGTGCATTTTCCTGCAGTGGCAGTGCTCAATCATGGTAACTCCTGCTACTGCTCTGCTTTTCTCACTTGTATAAAATTGTTGAATTTGCTCCCATTTAGCACCTCTATTCTCCTCCCTCCTGCCCCTCAAATAAGTCACATAGCTAATGCCTTGGGAGGAAAGAGGGAGGCAGCTGCCAGTTTTGGTAATTGTCTGAGGTAGGGTGACACTGGAACTGAAGGGCTGCTGGGGTAATGCGGTGGAGCTGGGGGTGGCTGTCTAGCACATCTATAGGTTTTTGTGAACAATGCATCACCAAAATCCTGGTACTGTAGTAGCACCAGTACTGGATTTAAGAAACAGTCCACCTGCTCTAGAGATGGATGTTAGACACACTGTTCTTAGAACAGCGTAAAATAGTTTAAAAGAGCAGCTCAAAGCACGACCTCAGCTGCTTAAACTGAGTGGCAGATCTTCCCCCTTTCTGGTTAATGCCTTTAATCCCAGCAAGCTTATACCTCTAATTCAGACAAAAGCATAAGCAACTTACTTACAGTGCTGAAGGACAACACACAAGCAGCATTACCCCTCCCCGCCATGTCTGTCTGTCATCCCCCCGCCTTGGAAAGAGAAGGGGGGTGGCAGTGGCGCAGGGGCTGAGATGGGGGCGCAGACGTCCGCAGCGGGTGGATCAGACAGCTGCACTGCTGACTGAGGTGCTTGGGTGGCCAAGGTCTGCCTGGCACGTGCCTGGTTTCCTGGCCCCTCGAGGCATGGCGCTGTGCGTTAGCCCCTACGAGCAGTCAGCACCTGCTGCAGCGTGGCTCTGCCCACACTAGTTCTAAGCAGGCTTCTCTGCCTTGTTGCTAATCAGACAGCAATATAAGATTTCACAAAAAAGGGAGAACATACACTTTTCTTCCCCCCTTGTATGCTAAATAATTACAGTTGCTGTAAAAGTGAATGATCAGTTAACTGGGGATACAGAAACCCAGGGGGAAGTGCACACATACCTGACATGTTTAGCTCCATATAGCAAGGCATGCAACAGCCATGCACTGTACTGGTTTTCTTTTTATTTTTTTACTGCTTTTTTGGATATGCAAAGATGCTTGGGTAATTGCACAGCACTGCAGAATTCTTAAACCTGTGCATTCAGAGGTAAGATTTAAGCATGCTTGCTTACATATACACAATAAGAGAAAGGATTTTACAAGACTAAGCTGATCTCCAAAGCTTATTTCACTTGTTTTTAACATTTTGGGGTTGAATTAAAAGTTAAAATATCTATCATATTGTATTATTAAAATGTCAACTGCTATTTAATACTACTTCCTTCAGTTTTTCTTAAAAGGTTTCACAAAGGAAGATAAATGCTATTATCCTTTTTCAGAAGGATGACCTGAAATACTGTGATATTAAGTGACTTCACTGATGATGGCATACCTGTGCTGAGTCCCAGGCCTGGCTGGTGACTGAGCAGGTTTTCCATCCTCTCAGCAGCCTCCCTGTTGTGTGTGAGCTGCATAAAGAAATAAAAAAAACCTCCCTGTATTGACTGTAGGCTGCACACCCTCTATCTACTTAAAATTAGTATCAGTTTCTTGAATTCAGTTACTCGGTAAATAAACTTGCAAGTGAAAAGCTGTAATTTCAGCCAGCATCAAAGCTCAATATTGATTGTAACCAGCTACTCACAAACACTAAAAGGAAGTATGAGCCCTGCAAAAAATACTATTAAAAACTGAAATTAGGCTTCAGCTCAAGTTTTTATGTTTGTCTGCAGGTTGTATGGCCCACCATCAACCTCTGACAGACCTCAAATGCTTACAGCTCTGTTAGCCATCAGTTCTCTTGCTACAAGTTGGGAGTTACCAGTTCAAGATGTGGGATCAAAATTCCAAGTTGTAGGTTTTGTTGGGTAGCTCTCCTTTCAATCCACTATGCTCAAAATTTTTACTCTACATATAAACTGAGTACTGCTACAACCATTTCTATACAAGTTTTCAACTTAGTGATATTATGAGAATAATACTAAATTGAAAATCAGTTTTTCTTGTCTGAGATGGTTCATGATCTTTCCCATTTGCCATTTCTAAAAGAGGAGTATTTCCCAAATCAGAATTAATTAAAATTACTCTACTCCCTTGCCCCCAAGACTGAAAGCTGTTTTGACTGTAAGGAAGGAATTTATCACTGTAAGACTGTACTTAAAAGTCATAACTTACTTTGCTACTAGATTCCTCCCAAGATACCTACAAAGATAATGAATTTTGATAAAACAACCAGTATTACTGAACTGGGGCTGGGGAGTGGGATGCAAACAGATTCAAACAGCAGCATTTAAACTGAATTAGAAGATTCAGAATCACAGAATACTTAAGGTTGGAAGGAATCTCTGGAGATCATTTAGCCCAACCCTCAAGCTACACCCCAAATCACTGGCTTTATAAATGTTTGAAAAGGGGAAATAGCAAGGTGGAAAAAGCATAAAGGATTAAGAAAATAATAAAGCACTTATTTACTTCAGGTTAAATTTAAGTAAACTAGTCTCTGTCAGTGTAGTGCATCTTTCATCAACAAGGGAATGACATATGCTGCAAGTATAGCAGTAGGTCAGGCAAGTTTTATGATACCACATAGGAGACCCTGCATCAGCATACTGTGGGAAGACAACAAGTTGTATTTAAGGCTTCCATTTGACAAGACTACAATTTCTAGCTACTGATAATCCTTCCATTTTTCCTTCATTGTACAGGACTCCTTTAGAAGTCAAAAAAAAGATGCTTCATAAGGGTTTCCTTGCTAGCTGCAAGGTTGCTCTCTAGTGGAGAGTCATGGGTCAGGACAAGCATCAGTCTGTAAGTGATGGCAAACTCGCACATAAAGCTACTGTGCCTTGGTTTAGTTCCTGAAGCGAGCAAGTCCGTCAGACAGATGGATCGCTACCTGCTCAGGTAGCATCTGCAAATCTGCAAGCCACTTGCGCTTTCAGTCTCCTGTTCTGTACAGCGGTAGGAAGACAGTTATGTATAGCACAGACAGGAGAGAGAAACAGAATAGTAAGTGTACACTACAATAGCATATTACCTCACCTTTTATACAGACTTTGTTCCTGCTCCTGCAGAGAAGTGAGCTCTGGTGTCATTCAGGACAACTTTATGGTTCGTATATTCCGACTCCAATGCTTAATTTCAGAAAAAAAACCCTAGAGAGACTATCTACATATCCATGAAAAAACACCATACTGAGTATCCCATAGTAGCAGTATGTCGGCTACACCTGTATCTCTAGTTAAGCGACTGTTAATTAGACACTGAGATTCTAATGAGTATATCTGCATTTTTAAGCAAGTGTGACTTCATAATCTCTAAATCCCCTTATTTCAAACCTGACAATTTCGAAGCAGATTGCTTCTCTGTTTGGAATAATTTCATACCATGAAGAAAAAATACAGTGGTTTCTTTGAAATACGGAGAAAGGAAAGAAAAACACCAACACAGAAGGAAAATTTGGAAAATTATGAACAAACTGAAAATGTGAGCCTGCAGTTGAAACCACCAGAATTTGGAATTAGTTTTACCTTAATTAAGTTGTATTTTAGTTTTGCTATTTTACATAATCAGTACAAAATACAGTGTACATCAAACTTATTTTTCCTATCCCTGTTTTAAGTGATCCAACAAGTATGAAATGCTTGATTAATCAAGTACTAATCTCTCTGTCAGGTCTCCTCAACATGATGTGTTTTTATCATGTTCTCTTTCACTGTGACTAATAGCCTTAAAATTAACTACCATGCTTAGACTGAGAATAAATATCAATTTGAAAATAAAATAAATAGATATTTACATGTCTGAGCATTTGTACTTCATACTTATCTCTTGAAAGTTTTAGAAAGTATCTTTTAATTTATTTCACATATGTGTATTTACATCAGAGGAAATTCACAACACTGAAAATAATACATTTACACATTCACAGATATACAGTTTTACACTCTCTTCCCTGTGAAGACTGGGCACTCATTTTTTCTATCCTTGTAATAATAACAATATTAATCCTCAGTGGACTGAACAACTGCTGGGTGTTACGAATTTTAAAGGGCACCATTTTGTACATGTGGGGTTATATTCTTCAAGCTGCTAGATGATGGATTATTTTAATCAAAGAAAAATGTCTCTTGCATGACATTTGCATAAGCTTCTAAAAACCATAAGTATATAAGTTACCTATTTCTCTTTTACCATGCTATCAATGATCCTCTGTAATAATCTCAGTTATCCTTGTAATAGTTATTAAAGTTGATTCGCAGTAGAAAGTCCTCCAAATGTGGTTGGTATCCTCTATTTACAAGTTTTGTTACCACTGGAAGAAAAGGAAAAAAGTAAAATGTTTCAATTAAGGTTTATATACTGAAATCAGTCTTTTCTTGACAGCATCCATACATTTTAATATTTTTTTTAAAAGCAGAAATCTGAAAACAACAGAAAAAAACATGTAATTTTACATCAGGAAAGCAGTTCAGTGCCTCTTTAGGAAAATATAAACTATTTCAAAAAAGATGCAAGAGAAAGATTACACATATCAATTCTAAGCTGCTTCTACAATAAGGTGGTATGTTCTTATCATAATGTCAGTTGACAAGGAATTATGTTTAGGTCCTGCTGTGACCTCTGCAAAAGGAGGTCTGCTGAAGTTTTCTTGAGTGGAGTCCATTGTGATAGAGGAAATCAAAGAGAAATTCCTGAGACAAACCCCTCAGCTCTGTGAATGAATAAACTGATTGTTCTAATCATCCTTAATAGCACAGGAAGAACCCTTCTAATAAACATACTTAACAAAAGGCAACAAGACCTCCCTGATTTCACAAACATCCCATGCACTACACTGAAGCAAATTAGCAAGCAGCAGTAACATGCAAGGAAGAAGGGAAGGTGTATAGTTAGAGGTTAGGGCCTGAGCTAAAGCCATTGAAGTCCACAGACTTTGTTTTGTGTTTCAATGGATTCTGGGTCAACCCAGTGTGAAAAAGAGCATTTCACAATACACAGTGACTGGGGGAACATGTGTAGATGAACAAGCACACATGTGCTTTGTAGTGCTTAATAAAGAGGGTGTAAAGAACTCAGTCACTCAGCATATTTCCTTACGGAATGGTCTATTAATCTCTGTCCATGAAGCAACCATAGATCTCGTAGTATGGGCTTAGGTAGCTCCCAGAGGTGTTATGACTTCCTGTAGAATTTGGAAGCAGCCATTCTAACTCATCCTGAAATATTTGTTTTTGATCCTTTGACACCATTTTTGGACACCCTTAAAGAATAAAAAGGGCAGCTCATTTCCTGAGGAATATATCTGACTAGAAGAATATTGCAGAAAATACATCTAAGGAAAACAGTCCCTTGGGTGCTGGGATTTCTAAACAGAATAAAATAAAACTATGAACCATCTTTGTATTCAGGGAAAGTGTAAGTAACTTTTAGTTGAAAAAAAAATAAAAAAAGCAAGGTCTGAAAAGAAAAAGAGAGTAAAGACAGATCAACTTCTTCATACTGTAGGCTAAGCTGACAGCCAAAAGAAATTTTATCATGTTAAAAGACACAGAGAATTTGCCAAATGATCTGTGTACCTGAAGAATACTTGCCTGGAGCTCTCAATACATAAGCTCCTAGTAGTACTAGGACTCTCAGCCTCAGTCCAAAATGGGAATCAACATTTTAAAAGCTAATAACAACAGTGATATTCAAGTAATGCAGATATACATGAAATTACTTTTAAGCTGTATCTAATTCTCACTGCTGCCAGTAATGAGTCCCAAAATTCAACTCCAGAGAAAAAGAAAATGTAAGCACATATATAGCTTAATGTCAAATATTTATTTTGCAAAGCAGCAAAGATTTGTGGTCAATTTTGGAATATCTGTTAGATGGAAGGTGTGGGGACTTTAACTGATAGATACACAGACCTTTGCTACAGCACACAGACCAAGAAACTCAGTTTTCATTTGCAGACTACATCTTCTAGCAGAAACACACTAAGTAAACATATCTTACTGCTGTTATACTATACTTCCTAAACCTTTTTACGGATTCTTCATTTGTGAGTTGACTCATATCACTTATCTTAGTCTCTAATTTATGCAAATTCTTACCTTTGAATAAGAAGTGGGAATAATACTTGAAGGTATTGTAAGACTGCTGCATCAAACCAAAGTTGGGATGAACAGCCATTTGCTTCCCTGCATCAAAGCTCCAAGATTGAGAGATCAGTTGGCTGCGGAACTTCAAAATGAGGCTGAAGATGCTGTGAATAATGTTCATCACAGGAGCTGCCTTCTCAGTCAACAGACCTCTAGCAAAACAAAAAATTTTTTAAAATTAGTTGAATCATTTATTGGCTGTAAGGAGGAAAAAAAAGGAGTAACCATCCTTTAGGTTTTCTCTTTAGTTTCTTAAAGAAATAAAAATAAGCCCACAAGACTGCAGCCAACTGTAATGGTGATTTCACAAACAGTGCCCAAACCTAACATGAACCAAGAAACTGACTTTTGCATTAGTATATCTGATTTCTAGAATGATTTCTGCATTGCAAAAGGGATGACATTTAAAAGCATATCATAAACCTTAAGGGATCATATAGTTTGCTAGTAATCACACACCTCATACACAGCAACCAAAGGGCTAAAAGCATGTGATTTCTAAAAGACTCTTGCACTGCTCACAAATCTGGATGGAGGCATTAGGTCACATTTGCTTCTTCAAAGTTCAGTTCTGCACACTGCACATGTATTAAAGGTATATATAACGTACAAAGGGAGTGTTTTACAATCCTTAACCAGGGTTATTTGTGCATACTACTCACGCACAATGAACGAGCATTCATTTATACAAGCTATAACAATGATAGGGTGAGAGAAAAATCAAACCAGGCCAAACATGCCCTCTAGCCTTCAGGTTAGAGCTGTGTAACTTCGATGTACTTGATGTTTGCAGTAGCAGAGTGAATGGAAGTTGGAGGCAACTCCAAAGAGCCTGGGGGAATGAAGATAGGCAGCTGAGGAAAAGCATTAAAATATGTATCTCATTATGTGTCAAGAATTTCCTTTCCCATTCCTAAGAGCATCTCTACTCTAGGCACTTTCGCATGTAAAGACTACTTAGTGTGTCAGGTAGAAGTCAGTTTTGCACAAACACATTAGCCCAAACAGATTGAAGCTGCCCATCCCATTCACTTAAATACTGGAAGTAAAAAATAAGTGTGCTAGTTTACCTGAAGATTGCTTTGTTAAGGTATTCAGCATGCGTTCTGTGAATTTCTTCTAGGTTGCCCACAGAAGACAGTTTATTTCCAAATTCACACCATGTAACATGAAGAATCTGATTAGCGATGTAACCTTGAATAACTTTCACAAAATGCTGCATTTCATGTTTATACAGCTGGAGCTGTCGAAACTGAACAGAATTTGATGCACGACTCACTAAAGCTGAAAATAAAAACAGAAATATCCTATCATCAGCACCCACTGAGACTCTCTGAAACCAGAATTTTTTAAGGAATGAAGGTTTCCATTAGCAGAACCTGTTTAAAATGCCAACTGAGTTTCTTTAATCAATTTTGGCTTTTGAAGCTTCACATGACTGCTTTAAATGGTATGTTTATAATCAGTTCTCTAGCAGAGAGCAATAAAAGCATTTTAAACAGTACACTCTCTAGTTCACTGATTATTCTTACCAGTGCGTTTTAAATGAAACCAAACATCCTTGAGAGTCCACACCATGTGCTTCAATTGTAGCAAGAAAGAGAAGATCTTGTTGTACTTATTCATGCAGCTCTCAGTAATGACAATATTCAGAGGCCAGTCAACCTAAAAGAAATAACTAAGAAATAACTGATCATACTACATTTTCATGTTAGAAATGACTATTTTACATACAGGTATTTTAGGGACATGTAACACATTAATATATGTATTTTAATAATGTAATACAATGGGCAGGCTAAGTAAATACTACAATTTCAATCACATGATTCTCAGACTCAATTTTTAAAGGTATTCCATTATTAAGAACATATTCTCTCTACCATGGTACCTAAGAATCACAGCATAACTGCAATACTACTTCTTTTCTATATACTTTCTTACCTTGTATCTTAGCTCTAAGCAGCTCAGAGCATCAGGTGCATTGGGCTTGAATACTTCTGGAAGGTACTTGAGTGCAAAAGAAAGATTGGAAGCAAGCTTGGTGTCACCATGAAGACTGTACTGCAATGCTTTATTTAGGATAGAATTAAGAACCAGTGGATTCAGCAGTTCACCAGGTGTTTGTCCTGATCCAAGCTACCAAAAAAGGAAAAAAAAATACACAGTAATAATCTCGTGGTGTTGACTTCTGAACGCAAGTGAATTAAAGTGGGATAGTAAAGTGGTGACTATCCTCTCTTGGGCACCATTCTCATAGCACCTGCAGCAGTTCTACCTCTGCAGGAGGGATGCATAAACAGCATACGATGCAACTTCTGAATTATTTACTGTCCAGAGCATCAGGGCAATCTGATACCTGCACTGATTTTCTTTGATATGCTGAACTGCATAGGAGCTGCTAAATATCCTTTCCACAGGGAACACAGCCTTTAGGCTCTAGTGGGACAGAAAACCAGGGATAGGACCTGCATTAGCTATCTGACTCCTGTCCGCCTCTCTCACCAACCTGGCACCCTCGGAGATATATAAATCGAGTACTTATGCAGCCTAAACACCTAAGTGCTTTCCCTTGCTGGGTACAAAGCATTCTTAGGGTTTGGAGAGCTGGAATAACTATCCTACGGCCATATATCTCCACTGGTAACCTGCTGCATTAACATGGGCTATCACTCCTACCTTGCTGCCTCACCCAAGAACACAGGGGTAAGTCACAAGAATACCATCTTGTCAGAGGGCCTAGCACCCTCTTCAGATGCCCTCCACACTGTAGGATGCTTGACATGACAATGTGTATGTATTATACAACACGAGCCTCTGTGCTGGGTCTCTGCCAATGGAAACAGGCTCTTCCAGTTTTGCTGCAAGTTGATGAGAAGGGACAGAGCAATAGTGTAGCAGCATTAATAGCATAATCTCACAGGAAAGAGTGAAATTCCCTTCCATAAATGCTGATCTGGCAAAATTAGAAATTATCATCCTCAGTGTAACAAATCGTTGTACTCTCTCTATTGCTAGGATTAGCAATAGGAAATATTACTCTTTTCCTTGGGACTTCCTTGGGGCATGGGCATCATTTCTGAGTTCTTCTGAGTGAAAATCTTTTGCTTCAGTCCTTACAGCCTTAACAGAATTCCTTATTATAAGATTTATTGACATGGCAAAAAGAAGAAAACGGCACAAGCCCCGATTCTAATTCACGCCATTCTCTCATTCCCATTCAAATTAATCCAGAGATATCAAGCCAGGGCAAATAATCAGAAAAACCACGAAGGATTCAGAAGACACAGCAACTACCTTCTCAAACAGCAGGTCACTAAGCGACTGAGCAAACTCCCCATCTTCCATTAGCAAGAAGTGTCTCAGTGCCTCAAAATGCTTCTCTACATTCAGTTCCACAAAGTAGTAATCAACTATTGCTTTGTTCACAAGCGAAACACTAAGAATAAAAACACACAAAAAGGGATCATTCTTACAAGCCATTCTTTCTTTACTCTTAAAACACAGCCATGCCTACAGCAATCAAATTAACTCTCCAGTACTTACTCTGGTATTTGAGACTACATGACATTCTCAGAAACAAAAGAAAATGAGAGGAAGCTTATGCTCAAAATTCTTCATCTAGAGCATGCCAGAATTAAAATGTATCACTATAGAGGAGTAGGTATTCAACAGCATTGCATAAGTATCTGAAGACTGGCTATACAATAACGATCATCAAAACATGTTGCTGAGCCTGGAGCAACATTTTTTCAATAGCTTTCTGGGTCACCTCCACGATTAGGTAGATTAGGTAGAACTACTAAACCCCTGCTAATAATATCCTAATGGATAAAGCTCTCACACCAGATACTGAGAGCAGGTCTATACTATAGTTTGAAGTATAGCATAGGTACTCAAACTAGTTTTAAACTAAGTCACATGCCAGGAATAGTTTAATCCTATCAGCATACAATTGAGGCTCACTTACTTTGCTGCTTTGTTTTGCTGAATACATCTGTACACAGATAGCTCTAGTAGCCAATTTGGTTGTTTAAAACTAAATTAGATCTTTCTACATTGAACTAAATTGGAATTATAGCACACTCAGAGTTAGTATATGGAAACCCCAAACCCACAACAAAGAAGATTCTAAATCACAAAGCATTTTAATACATCTGTGAATAATGGTTTTCTTGACAAAACCTGATCTTTTATGTATTATGTATTACATAATATTATGTATTATGTATTTTATGTATTAACTTTTGTTTAATATGCCATTAGATATACAAGGAAAATGGTCCAACACGTACGTGGTTTCCCTACTTATTCCAACAACAACAAGAACAACTTCTATTAATTCAAAACAGACTTAAAGAAGCTGGAGTTCCCACAGAAACAGTTTATATTACTACTTAAAATATAAATGAGCTTTTCAGTTAGTAGTGGACCATCCACTGAACCACTTCTGGAAGCAGAAAGAATATTTAAGAGCATAAACCCGTGCACAACTCTTGTCTCAGTAAAGAACTAATAAGATGGAATAAATTGCTAAATTATGGGTTCAGCACTTCTAACTAATACTCACTGTGATACAAGTGGAGCAGTAATAGAGCGTTTCATTAGCACTGGCAGAGATAAGAGCTCACTCAGTTGTACAGCTGTTTCATCTGTTGCCGACTGTACCATAGGATCCACAGGAAAAGTGTATGATCTTGGTATCACATGATGCAAGAGATGAGACACTGGTAGTTCTGCTAAATTTAAACATATTTAGTCTTTGTAAATTATCATATTTTAGCAATTTGATAATCTGTTTCTACTGATCTCTGCACACCCTTCTGGATTAGAAAATCATAATGTGTCAAAATGTATTACCCACCTTTATGCCTAGAAAGGGATTATTTAATTGCTACAGTTTGTAATACTGGTAATTCACTGGTAATTCAGATATTTTTTTTCTTGTGCTCAGATTTCTTGCTCAAGTTTACCAGATTTGCCTCCTTCTACTATTCCAAGAGTTCTACTCACACATTAGATCGTAACGATCTTGGTATTTTTCAGTACAATATTGGTCTGATAAGGCTTTCAAATAAGCTTGTTCTTTCTTCCATGTATCCTGTCCCTCTTCCTCTTCTGCAGTCTTGGGAGAATGAGCTTCAGAAATCAAGGCTGCTTGAGGCACACTATCTTGTGGAATTGTTTTTTCAGGTTCTTCTGCCTAACAGAAAAAAATGGATTAATTAGTGTTATGAAAGCTATTGACTTCAATTATTCACATCCGATGTGTTCTTACAGGTAACTGAATTGCTGCTCCCATTGAAAATAATACAGCTTGCTTACCTGTTTTTCTTCAGACATGTAAAAAACAATATGGCATTACAGTGATGAAGAGATTAAGAGAGAAACTCATTACTCTAACTACTTACTACTTCTGCGTAGAAGATGTACAGAAGAAATGGGATATTTCCACAACCACCTTTTTTCTTACCTGTAAGCTTTGCGAAGAATCTGGGGAAGAATCCTTGTTGACCACATTATTTGCAATTACTGTAATTACAAGTAAATTAAAGACAGCAATTATTTGGAACTGCTTATAATATTTAGTTCATACTACAGATCTGTCCCTGATGCTCTCCAAAATTTCTCTAAAGAATACAGATTGTCAAAAAAAATAACCACCCCAGCAATGGTTCTTCTCCATAGTCCAGCCCAGGCAGTTTTGTGCTTGTCCTTTTCACTGTATTAACACTGTTAGCATCAAATTGTTTAAAAAAGAATAAGAATTTCTTTAAAATTCAGAACACAAGTGGTCTACTGAAGACCACACTAGGTTCTGCTTTGCAAAGCTTCAGATCAGATTTTTTTTTAATGCTGCAGTAGGACAGGAAACAAGGCTATGCTGAAATTGTCTCTGTTTTCTAATAGAGTCTAAAAGCATATACAAGGAATCAAGTACCCCTTTGAACATAAATATTTAGTTTCTTTCATGAGGTCTTAAACAAATGCTGGATGAATAAACTTAATTTTATATTACCTTCTTGTTTCTCTTCTGTTATATCTACTTTATTGTCTTCTTTAGCACAAGTGTCAGGAAAGACTGGAACACTGTCAGATGACTGTGACTGTGGTGAAGTTTTTTTCTTGCCTTTTGATGTTTTTACTTCCTTTTTACTTCCTTCAGCAGGAGGTAATTCTTCATTGTAAAGAAGTACTTGAACTGTGGAGCTGGATGAGGGACCAGAAACGGTTTTACGATGAGGTATTGGGTCATTTTCTGTAGATGGGGCCCAGTTCCCTATTTGGATGCTTGACTGGGATGCATGGCCAAATGGGCTCCAACGAGATTTCAGAGGCTCTGTATCTGAAACTAGCTCTCCAATTCTAATGTGCGACTGTGATGCATGCCCATGGATATTCCAGCGAGGTCTAGCTGAGACAACCTCTGACATGTTTTCACCAATCTTAATATTGGCATCAGATGCATGACCATGGATGTTCCACCGAGGCCTTGTAGGCGCTACATTTGACACATACTCGCCAATCTTAATATTGGCTTCTGAAGCATGTCCATGAATATTCCACCTGGGCCTTGAGGGCTCTACCTCTGAAGCATACTCCCCAATTTTAATATGAGCTTCAGAAACATGCCCATGAACATTCCATCGGGGTCGGCAAGACTGAACATCAGAAGTAAAGCCGCTGATTTTTACGTGGGAGTCCAAAGAATGCCCGTACGGATGCGAATGTGGCTGATACGTGTCCACATGAGGCATGTATTCTCCCACTCTAATGCTGGCGTCAGATGCATGGCCCTGAATATCCCACCGAGGCCTTTTATAGTCTACATCAAATACATTTTCTCCAACTCTAATGTGTCCCTGCCAAACAGCAGACGGTCTGAGAACTGTACTAAAATCATACTCATTTTGCTGATACAATGGTGTATTGTCTTCTCCTTCCAGTGCTCCTCCCAAGAAAGGCTGATTTTTACTTATTTGAGAAGTCTCAGAAAGATCAGAGTTAATGTTTTGAAATGCTTCATCTAGCAAAGATCCTTCTATGCTAACAGCAACAGGTTGTTCATCTTGGGGTTTTAATAAAAAATCTTCTATATTCACATCAGATTCAGGCAAGGAGTTAGCAGTGTATAGAGGGCTGCATGCCTGCTCCGGACTTTGCAAATGGTATTCAGATCCTGGTGCTTCAGGCTGAAGATGCTGATCAGCCTTATCTTTTGTCGGATGTGGCATGGTCAATGCTTTGTCAGTAGAAGCAACATATTCTAGGCCGGTCTCAGATTCTTTCCCGCCAAGTCTCTCATTAGAATGCAAATGTTTCACAGATGACACCTACAACAGAGGTAATTATTACACTGTATGGCTAGTCATACAATCAAAATATTTATTAGGACACAACTTTATCAAAGTTTTCAGATTTCCATTTTTTCAGATGTACTATAAATCTTGTGTAACTACTCCCTATGCTGCTACAGTGAATATTCTGTTTCCTGAACTGAACTGAACCAAACCAATTCACTTTAGGGAAACCTAAAACAGCAATGGGAAGCTTATGTAAGAAAATAAACCCACCTGTGAACATGGATCTTCCACAACAATGTTGGTATCTAAAGCCAACGCGCACTGCTTGTAAGGAATAATATCTAATTTTCTCCTATAGTTTCCATTTGGAAGTTTCTCGAGCATTTCCTATATGTAAAAATGACAGAACCAAAAGCTTTTAAAGGTACAAATTACTAAATGTTCTAAACAGTATTTCTTAAATCCTTTTAGAAGATACCTCAATTCGCTTTTGATCTTCTAATAGAAAATTGAGACGGGCTGTTTCCAGTTTGTGTCGCTGGATTTTCCATAAAGCTCTTTGTTCCCTACGGGCTGCATCATCAGAAAGTTTGCTATAATGGTCAATTAATTCTTGCCTAAACGAAGGTAAAAATAAGACTAAAGTTACTGATTTTCATCTTACCTTTTATGAGACCTTTTTATACTTCAGAAATGAGAAATCTCTTTTTAAAACTAAAAGCCAGAGGCATCATTCATAGAGTAAAAACAAATGGAAAAAACAAGACTGTATTCTTAGTAGATGTGTGTTCTTTTTAACTATGCTAGTAGGTCACCCATTTTTATAAGAATGTTTAGATATACTAGAATAATATGAAATACAACTAAATAGATAACATTAACAATGAATTAGTTATACTACTCATCTAATTTCTCTGCTTTCTATCTCTGCTTTGACAAATATTTGACCATTTTTGCTGTTGTCTCAGTTTATAATTGCAAGACTCATTTAAAATTTTCCCTCAAACTCTGATCATAACAAAAAACAAACTGCATAGTGTTGGTGGAAACCAGTGGTTCCCAAATTTTTGAACTAGTGACCATTTCTAAATCTCAAAATCACTCACAGCTTACCACAAATCCTTACATCAGTCTCTTTATTGGTGACACTACCCTTGTTGAACAACATCTGGGAATTGCTAGTATCATAAATTGTAATGTAAAATAATTTTTCCAGAAATCTTTAAAATGATTATAGAATTTCTAAGTATTGGTAGACTAGTCATAGATATATTTACCTTGCCTTTTTTTCCAGTTCCTCTTCTAAAGCTTTCAGTCTTTTTTCCCTCTCTCTGAGCTCTCGGGCATAGCTGAAATCATCGTCAATCTCCTCTTGTTTTATTGCGAGGCGACGCTGTAAAAATATTTGAAACTCTTAAAAGCTATACTCAACACCAGTTGAGATGTACACAACTGCAAGAAGTTGTTATATGGAAGCTATCCATATAACTTCAGTACAGTAAAATCAAAATATTCTTTCAGTATTTGCCTAGAAAATACACTATCCTTTAGAAATACACAAATAAACACCTCTTGATCTCTTGCAAACTGCTCTTTCAACTTCTGAAACTGTTCTCGTTTCTTCACATCCAAAGCCATTCGCTCTGATATTTGTCGATCTGTATTATAATAAAGATATTGTTATTTCACATCAACAAATGCATGAAAAAAATACACAAAACTTCATTGCAACTTACCATTAATGGCTTTTAGTACTTTGCTAGCAGTTTCTCGAGCGTGAACAATTAACTCTTGTTTGGCTATTTCCATGCGCAAATCCTAGAAGAAAAATTCCCACCTGGTATTTGTTTATTACTTTAGACTTGAAAATATACTGTTGCAATGACAGCTGCACCCTTTGAAATGGTTATTAATCTACGGTCACTGTAAATGTATAGGAATAATGTAAGCAATTAAATTGAAAGTCTATATTTTGTCAGTTTAATTAATATTGAAAGTTTATTAATATCCCACACATTACATTAGACCAAATCAGTCTGATTTATACACTAAATTGATGGCATTTGACAGACATAAGTCTGTTTCTATTAAGAGTGTTCAGATGAAACAGCCAATAGGGAGAGCCTCAGCTGCTTACTAATTAGTTTATTGCATTTGTCAAATTATAAGCTAACAGAATCTTTTCAAAGCTTTCCAATGGAAGTCAAGAACTCATTAAAAATATGAAAATAACAACAAACAACAACATGTCACCTAATTTATTAAAAATTAGATTAAAAGTTTACTTGGTATGATAGCAGTTCAGACAGCAATTGATCAACAGGAAAAATCTGATCATGAAAGCAAATTCTTTCAAAGTCACAATAAATATGAAAAATTATATTTAAGGAAACAAATTCCAGCAATAAGATCTTTATTCATTTACCTTTTCTTCCTTGCTTATTGAACTGTATCGGGCAATTCTTTCCATTCGACCTACATACACTGCACAATCTCTTTCTATTTCTTTCAGCTCCTCAAGGGAAAAAATAACTGAAATTCGCGGAACAGGTATGTCTGACCAACAAATATAATGCTGAAAAATAATGAGAAATTTCTATTTAAATATATTTTTAAATTATAAAATGTTAAATTATTAACTCACATTATAACTTAAAAAGTAGCAACATTTCAAGATATTGAAACAAGAGTCCGCATAGAATCTAAAATTCTTAATGAAAAATCTTTTGAGCATACTATAGCATTCACAGAAGGAGACAGAGGTACACTGTTCAGAACTCAGATCACTGGTCAAAGCTGAATTCTTACATCTCCTCCCTCAGAATTGCATAGGCATTTAAAATCTGAGATACTTTTATACTAGCAATGTTCTAAATGTCTAAAATTCTGCTTTTCTGAATATCAAATCTACCAAGAATGAGCAACTCGGCACTGAATGAGTCTCTCTTATCAAAAGTGATCTTAATTAGATTTATATTTACTTATATCTCTCCTCAGACTCCCAATTAATAGAAGATTGGAACTTAACTAACACAACAGTAAGCTCTACACAAAACACATCAGTTAGAAATATGACCAGTGCACATCACAGAGTACCTATTCTGTAAGCTAAGTATCTCAGTTCCTTGTGCTTCCCTTTTCCCTCTCTAAACCTCTGAAGCTGTTCTACTCAGCATAGAAAATGGATCGGTTAACCGCAAGAAGAGAGTACACAAGCTCGCTCACACTTGGATTCTCCAACCTGCTGTTATAGGCCAGAAGATGGGATACCCAGAGCTACATTCCTGGGGCTGTGTCAGCCTCAGTAAGAGGGAAAAGCCAGTTGTTCAGGGCACTTTCATGGAAAGGGATAATATGTGGCTGCCACTCTCAAACAGACAGAGTATGTTTGAACATGGGCTCCTATATCCTAGGGGAATTTTCTATTAAGATACTGTGTTAGTGACTGACAAAGCTATATAATGTTTTATAATGGAAATGATGGTTGACATTGCTTTACACAGAGCCCAGTGCTATGGGCACGCTTGAATCATGATTTGAGAACACTTACTGGAGCAGCCTGCTAGGAGAACCAGCAAAGGGGACATTTCACTTGAGACATTAGGCTTATGCATGATGGGAGATACTGAGCTGCTCAGCTCTGACAAGACTGGGCAGCTCAGACCTTACACAGAAATAGAATTCAACACACTCAGCAAAGAGTGCCTACAGACTTCAGAAGCCTCAGTGGTTGTTTCACTGTTAGAGGTATTTATAGAAGAGGGAAGACACTAAGTAGTTTAACATGTTCTTCTTAACAAGGAGAAGACCTGTTCTGCAAAATAGGAATGAACTGTTTAAGTGCTTCTCAGAAATGTAGCAGTAGACAGAGCTGAAATAAAAGTGCTATGCAAAACTGAGTCAAGATTTAGTGACAGAAGTGTTTTTAAACAGACAGAACAGTGTGAGTTGTGTGAAGAATGGAGGGTATGTGCCTGGAAGGATAAAACTGCTTTCAATACAATGGAAAATCAGAAGACTAGAATGTACATGGTATATCATAAATTTGATGTTACTAAGAAATTATATTTCTGCAGTGAGGTGTTAGCAAGTAGAGTAGATAATCAGCTCACAAATATCTGACAGTAAATAATTATTGTACATGAATCAAAATTGTGCTTATGTAGTATCACTTATCAATAAAAGAGCAAGTTTGCTAAAAAAAAAAAAAAAAACTAACAAACTTGCTCTAAAGAGTCATGGTTTTTACAATGTTGTAAGAAAGAACCTAATCAATACTTACCCTAGGACAACACAATTTCAGTAAGTTTATGGTTTTCCCACATATATACACATCATTAGCAATATGTTTAAGAAATATAGGGACACAATCCTCTACTTCTTTTGAAATTAAAACATAGCCATGAGTCCAGTAATGTTTATCTGCACATCAGACAAAAAGATGAAAGTATAAATGTCTAATTAAATAATTAACACAGCACAGATTGCATAAATTAATAATGTTCATATACATACTGTACCTCTGAAAGAAAGATAATCCTCATTCACCTGGATCATGAATTCGCCATAAACATCCCTGAATACACCACTGTATACCCAATCATAGATAAATCTAAAAAAAAAAAAAAAAAAAAAAAGGAAAATCAATCCTCTTACCTTTTCAAATTTATTGCAGCCAAATAGTAAGTATATTCTTTAAGACATCAAAGGATACCACGCTATGATCAGGATAAAAATAAGCAATTGAGCACTGTTGCAATGATACTAATCTAAAGACATACACAAGACAGTATCTCTGCTTTCTTTCTCAAAAGAAACTGCCTTTATATTGCACATTTCAGTGAAAAATATTTAAGATCAAAGAGCATTGCCTGAATTAAAACAATCTTTTTATTTCTGTACATTCAATTACTAAGTACAGATTTCTGGAGACCTCTTAATATATCAGGCACATCTAAAGCTCAGGGAAAGAAAACAGGAAGGATTTATTTTCAGCAGATATAACTCTGGCAGGGAGAAACAGGAAAGAGTATAAAACAAAGATACAATACAAAATACTTTTTCCTTGGAACTAGAGACATTTTAAATATATATGCAGAAATGACAACTACTATTTTAGAATACCTGCTCATGCTTTTTCATATTTCCTCTGAGTGATAAAAAGCTTTTGAACAAGTACAAAAATAGAATTATCTGAAGCTATAGATAAAAAAAGCTCAGAGCACCTTCGAGCTAATGCTTTGTTTTCCTACTAGTTGCAATACTAGCACGGTTTCTAGATGATGGTTCAGTATAATAAAAAAAAGAAACGTTAAGGACAGAAACCACAGTTCAATTTTAAGCTTATAAGTAAAAATATTAAAACCTTTTTATATGTTAAAACTCATGTTTCTGAGATTTATGAGAGCAACAACAACTTCTATTAGTTTATTTCTTTCAGGTTAATGAATGAGTAAGCTAACACTTTCTTCAGACAATAGGTGTCTTCTTCCATGGCAGCCCTGATTGCTTATAGGACTGTTGTTTTGATAGCGATATGAAACAAATTTAGGTGTCAGTCCCATAAACACTATGTACAAGTAAGTGTCAGAATTTTACTAGAAGTGATGGCATATAAGAAGAAAAATTAAAAGTTTGAGTCTTAAATTTCAGTGTGAATTTTCAGGGCCAGCAGCCAAAAACAAAACAGAACAATAAAAAAAAAACTTATGTATGACTAGATCAGTAAATAAATATATATAAATAAAACCCTTATGTTAATGTGTTGAAAAAGTGTGGGAAAGAAGGAAGGCAGTAAAATGAATGAATTTCATGTGTGTTTTGCAGACAGAGCCACAGCTTATATTCCCTCTGAAAACGTTAAAAGGCATTGTTAAATTAGCAGAGTTACTCACCAGATCATTAATTCAGAACTGCTCTTAAACACAATTATTCAGAGAACAGTATGCACACACCTTGTGTATGGCTCACAGCTGGTCTTTAACAAAGACAGAAGAACTGGATAATGCTCGTTGCTACAGTTGTTGAGAGCCTCTTTGTACAGGTATGAAAGCAATTTCACACCCTGAAAAAATGAAGAATATTCTAATGTTAGACAACAAATTCCACTATACTAAAGTCAAGCATAACTTTTTTCTCGGCTTTTTTTGCAACTGAGACTAACACTAAATATTTTATGTAAAATCCTACCTAATTTTATTTGGCGTATTTTAATATTCTAAATCAAATGAAATATAAAAACATGAAATCAATGATCACCGTAGGAAATGAAGCATCAGCTCCACCACTGATCCCCAGCGCTGTTGTTCCTATGCCACAAAGTTCAGCTAAGTATCTGAAACACAATAGTATTGAAACATACATAGTATCTTTTAATCAGAAGTCTCTGAGATCATAGTAATGTGAAGTTTGCTGTAGTTCAGTATCATACAACAACAGTATAGTATCATCTGAATGATAATACAGATAACAAAGAAATGGAATACAATATACAAGTTATAAAAGAAATGGAGGTTCATCTAGTTTAAAAGACTTCACACTTTTTCCCTAGAATCTTTGGGGACATAAATAAATCTTTTCACAAAAATACAGGAAAAATGCTGAAGACTGTGTAACAATGTCTGTCTAATACTGTCCCTTTTCGCATGTATGATGAAAGAGACTGCATTTTTATTCCCTGAATAGCTTAGATATTTAATGTTATTATCTTACCTCAACTGACGACCTAATTTTCTGAAGAGAAAACTGATTGTTAGAAGACTTAAAGTAGGAGGTGTTGACAAAACACAGGCTCGGTAATATTGAAGATACTTTCTCAGCCCACTTGTGAATGCCTAGTATCGACAGAAAATATTTACAGTCTTACTCTTAAAGCTGTTAATAGCCTATCTGTATCTCACATCAAGTACATCAGCAGGAAAACAAACCCCTTTCCAAGCAATTTTTTGCATGAAAGTAAAAGGAACTCACCATGCAACTTAAGACATCCAAGTTAGCCAGCTGGCTCCTCTATACCTTTTATAAATGCATTGCACAGAGATTATACTCTGGCAGAGTATAATAAAGCATGTTGGTTCAGCTTCTTTGAATTGCCATTTTGAGGAAGTACTAACTAACAGCCACAAGATGAACTTAGGAAAACCTGTACAGTTTTCATGTTTAACTTGCGTTTTGAAAAAAAAAAATCCCAAAATGTCTAGCTTTTTCTAGCAAGACAGAGTTTCTTTTCTCCTTTTGAAATACATACACATTTTCTATTAACATTACTGTAAATCAAATATTCAGAAGGAATTCATTTTCATAATTGATCATCACTGAATTCTATGTCTTAGAAAGAGATGAATTCATCTGATATTACACAGTGCACATATAGTTCAGCACAATACACTGATGACTGTTAGGGAAAAAAATTACACATAATAAATAACAAAGATGGTGAAGAAGTAATTAAAGTTATTGAACATCATGTTTCTCCATTTTATTTCAGTTTCATTTCTAAAAATAATATATGTATTTATATACACATTCAGTATATAAAAACCCATCGTATTTTAATGTATAAACATATAATGTTTATAAAATGTCTAAAAAAATAGTGTTCCTTTAGTTCTCAAGAGAACAACAGAACTAAACAAATCACACCTCAGGTAATGAAGTGCTTTCATCTCTTGTTTCAATGCCTGTAAGCCCTAGATACACACAGCTCTGATTTAAACACGGTTTCACAATGGCAATGCTCATTGAAAAACTGGGATCGGCAAATCTAAAAACTTGCACTGAAAATGCTTTGCAGTTCTGCACAGTGCAGGCATTCCAGCTTCACCTGAAATCAGATTTATCTTCTCTATCTAAAATAATCAGCCCATTCAATTTAGATGATAAAATAAGATTGCATTACCTGAAATACAAGTCCTTTGTTGTATGAAGAATCCAGGACTGGCTGAAGAGAGAAACGACTTAGCCGTGTGTAGTACGTTCCATATTCTGCCACTTCTGAGAGTAGATTGTGCATTGTCTCTGGTGAGGTTCCAGATACGTAAACCCCCTCCTTTATCACAAATGTCTGAGCAGCCTAAAATGACATGAAGAAAAAAAAAAAAAAAAAAAAAAAACAGCTTCAAAATTTTAAAGATGTATTTGGATTTAAAATAGCAAATATTTACATACAAAAATAATAGCAGACAAAAGTATACTTCAGGTACTCTGGTTACTGAAACTCTATGGTTAGAACAGCGTGAAAACACATTAAATTTTAGCAAAATTTCAGGAGCAACAATGATATTTTCAAACATACAGAATAAGACCATTTAATGCTTTAATGAAAACCCAATCTACAAAGATACTTGAATTTCTATGGTCAAGAATTCTTGAACCAATTTTCACTTAGAGGACTACAGACATTCTTTGCCAGCTGTATTACAACAGTATTACTACTGCAACACGTCAATACCTCCTTACTGCATTAAGGTCACATTTACCTTTTTAACAATATTCGTAACTGTAAGATCTCAAAAGAAGCAGATCTAATCCTTCTGAGAGCATCTCTACCAAACCTTAGATGCAACTAAGAACTGCAGTTAAAGTGTCTTCCATACCTGATTGAGTGAAAATGTAGTAGATACCACACCAATGAGGACATTCAAGACATCTTTAACAAGTTCAGGTTCTTTCATTAGCACAAGTTGTGGAAGCTGAAGTACAGTATTACTAAATAGCTGCAATTCCCCTTCTCGAAGTTTGTAAAATTTGTCAAAAGCTTCTCTCCCAGCTTCAGTAAGGTATGGTTCCTCTTTTTTACCTGGTGGGCTGTGTCAAAGTAAACAAACATTAAAAGGTGACTATATGAAAAGGAAATACAAATGAAATATACCTCCTAAAAAAAAAGCAAAAACACTTCTGATTTTTACAGTCAGTAATATGTATTGTTCACAGAAAAAAACTGCTACTAGCATCATACTAGTTTATCAAAGGAAACTGCGTTCAGTCAATAAAACAGTAGCCATAATTCAGTACAGTGAAGAAACTTGTAGATAATCTGAGCATCTGTTCAGAGACAGAATCCTTGATGCAGAGTTACCAAGCTTCTCTGGTGGCTTTCCCTGCAGCAGTTTTCACATTAGTAAAACAAGGGCCATATATATAAGATTTCCAGGGTCAATGTAATATTAATATTAAATTACTTTAAAAAGAAATATGCTCAAAATATTATGACTTAAATTAACACATTTTAGTTCTTTCCAGTGAGGATAGCTAATCCTTCCACAACAAATTCTTCTTCCAGCTTCCAAAAATAATGAATTGTAGCAGTATTCATTACATTAAATCTGTCAGGCATATGGGCTTTCTTTGAATCTGAGAGTCCTACAGACTAAACACATCAAGAAAAACTGTCTTGTTACATGAACAAAACTAGAGAGAGCAACAGTGGTTTTGGAAAATCAGATCGAGGGAATAAAAATAAGCTTCTGAGGCTTGAAATTGAAAAAAAAATATCATATGACACTGCAACAGATGCAGTACTAGACCATAACTTAAAAAAAAATCACAGAAGTTATAAAGAGCAAGGTTTCTCTCAGAATTAGGTCCACTACCATCCAACAGGAAAAACTTGCTATCTGTACTTTCTTTTTCAGATTAAAGTGCTATCAAGCTTTTAACAAGACTATACAGAGCCTTCTTTCAGGAGATATATCTTCTCTTTAACAGTTAAAAAAAAACTCTAAGTCTAATAATACCATAAAGAAATCAGTTATAAAGTTTCTGTTTTGATAACAGATATAAGAAAAAAGTAATACAACACTGGGAGATACGAGTTTAAGTTTTTTAGTACAACTACCATTATCTCTTTTGAAACTGAAAATCTGGAATAATTTTAGAATGGAATTGCATAGTCCATAAGAAGTCTGATTAATAAGAAAAGCATTCATTTTGCACAAGCAGTAAGTGTTTCATTAATACCTTTGGTATTTTTGATAAAGATTTTTTAATCTCCTCCTATGAAACGATTAACTGGAGTCTTAAGAACCAGTTTGCAGAAACTGCAGGACCTTTATTTCCTCTCTCAATTATTACAGCAGCATACTGAATTCTGTGTATTAGTTTTGCACGTTTCCTTATATGCTCCTGTATGTCCTTATATACTGAGGTCACTTGGAACTAAGATGAAATGCACCTTGACACACATACAGATGATGCATATTAAGTTTGCTAGTAACATCAGACACATACTATCCAATTCTTTCCCAACATCTTCGTTTGCTGGGTCCGTAATTAAGCACCGCATCCCACAAGTCTATGTCTGGCGTTATGCTGGGCTCTGACTGGGAATCAGGAGTCAGATTGGATGCTGACTGGAATCCCTCATCTTCTGACTGGTCTATACTTTGAGGAACCTGTCAAAAGAGGTTATATACTATACATGAAAGAATACTACTGCAGAAACCTATGCTAATATAGAATAGGTTTTGCTATCATTTGTAATACAGTGACTGAATGTTTTAATGTTTTTTCCCTTTTATATTAAGTTTCTCTTGTAAACATTCTTTAATTTTTTATGTCTGTGGGTACCACTACCTATACATAAAACAACAATCATCATCAAAATAATACATTTTGCTGGTATTAACATTGAAACTTATTCCTTCTGTAAGCATACCAGCTGACTGAGAATCTCATCTCTGGACATTCAACAATACGCAACACTCCAGTAAAGTAATACTGCACAGAGTATCCTTTCAATAAATGATTCAGGCCCTAATTCTTCAAATTTTTATAACTTTTTTTAACTATAATTAATTCCATTTGTTAAATCTGTTCACATACAGAAAATATGCAAGTATCTATATCCTCAGTACCACACCCTAAACTCCTGCCTATTCTACAGGATTTGCACGTGCATTTTACTAAAACACCTGATTTTAGTAAAAGCCAACCTTGACAAGACACATTCAACTAAAGCATAGCACGTTCCTCAAAAAATTTTCCAGTCTGATGGAAAAGGTACAATGCTTATCAAAACAGGTTCTTCCTCCCCTTATTTGCAGTCTACATTGATGTGCACACATTAAATGGCACACGGGTTTTCTTTTTTAATGCGTTTGCCTTCAGGCTTCTATTAAGACATCAAATAACTGGAACTGCATAAACTACCCATACGTTAAACAGAAGGAACAATATAATGATTAAAAGTACAGAAACATAAAAAAAAAAAAAAACTACTTACACTTTGAATAAACTGGAAAGAAGAGAAAAAAAGAACAAATTTGTTTATCTAGTACCTAGTAATGTTATATGAAAATATAATATAGCAAAAGTAAATAGAATTGACAGCAAAAGGAAAGTAAGATGTACCAGAAACTGTACACACTGAAAAGCACATCTGTCTATATATATGGACAGTGGGAAGTATGAGGTTTAACGAAAATTAACAACTGAAACAACTGGTTTAAGATGCAATAAGCCAAGGAAACACAATAAATAAGGCAGTGTAATCTGAATAGCAAAACACATTCAGACAGGAATGCTTATGCAATCAGTCTGAACAGAAGCAAATAACCACGTAAAGAAGCTCAAAAAAAAGCAGGCAAAAATGTAAGCAAAAGATTACCAGGGTGGGGAAGGAACAGATACAGCTGATGCCTAAATTTCATCTGGCCTATGGCCAGATGACCTTTTTAAGTACATCGCTACAGAAGACACCAAGATTTTCATTATCATACATCTCTGCATCTGAAAAGCCTATCTGGCTCTCAACAAGGAAAAGAATTCCCGTTCCAGCTTAAATTCAACCACTCATGTTTCTATTATACAAAAAAATTACTGCATATATTTAAGAATTTCTAAATAGCATATTGGAAGCATGCATTCACTTTGAATCAAAACTAAATGATACCATACTTTAATTGCAAGTCCAGACAAATCTGCATTGTCAGGCACTGGTGGTAAATCCAACTTGATGTCCATATCGTACGTACGGCTGTGGACCAGAGCACCAAAGAGTGAGACCCGTGTTTCTTTCTCAAACTTGTCACCAGCAGGATAGCTTTGCGAGAACAACCCGATGGCAGGGAGTCCTGTCCCAGGTGCAGCCTCCATTATCTGAAGTGTCTTCTGAATAACGTCATTGAACTGACACTCTTCATTTGTGA
This sequence comes from Rhea pennata, assembly GCF_028389875.1. Taxonomy (NCBI): domain Eukaryota; kingdom Metazoa; phylum Chordata; class Aves; order Rheiformes; family Rheidae; genus Rhea; species Rhea pennata. Next base: position 21,962,023 of record NC_084663.1, read on the forward strand.
TTAGAGATTGTGCATCAGCTTCAAATACGCTTACATCATAATAATCATAACCCTGATATTTGACATTTCTCCCAACATATTTGTTGTTTAGAAAATAGTCCTTTTTTTGTGATACAGGCTGAGGAGGCCCTGTTCCAGCAAGCTGTACTAAGAGATCCAAGATAGAATTAACTTCAGTAAACGGCAGGCAATCAGCTGTCTCCAGTTCTTCCACAAGACTCTCCAACCTATCTGCTTGAGCACTCAGACCACCCACTCTCAAGTTGAATGACAGCATCAAAATTTTGTTTTTCACTGGAAGCTTGGAAACATTTGACTGCAGCTTACGAGCCTCATCTTGGAAAAGGTTCACGAACAGGGCATTATATGCAACCCTTTTCAGATTTTGCTTAGCCCTCCTCTTGCAAATCCTCCTTCTGCCCAGGTGGACTTTCCATGACAAACCTGCCAGGTGTGCTTCACACAAATCACCAAACAACTGTGTAATGCTCTCCATTTCAAATCCAACCGTCAGTTTACAACAATTACACTTTTATGCTGGGTCTCTGGTTTCATCTGAAGAACTAGAAAATACCAGAAAAAAGATGAGACAGTTTTGTGACTGTCCATGCATATGAGAACTTCATACATTTTAACCTAAACTAAAACAAAGATAACCCAAAGTGGGAGAAAATTAACCCAGTACAAAAAAAAAGAGTTATTAAAAATAATATTATAGTTCTAGTCACCAGCTTATTTTTCAGAGGTGCAAGCTTAACTGCAGCGGCCCCGAAGGGGCCGGCCGGGCTCCAGCACCCCCACCCCCGACCCTCGCAAAGCATGCCCCAAGAGCAGCCCGATGACCCCAGCCCCTCCGGCTCCCAAGCCTGCTGCCCAGCACCCAGCCACCCCGGGCGGGGCCGGGCCGGGCCGGCCCTGCCGTACCTGGGGCGGGTGGTGCCGCCGCCCGGTCCCCGCGCAGGCCGCAGTGGCGCCGGCCGCCTGCCGCCGCGCAGCGCCGCTACGTCATGGCAGCGCGACGGGCGGCGGCGGGAAGCGGCCGGGCGCCCTCCGCCCCTCCCCTGAGGCCCCTCAGCGCCACCGCCTCGCGCCCAACCGCCGCGCAACGGCCGGCGCCTGCCCTGCCCTGCCCTGCCCTGCCCGACCACCGCCCGCGCCTTTAGGGCTACCACACGTACGGCGATCGATGCAGTTCCCTGGTTTTAAACCAACGCCCTCACTTAGATCTGGAAACTGCCACTGGGACACTCGCTGTTAACATTTTCACTCGTTATTTTCAGGCGGGCTAAGTTAACAACAAATACGCTATTGCCATGAAGGTACAAAACACGTTTATTTTATGTTCTACAGATCAGGACAAAAATACAACCCTACAGTCTTCTGACATTTGGAAAGTAATTTTACTGTAAATATACACAGTTCTTTTCCCTTAGTTCACGTCTTAGAAAAATATATATCAAAATGCCACATTTGTATCATTCAAACTAGCTATAGAAACTCATCGCTCAGTGAAAGGAAGTAAGAAAGGTGTGAGAATGGAGTATCTTTGGGAAAGTGCATTCTCAGATTTCAGTCTTCTAGACTACTTTCATTTTCATTTGGTCAAGCTACTGCATATACAATCCTAACTTCACAGTCACAAATCACATCAGCCCCACTGTGCAATGATGACGGTGCAGGAGTATGTTTTCAAGGGTCAGCTCTGCATAATTGGTGCCAATATAGAATTTGCATGTACAATTCCTTAGATATAGACATGAAAATATGGATTTTACATTTTAAAAAGATGAAGTAATTGTTTGTGGGTACAAAATGTTCTGGCTAAAAATCGACCACACTTTTCTTGATGATTTAAAAAACAAACCAAGCTGCATTTTCTTCTGCTTCTGCTGTGTGAAGTGATTCTAAAGTGAAGTCAGTTTCCTGAAATCCCATTTTTCACTAAAAAAGAGCAATTAAAAAAAAAGTTATTAGTCAAGCTTATATCATAATTCTCAAACCCTTAAGAACATTTTTATTGGAACAAGACCACTGCTTTGACCATTCCCTCTGAAACAGTGGAAGACTTATTTTAGAGAGGTACGCCCACCTTTATCATTATTTCTTTAAGTTTATGGCATTTCTACTAAAAAAAGTAATTCAATAGAGAAATATTTCTAGAGAAGTATGCTTCAAAGCACATACACCTGCTTAATCTGATTCCTACACAAATAGACTACCTGATCCTCAACTACTTATGAATACACTTTAAGTAAGAGTCATCACTACTCAGTTACGCAGAATTTCTGGAGTCTATTTAAATACATGAAAACATTAGCTGTTCTGAGCTATACTCAGAAAACATGTTAACAGTCAGAGCCAGTGTACCTCTTAGAATGATTCTTTAAAATATTTTGGTAGTTTCATTTCAAGATAAAAATATAAAATATTGGAATAACAATATTGAAAGTTTCTTAGAGTAGTTACTGTGCTAGAGTTTAGTGCTTTCTGGCTCAAGTAGTTGAACCAAATGCACTTAAAGTTTCATCCTGCTCCCATTAGATCAGTGAAGAACTCCCACCAACTTTATATGAACCTTTAACGTTACAGGATCTAGCCGTATTTTATCCTCTTTCAGAAATTTATGTGCATTAGTAAGAACTAAAGATAAAAGAGATGACTTACCTGAACACTGAAGCATCTTCCATTCGTGCTGAAGCTGGTCTCTTAATATTTTTAATTTATGTACTTTTTCTTGGGTAGGAGGTACATAGACTCCAAAGTCAGGTGTAGAATCACCTGCTAAGGCTTTAGCTACAATTTGCATTAGATTTATCTCCGTGTTCTATTGCAGGAGAAAAAAAATACTCTAAGATCAAAACATTCTTTGTTTTAGTAATATATACAATATTTTAAAACAAGTTTTTGTCATGACATTGGTAGTATTAGTAGCAAGAATGAACAACTTCCAATTTTTCAATGAAAAGGTACTAAAATGGAGATTTTTCTGAAAAAGAATTTTAATCTCTTACAAAGCTTTTTTTTTTTTTTCAAATAGAGAAAGAATCTCATTTTCCTTTTATGAGGTAAAAGAAATAATCCTGGATTAAGGGTAGAAAATGTTAGAAAGGGAGGGAAGGAAAGAATGGAGTTTGCTTCATGCATTATTTAGAGTGGTACATTTTGCTTCAGTCTAAATGTCATTTGCTCACAGAAATCATTTTCTGAAGTATCCATAATATATGAAGATTATTAACAGCTGTTTTGAAAAACATAACTCTTATTTTAAATGGATGAAAATGGATTTTTTTTATTTTACTTTAAATGGATTTCAAAAAGCAAAGCACACATTAGAAAATCCATATGTATTAGAAAATCCTGTTTCAGGGTTGCCTGGAAAGTACCAATATAATACTTTGTGTTTCAGTTATTTCTTCCAAGCATTTGTTTAGCTTTAGTTTTTGCACGATGGAAGTTGTGTGTGACAAGACACAGCACGGGACAGACACAGACAGGAAATCTAGTGTTTTATCATAAACAGAACAACGTGCTGCTTTCAGTCACTTTCGATGAAAAGAGACCACATCACTTCTTCAACAGATAATGAGCAAATGTTCATTTTCAGGAGAGAACCCTGAGCTGTGGAATCTCAAGTGGACAGGAAAGCTAAACTCCAAGCTGAGGCAAATTCTCCAAACAACCTCTGTTCTCCATAGACCTCTCCACAGACTTAGCCATTAGTTGAAGTATGACCTTCATACCTCAGCTTCTCAATCATGCAGACTCTCTACAGCTTGGTGCATACTTTGGTCTGGTCTGGTTTGCAGGCACAGGAATGGCAATAGCTTTTACTCAAGCTCTGATTCCACAGAGAGGGCTCTCTGTGCCATGAACTCAGAGGTACCAAAGACAGTGCAGATACAGCCAGTACCTTCTACTGGGCAGCTCTAAGCAGTTCCATGCCACGCATGCTGCTGCTGGATCTGTCCCATGCACTCTGAATGATCATAGCTAAGTACCATTTCTTACCTCAATCATTGCAAGAATTCGAGACTCGGCGAGTCCTCGTAGTAAACCAAAAAGTAAAGAAATTCCATTTATTCCAAGGCTCCTGTTTGGTCCAACAGCTATTACTGTTAAGTTGGCTTGATAACTATATGCTACAGGAAGAATGAATCCAAATACAGCAGAAAAGAAGTCATTTCCTTCAGTACCCTTTAACAAAAATGAGAAAGTTTAGCACAAATGTGAAGGTCAAAATTCACAAGTTTATTATAGATAAATCAGGTGAATCTCAAAAAACTTGTAATTGACCTAGGAAATAGGATACTGATCTGTTTTCACAACAATCTATTAAAAACACAGCTTTATTTAATACTGATTACTCATTTCCTCCTTACTTGAAGGATAAGAAGTAGCAACTACTAAAGTTTTCCTCAAACCTATGCATTCTAACATAGACTAAAATCCTGTGAAGAAGCACAAGCGATACAGCAAAAAGGAAAAAAAAATTCAAATATTCAAATTTCAATGAAGGATACTATTCTTTGTGTAATCTTACAAATCTGTAAATATATTCTATTCATTCTATTTTTTTTTTTTTTTTACATTATGAAAGTAACCTTACCTCCTTCCAGTTCAGTGAAATATAGTGTTTGGAGTTGGTCTTTTCAGATTGTTGTTTCTCACAGATATGTATCACAAGTATTTTTCTGTAAATAAAAACCACGTTCCAGTATTTAACCCAAAACTTCCAATAAGATACAAAAAAACTCCTTTTATCATTCTTTAAAAACTAAGTCATTTACATTACATGCCATAATGTTGCTATCCATTAAAACTGAAATCTTACTTTTTTCATATTTTAAAAAAAAGCATTAAAGACTACAGACAGATCAGTTTTAAGGAAAAGGGGAGCTGGCAAAGACAGATACAGATAAAGATACAATAAAGATGGCTTTCAATTAAGAACTCAGCATCAGCAATATGTGCCCCCTGCAGTTAGTGCATAGTACATGTAAAAGGCTGCAGCAGACTTCTACTCTCTGTAGCAAAGGCAGTGTAAAAATTGGCATCCTTGATACATCTTGGCACGGTATTTGACGAAGCACGTCTGTAACAGATGCCTGGTGCCAGCTGCAGCTCTGGAATAGTTAACCGATACTGTCTTCAATAAATCAAGGACCTACACAACGTTTTGTGAATACAAACAGATCTAGATTTAAAGATGCAGTTCTGTCTGATATAGATCAGCTGAAGAAAATCATCCATTCTCTGAAATTCATATGTAGTGAGACACTACAGCTACTTGCACAGAAATCTTGCATCTCTGTCCACTTCCTTCACAAGGTGAACTAGGGATGGCTGGGGAACAATGTATGAAGTCCCAGCCCTGTCAATTCCTTCTGTCTCTGCTTCCTTTCTGCGCATATCCGATCACTCAAAAAATCCACTTAGCTCAGGGTAAGAATATGAGAAAACATGTTGTTTTCTGAGTTGTTCTAAATACATTTCCAGTCAGCTTTCCTAACTATTCAACAGACCAATCCAGACCTTGGCCTTTATTGGAGTGTCTTTTATTACTGTTTAATACAGCCTGACACAGTCCAGGATTACATCTGCACAAGGACTCAAAATTTATCTATCCTGATCTGTGGTTCAGAAGCACACAGATACAGACTACACTTTGTACACGTTTACTAACATATTTCATATTTGTGATTACAATTTTTTCATATACAATTTCATTTTTATCCGTGATTTTAACATTAATGTAAACTTACTTTCCTCTTTTCTGACCATTTTTAACTCTTATAAATATTGCCATCTTCATTGCTTACATATTCAGTAACAACCTAAGTTTCAATTGCTATAAAAGAATAATACTTTAAACTTATAACTGAACTCAAAAGGTGCCATTTAGAAAAAGAGGTTTGTCTTTATAGACACGTTCGGGGACATTTTGTATTGTGTCTCAGGTTAAAATTAATAAACATCAGTTTGTGAGTGATTCCTTAGTGCATTTCATCATACATACAGACACTTAGTAACATTTATGAAGTATCTGAGATCTGATTCCCTGATGTAAAGAGAAACCTTACCCATCTTCTATGTTTGGTATGATTTCCATGTCTCCAACAAATATGCAGAGCACTCTGCAGAACACAAAGTAAAATCACATATACATACACTTACATTTAAGAGTAACTTTTTTAAAAAAATTAGTGCTATTTCTTTGAAGAGTTTGATGTAAACTAGATACATTAAAAAAATTTGCTTCTGCACTTGGTCCATTAGAAATATACAGAAAACATATCCAGGACAGCTCAAGTGAATGCCTTCTCTCATGTCAAACACTGGAGGGGAGGGGAAAAATGCTCTCAGGGAAGAGACAGTCAAATTCTGACACAGAAAGCCTGTGCTAGCACAGCAGCCATCCTTAAAAGTGTTTTGCTTTTGGTAGGACAAAAGGCTTTTGACAGTTTAGACAATATCAACTGCACTAAATATGAAAATGTTGCTGTACTAAATATGAAAATGCTTTCGTAACTAAGGACAATCTATGCCTTTGGAGGTGCTATTTGTTCTAAAATGAAGCTTTTCAAAGACAACTTGCAATAATTTATACATTTTTATCATATTTTCAAGTTTTGTCAAAGGGCTCCAAATGCAAAATACACAAATTCACCTTTGAAATCCAAAACGAAGAGAATGTTGTAGTGCAACAGCAACAGAAGCAGAAGCTGTGGATGATTCTGCAATTCCATTGCACACCTACAAAATATATTTTTATTCAGGAGTAAAAGTGCTGCACAATACTATGCCATTTTTATTTGTAACAAATATTCCTATTTTTTTTTTTGTATATAGGTATCAGTCAAACAAAACTGAAGCTGCATAAAAGGGATCTATATGATGCATCACAATAAAATTAAGAAAATGTTAGCAATTCATTTTCTACAGAAAGGCCATATTTGATTGTTATGCCAAAGAACTCTTCTATTTGGCAACCTACTTCAAAAGTGTTGTGCTATGTCAAAAGGCAACTGTGAAAAAGGTTTCTCTGGGGGAAGGTCATCTTTACTGGATCTCTCAGTAATCTGTAGATCAGATACACACTTAGGGTGCCAGCAGGCAAACTGCACCAGAAGAATGCACATTATGAAAAGAAGACTCTTTCTGATCTCTAATTCTGACTCTTTCTTTAACCACTGCAAGTGATTCCTTTCTGGTAAACACAAATGACAGTAATATTCATTCAACCTTCAAATATTCATTTGTGTTCTGTAATACTTTGAACTACATGAAATCTAAAAACTGCTCTGATAGTAACTCTTCTCACAAGCTTGACACTTTCAGAGAAAGCTTTTCATTCAAAGGGCAATACTGATTTATTAGGATATAATTTTAAACTTTTTTTAAAAAAACTTGTTTGCCATTTTTCTCCTTTGTTCTCCAAATTATTATACATAAATACAAATCTGCATCCTCAAAGTCTCTCTTCTCTGCACTCCTGACCCTGTATGAGTCAAAATGCTGAATTTGAATTACTCCATTCATAGCATACAGTGGTGTTTTGAACAACGTCAAATTACACCTCCAATATATCAATAAAGAGAGAGAAAAAAATTAACTCTAAGTAAACTTTACAAATAATGGTAAGTGGCTTCACATAGCATGGCAGCCTGTAATAAAGACAAATGCACTTTAACTATTTCCTAAAGACAAAACTAAGCACTATGACAGGAATAATTTGTGACATTTCTTGCTCAAATTTCTTGCTGCTCCTCAGTGGGTTTTTCTGACACAAAGCTCCCAGTTCCCCTCAACTGTGAGTATCTGGCTCACCCATGTATCTAAGGGTGATGAGAAGGTTCTTACTGCCTCATCTGCTGTGGCTGCAGAAAAGCAGGACAATATCTTGTCCAAAGATAATTAGAAAAATATCTTGGGTTAAGAACTATTCCTAAATGTTTTCTGACCTTACATACGCACTCTTGTAACTAAGGACAATCTAGCTAAGACTAGCAGGGCTGTGAAAGACATGGTAACTAACATATTGATGACACAACAGTAGAAGCAGAAATAGAAGAAACCAACACTCCCAAATAATCAAACGCTATTATTACCTGCTTCGTAAGTATTTTATCTAGAACAGCCAACATACTCCCAAGAGAAAGCAAAGTTTCATACTCTTTCACAAGATCTGCATAAAAGGCACTGTAAAATAAATTAAATGAAGAAAAACTAGGTTAATGACAAAAATCCAGTGCTTTTGAGAGGACACTGATATGGTACTTTGCAGGAGTACTGACAGGGTACATTTTGTGTGTTGCACATTCTTGAAGACAGCTCTAGCAGGAAGATGACAATGCTCCTGCCAGACAATCCTGAACTCTCTAAACCTGTTTTGATTCTGCACAGGAAAGACAATATAAATGTCTGAATATATTTAGGAAACAGAGTTCTATCAGAATTGGACTCCCTAATTCAAAAAGTGGAGTTTCTCAGATCAAGTCAGTTTGGGTGTTTTCAGTAAAAGCAACCACAGAGCTTTAAGAGACCTTCCTAACAAAAACTCTCTCTAAATGAATATGCTTACTGTTCTACCAATTGCTGTTACAACAGTTCTATCACCCTTGAAATAATTTTATCTAAGGCATTCTGACTCTTTCTACAAAGGGCTTTAAGGATATGAGTGGTAACCAACACCAACTTCTTTTTTCAGGGGAAGAAACTCTGGTTAAGATTGAGTAGTCTGAGGCCAAAAAAGACCATGGCAGAGACAGAACTAGATGATAGTCTGTGCCAAAGCCTCTCATGTTCATAATTATGTTGAGAGTTAGACAAATAAGGCCAACCTGACAAGAGCTTTAACTTCATTCAGGTCCATTTCCTTCACCACACAAATGGATAGTGGAAGCAAACATGCTGAAGCTTTGCACCCAATTGTTGCTGCTGTTTTGATGGGAGGCACTGGTAGTAGAATATTTTTCATGTGCAATTCCAAAAACATTTCTACTTTGACTTTTTCATCTTTGTTGATCATCTTAGATTCATGTTGTGCGGAGGGATTTGTATTAGCCTTCTCTAGTAGGTGTGATTTGGTACTCAGATTTTGTAAAAAAGATGTATCTAGAGAAAAAGAAAAGTAAGGAGGAGTTTCACATCTATTGATTCCTGATCAGTGTTTATAGTTAGTTATATTTACTTACAAAACACATTTGTATAAAATACATTTATGTTAGTAGCATGCATATTTATTTCCATGTGCAATGTTTCTTGCCACAGAGGTTACTCTCCAGCGTTGATGCATTTATTTTAATCTAGGGAAAAGGTCTTAGATCATAAATCTTACGCCCATAGTTTGGCACAGAATACAGAATCCTCAAAAAAATATACACACACACACACACACACACACACACACACGTATCAAAGGATTATATTTTGGTCTGATTTTACCAGCTTCACTCAGAAGTCAACCAAACAATACTAATGTAGATCAGCTACAGATTTAGCTGTGAGTGAAGCCTCAGTGTTTCAGTGTTTCATCAATCATCTGATGAATAACTGTTAGTTCAATTATTTTAATCTATTGACATTAATTTTAATCATTTTGAGTTTGAGAATGAATCCATTTACCAACCACATTTGCTTTAAGAAAGAGAAGAGTAATTACCTTCATACATCAAACATTTCCAGTAGGGTTTATGTGCTGCTCTCACATTTTGAATAGATTCAATAGCACTACAAAAGAAACAGAATTAATAACATGAGCAATAATGAAAATACAGAGAACATGATTCACTCCAATGAAAAAAAAAACTCTAAAAATGAACAAATTCCGGTTTACTCCAAAAAGCAGAACAGAAAAACAGAGCATGAGAATCAACAGGCAGATCACTTGGAAAGATTAGATGAAAGAGTCAAAAAAAAAAAAGTGAAAAACGTATTTTGAACACATACAGTATCTGCTTTTTAAGTGCACGCTTACACACATTGAGTGAAATTCTGACACTGTTGTTTGAAGAGGTAAACCTCTCCCTGACTTCAGGAAAGAAAGGATTTCACCTGTTACTCTTGCTATGACAGAGATTTAATCTACAGAATGTAAATGTGCAATTAGAAAGGGCTCTCTGAGGGTCTGGGTGAATCTAAATCAATGAGGCTTTGCAACAGCAAAATTATCTGTTCAGGAAGATTCTAAGTGGGGCAGAAACTAAGCAAATCACATTCCTTTATATTCTATGTGTTGAAATCTCTCCTTCCTGTTATCACTATTATTTGCAGCACTGTAAGCAAAGGGTCCCATTACACTAGTTGTCATACAAACATAATTCAGGTCACGTTAAATCTAGGACAACTTTTGCATGTTTGGAGATTACTTGTAGGATGCTTGGGGCTGGATTAACATATGTGATCAAATCTCTACTCAAGGATGGTAACAACTTGAAATACTACAGCTGGTAAAGGAGTGAAAGAGATGACGATACAGGTACAATGGGATATAATGGGAGCACAATACCAAAATAATCTGCTTTGATCCATTAGAGTTTACAAATTCAACTCTGTCCAGCAGCCTGCATACATTGACGTTGCTTCCCTGACTGATAGGAAGTTTTTAATTTAAGTAATACAGTCAATCAGTAGGTGCTGCCTTCTACCCACCCAAATGCAAAGAGGAATATTACTGCTGAGGAAAGTCACAGGACAGTTGCTGAGGTAGGAGAGAGACTGAAGATAGAATACTTGGAGATGGGAAGAGGACAGCACAGAAAGATGTAAAAAGACACTGTTTAAAAGGGACTAATACAGGCCCAAGGTGCAGAATGCTTTACTAGGTCAGACATACTACTGTGCAAATGCAATTTTACTGCTTCCAAGAAGAAGTTGGACCCCAAGATTAATTATCTCAGTACAGCTCCACCCAGTTGACCGCCTTAGCACCAGAGGTCTCAACACTTAGCAGAAAATAGTATATTATAAAGTATCGTATTAAAATCTTGTTTCAGCAAGAAGTTTGAAGCGTGTACATCTTCAGTTTCTTTAGTAAGTACATGAGATTTTATAAAATTCTTTATAGGCTTACCTTAGGCAAGGTTCCATTTCTCCAGTTATTTGGGGTACAGGATCTCCAAGCAAAGTTTTTACAGTCATGCAGACTGATTCAGACAATGACTTCAAATGGTATCCACCCTAGAAAAAACAAACAAAAAATACTGTGCCACAATAAGGAACAAATACTTGTAAAATTTATGTGAAAAGCCTTGTGGGAAATAAAGCTAACCTTTTGAAATATATCTGAATTTTCAGAAATAGAAAATTATATGGAACGTGTCTAAGTCAATAGTTCTCAATCTGAAAACAGTAAGTTAGAGGCAACTTGGTGAACTTTATTGGTGTCATACGATTCAACTCACTTTAGCATTGGATTAATTTTGGAAACTCTGCCTTGGAAACCCTGGAAATATATCCCTTCTCCAATCCTACCCATGACATTTCACTTTCAACAATTCTTGTGGAGGACTCCTTAGAAGGCAAATACTATCACTGTCATCTAAAATCAAGGGATCAGTACAAGGGAAATATTCCATAAGCTGACACTTTAAGATCTAGTTGACCTGATGGTTTGGCGGAAGTTGAAAAAGGGACTATAGTTAAAACTGCTAGATTAGAGATTAGAGATGGTGGACTGCTTCCTGCACACTACCAGTTGAGCACTTACATCATCAGCACTGGGAGGGGGGAAATGGTGACACAGCAAAAACATCCATAATGTAGCTTATTCATCAAATACATTTTAATGAGTTTGAGACTGTCCAGAGCAGCAGTGTAGTCACTGTGCACAAGAACTGAACACATCTGGGGAGGGTATGTATTTTGAACAATTAGTACTAGCTCCTTTGCATCAAAATTACAAATTAAAAAACATCAATTGTTTAAGACGTACATTTCTTTCAATGTGTAAGAGTATCGTTAAATCATACTCATTACTGATTCTCAGAAGGAATATAAAAAGAATAAATTATTTTGTTAAGAGGTTTCTCCTTCTAGTGTCTAGTGAGGCCTATATGATTCTCATACAAACACCTTTCCCCAGAAAGCTTACCTCCAGAATAACACACAGCTTTCCATTAGCCAGCTGCATCAGGAAGTGAGTAAGGTGGGCAAAAACCTCAGGAGTGGCATTCATCTGACCCTAAAACAAAGAAAATTATCAGTAAGAGCTGAAACCCTGGCTCAAAACATTAGTTAAGAAAAAGGAAAAGAAAATGACAATCTGAAGTATGTAAGTCAGAATACTGGAACACTTACCTCTGATAGCATGCATCTAACAAAAATGCTGAACCAACTGTTTTAAAGGAAGGAGTAAAAAACGACGTAAGTTACACCTATGGGATAATCTTGTCTTTCCAAATCTCATCATAATATTTAACGAGCTGGAGTCACTTAAAGACTCGAACACTTGTTTGGTCAAAATGAATTCCACCTAGCAATCACTAGACATTTAAGATGTAGAGTTTACAAACAGATTTATGACCGACAGCACGATGGCCAGAGCAAGTTACTTACTTCAGGGTCTCCAATTCCTGAATCATATCCAGAGGAAACAAGCACCAGTTCAGGATCAAACTGTTGTAAAACAGAGAGACAGCTGTCTCCATTCTTAAGTCCTAACTTCCACTTTGTACTGGATTTCAATTATACCATGTTCAGCTGTATTTCAACTAGACCATGAACAGGAATAAAGGTTCTCCTTTAATAAAAACAAAGACTGCATCTAACTCCTGCTGGAGAAGTTACAAATCTTTACACTGAATATTTTAAAATTAAACATTTCATAAATATTATTCAGTTCACCAGGACCTCATTCATACCAGTAGAAATAAGGTATTACTTGCATAACTGGTAGATACTGCACTTCTACAAAATATTTAAAGGTACCTGCTTAAAAATGTATTTAGGAAATAGTCTTTGGTTTCACTATTCAAATAACAGAGCAAAAACAATTACCTCAAAAGCCATTGGAAGCAAGACATGAAAAAAAGCAGCAAGATAATCTGAATTTCCCATGCCAACCTGCAAAACATAATATAGTAACACATAACAATAGCATATTATAAACATACATACATATATGCAAAAAAATATACTGACAACATAAAAAGACATAATATACAATAACACAATAAAATATATAATAGTAAGATATAATAAAGGTCATATTCTTCTGTTAGAATAATAGATTTTTGTTAGAATAATAGATTTGTTAGAATAATAGATTCTTCAAGACATTATGGAAAGATAGTATCAAGAGTTAAAGATGAAGAAACTTCACGAAGGCAAGTAAAATAAAATCTATTTAAATAAAGTACATCAATTTCCATCATTTTCTGTCTTGAGGATGAGCTTCAGCTCTGTGCTAAGCAATGACGGATATAATCACATCCTGAAACACTTTTTAGTTTGATGTCCTGCCAAGATATTGGTAAAAATCAGAATATATGCCTATTTTCTCTCTCCCCACACAACTTTTTAGCATTATTTCACTTTCTGAGACATTTCTCAGCAGATATTCCATGAGAAGAATAAGGTGCACTGTGCCATGACATCTGCCAAGCAAGTGAAAAAGTGCACTTTTCAGAAAAAGTGTTATCCAATGTATGAGAAATAAAGCTGCTGCATTTGTATTTTCATGCTGTAAATAGTATTTACCTTATTCCAAGGCAAATTTATATTACTCCCTTTTCCTCTTCCCAGTCCTACAGCATCATAATCAGATTCCTTGAGTGATGGCCAGAATTCCTGATGTTCATACCGATGCCAGGAAAAGTACAAAACACTGAAAGACAAAAGAAATGAATAAAATTTGATGAAAATGTGCCAAGACTGTCATTGTATCGTGAACCCGGAGGCCTACTGACTGAAAGCATGAAAACAGAATCCTCCTTTCCCCTTAGCTCTCTAAACAGACTGGAACTGTGAAAATTCATATAGTAGATTCTATACCAAAATTAACTTAGGACAACTGCTACAGATTTCTTGTAAGAGTTCCTTAAAGACAAAAGACAGAATTTTCAGAAAAGGAGACTTGTTTCAAGAACCTAATTCTATAGCTTTTCAGAAAGCAATATAAAACTAATGGGTTCTGTCCAACTATTATTTGAGTACTTAAACAGAGAGATTCCTGAATAGACAGAACAGATACATTTCTTGCACACTGACTTAGCAGAATTTTTCTACTGACAAATTAAGGTACTCATATTGTTCATTCTGTGCTACTCTTTAGGGTAGATTTATGTATTTCTTTTTGTTAGATTTTTTTCCCCATTTGATAACAAATAAAATTATTAATGATATAATAACTAAAACAGCCAAGAGAATGAAAGGCATTCTGCAAGATTTTCTATTTCTAGAATGTTAAGATAAACAATGTTTGATTATCTAACATAAAAAAAATAAACAAAACATCCTACAAACCTTGGATCCTCTTCAAATATATACTGCATTCCTTGCCCGTGGTGCACATCCCAGTCAACAATTAGAATTCTGCATAGATCAGTAGAACAAAATACTGAACAGAGTAATCACAGCATCCCAATCTAACAGAGGTAGAGATGATTTTCATACACAGATGGTACATTACACCCAAAAAACTCTAGATATTAATCTAAAATGGTACAGTATCAAATGGTATCTAAATGCCATTGAATATGCCTATGAAAAGCTTCTTCAGAGTCAATCATGCACCCACCTCTGTAGACTGTATTTTCTTTTTGCATATTCTGCTGCAATAGCAACATTGTTGAATAAACAGAATCCATTAGCTGCATTTCTCTGGCTGTGGTGACCTGGAGGCCTAAAATAAAGTTTTATAAGGTTTTTCAGAACAAACGAAATTTTGTTGAAAAGCAAAGACTTTCTCAGGTATTTTCTTACCTTACTAATGCCATTCCATTGCATACTTTTCCTGACATCACAGAGTCTACTAGCTGCAAACTTGCTCCTACTGCTAGTCTGGCACAGCGGTAAGTGCTCTAAAAAATGAAATCTCATGGTTATCACCACTTACCAGCTTGTTTTTAAATTAATCATACATGACATGCTTTGCACCACAACAGCAGGCTGTCTTGACATAGGTCTGCTCTACTGAAATTGTATGCAAGTAGTTGAAAGCAGAATTTTACAAAATAAATTCTAACGTGATCTCTGCTAGGTTTATCTGTGATCATCATATTCTTTATACATTCTACAGCATATAGGAAACATGAGATGGACATCTTGAATTGACTACTGGAATGATATGGTATCTTTGAAAATGAAGTATGAAACCTTACAGAAGAAAAATACAGAAGACTTCTGCTCCTTTACCTGAAACAGTATTTTAGAGTGACTGTTAACAAAATGTGATTTGCGGGTCACTAATGGTCTTCAATGATGTGGCTAACTGACAAAAATAAGGAAATAACATTTGGTAAGTGTACTATACTAGCATGATACAATTAGAGAACAGATGACAGAACACTTAACCAATTAAATTACAGCATTATAATAAACTTCAAACAGATAAAATAATACCATAAATACATCCAAGTGTATTTAAACAGCAAAAATTGTATTGTCAGTTTTCCCCTACTTGGGAAAGTGCCATTTGGATGCAATAATACAAATCCTTGCAACTCCCAAAAGCAGCAACAGTTTAACTTGCGCACCGGATGAAAGAAAAAGGCATCATAATTTCCAGAGACTCTTTTCAGTTCCTCTTCATTCATTGTCTGGGTGCTTTTTGCAACTTCTAAGTGTTCTGAACTGCAGAAGAGAGATGAACACACCATTTAATGAGCCAAATATACCTATAAAGTTTTTTTTTATGCAAAATGCAATGAGAAATAACAGAATTTATGTTAAAACGGGTTTCTGTAAGACTTCCCAAGTCCAACAGAAACTCTGGAGTGTTAGTTGCAGCATGTAGTGAAGAAAACAAGGACTAGCTATGAAAGCAAGGTGTCTTGTTTGCTATAAGAATATGAGAATATCCTTTTCCCTTTTCCAGCAGTAAGAGCAATTAGTCTTTCTATCACAGAAAAACTGTTCATTCATCATGCAACAGTCTATTTTGCAATCTATCATATATATAGTTACCACTCCAACAAGAACTAAATTATAATTGTGACAGTCATCAGTGTGAATCATGACCCTGATGAAGAAAAGGTATTTGAATCAGCCCCTTACCAGGAGTATATCATCTTCCTCTTTTCATTAGTTCAAGACTGCACTAAGGCCTGATGCACTGGAATCGGTGTTTCACCCACTTTCTTCTACTGCTTTCCTACTCTTGTCTAGTGTGATAAAAGGGAGGCTGATGGCATCTACTCTCCTATCTATGCCACAGTTCAGGATATAATGACCATATGAGTTACTCTTGGTGGCCAATGCCAAAGCAATTACCCAGAATTTCCCCACACAGAATTATAAACACTGCCATCTAACAGAAATAAAGAAAACCGTGGCTTCAGAATGAATGAGTTAAAAGGATTAAAATGACAAGAACTTGAATGACTGTATAATTACTGGTTGAACTTCACCATCAGCCTCACTGCCATATCTGTGAGCACATACAAAACATTTCCATGGTAGTTATACATTTGTCACTTATATGGCTATTTCAATCTAAAAGTGGTTTTGCTTAGTGATCAGTTTAAAATCTAAAGAAGGGAAAAAGTACTATTATCTCTAGCTTATCCATGAAAACCAAGACAAGACTCAGTAAAATAATCTATCCCAAATCATCTAACAGGAGCTAAACCGGGAATAGTAATCAAGTCTCTTTAGTATCCAGTCAGCAATATATTTAACATAAAAATAGTTTTTATTTGTATATGGCACTAATTGCATTCTAACAAACAAGTACTTTCTGAGGAAAAACACTGTTCTGCAAGCTGAATTATTTTAAGCATGCCTCAGAATCAAGCTACGATCATTACAAGCGACAACGCATCTCTCCCCTCCTGGGGGTCTGGCTGCTGGGTTCAGGATCAATTTAGAGAAAGTACAGATTGTGGCCTAGAAAGAAAGAGCTAGAAGCCTCAGTGGACGCCTCCTCCAAACCACTCTGCTAAGAAGTCTCAGCAGGGGCTCTCCCTCCTTCCCTCAGGAGCTGCTTTTAAGGTAAGGCTCTCACCCTTGGCTACACTGCAACTGCGCTGCCGCCATGTCCATGCCTGACCATGAACCCTTCTGACCTGGACCCTGACCTGTTGACTGACTCCCTAGCTTGACCTCAGACTTGTCACTATGGACTTGTTCGACAATCTAGACTGTTGGCCGCACCTGGTTACTATCACAGGCCCTGCACTGTGCACCTCACGCGGGTACTGTTAGTATCCATGAGGCCACTGCCACTGTCTCTGCCTGTCTTGTCGCCACACTCTGCTCCCAACTCCCTTTCCCTTACAGAGAGGTCCACCCTGGCTGCTAACTGCTAAGAGGAGAAAACGAACACACAAACAACGTGCATGTCCGCTGCAGAATCATCACACAAAGGCAACAGATGCCAGAGCAGACTTCATTGCCATGACTTCAGAACAGGTATGCTGCTGTTCCTCTGAACTCCCCCCAGAAAATTAGCTGCAAAGCTTTTGTTTGGTTCGTTCTACCTCAGAGAAATTTGGAAGACAGAGGACAAAATCTTTCTAAAGAAATATTCATTATTTTGTCCTTTATAGGTCTTGTCCGCATTTTTATTAGAAATTATTTTTCATGCTGTGCATAAATCAGTGCTCATAGTTTAAGAGAATTCAGTGTGAGAAAGGGGAATTAGTGGAATAGCAGATACATGCTTCAGCACCTACACTACACTCGACATTACTTATATTCCATTGAAATTTCCAGAAGTCATTGAGTTTTGGATCAGACTTCTACAGAGCGAAGAAAATTCGATCTGGAAGAATGAAGATCTGTTATTTCATTGGATTAATCTGAAATGTGAGGAAAATAAATTTCAGACCTGTGAACCAACAGGATCTCCTCCTCGCTTCCTTCTCTGGCAGGCACACAGACACATCTTTCCACGAGATGGTAACATTTAAGCTGCTCATAAGAGGATGACAATCTTTCTGGCACTTCAATATCACAAACTGGACTAAAAATAAGCAATAATCACATTACTATCACACAAAGTCAGCATGGCTTACAAATACACTTCATAATGCTTAGGTTGAAACTTCTAATTTTAAGAAGATTTGTTATCCTCATAAAAACATGTAAGAGTAAATACATCTTTAAGCATTCTTTAGTTTGAAATTGAGCCAAAAAAGGTTAAAAAATACATAACCAAAAAAAATGTATATAGTTCTTAAATAAAAAATAAACACAACAGCATTGTTCTGTCTTTCCCCTCTCACTACTGAAACTACCAAGACACCAAAACTGAAATGAAATGAAAAGCAGTAGGTTAAGACAAAGGTCAAGAGAAGAAGATGGTTTGGGAGAAGAGACAGCAGCGAACTTCTGTTTTGAGCACAGCATCAAAGATATTGCTCTACTTTATCTGAAATTTAGGAAAGTGGCATTTATCCCTGTCTAACCTGGGCAAGACTGAATTTACCACTAAACTACTGGAAAAAGGGTTTCCGTTGGTGTATCTACATATTTTTCCCAAAGCCTCCACGTTGTTACCTTTCAGCTTTATAAGCAATTTAATTAGCTTAAAGTACTTTTTTCAGAAGATTACTCCGATGCCTACAACTAAACACTTCTTATTAAAGCCTACTGGACTGAAGGCCAACAGTCTGTCAAACCCAGGTTAGGATTCTCATTATGGCATCTGGATAACAAGCCGGCAATAAATTTTTTCTACTTTCTATTTATAAAGCAAGCAACAGGGTATCTATCCCTAGGTATTTCATATAAACTGAGAAAACAAATTTATTTGCAGGATGCCTCTCTTAGAAACCCTAATAAGAATCTATTCATAAAAAGGACAAGATGCTACTGACTTACTCCTTCCAAAGTAGTTTATGACTGGTCATTTCCTCATCATAAATCAATGCTGTTCCTGAAGCCATTGCTAGAAACAAGACAAAAATCTCAAGACACGTATTTCAGGCAAGCATAAAGTGTATATTAAAACATAATTCTGTTTCTTAATGAGAAGGTAATATATGCAAACACTGGATCTGCTCGCATGACAGTTTCGCACTTCTGGCTTTGCAAGCACAATATGAAATCACAGAAAAGCACTGTGGAGGAACTCTGACAAGCGTGATCAGAGAGAAAGCAGAGCAGAACTAGCAACACTGATCTTGAAAGTGGATTACGCACAGGCAGAACTCCTGCTTCTCTGCGTTTTCAGGTGTTTCTGGTGCAGACAACAGCACCAGGCAACCTCGCCGAGTCCCCCCAGCCCGTATTACGGGCTCGATGAGCAGTATGGAGGCTCCGAGCACGGCCTTGGGCACATCTGCTTGTCGCAGCCGTGCCAGAGAGACACCTACCTGCCAGGGCTGATGTGAAATGAGGTATTTGTGGAAACCTGCGTTATAAAACCAGAAAAATATTTAAAATGCGATTGTAAATGCCAGAGATAGCACAGTTCCGGCTGCCTCCCGCCCTCAGCGAGCGGCACCGCCGCGGCGGAGCAGGCAGCCGGGCCCGGCCGGCGGCAAAGCCTCCACCGCCCCGCTGCGCGCCGCCGCGGCGGACATGGCGGCGGCAGGGCGGGGCCGGGCGGCGCGGCGCGGAGGGGCGGGCGGGGAGGTGTCTCGGCACTGACATGGCGGTGGCGCGGGGTGGGTGCGCCTGAGGGCGAGATTGCCTTTTACTCTGTCACTTATTTATTTATTCATTTATTTAAGATTTTATATCTTTAAGGTTACAAGATATCGATTTTTTTTCCCGAGAAATCCCCTTCTTCTTCTAGGCGGCAAATGCGTTATAAAGCCGGCGCTGAAGGTAGATGTTCCGAGGGGCATTTCTCTTCTGAGCACTTCTCTGTGGAGATTTCTCAAAAACTCCTAGATTTCATTGGTGTATAGTGGAAGGTCTTACACGGGATATAAATTAAAATTATCTGTGCTGTAAGGCCCCTTTCCTTTGCCAGAGCTCTGTAAATCAGGCCTGTTTGAATTATATTTTAATGCCAACAACAGTTGAGCTAGAATTATTTTATTAAGCTTTTAGCATACAACAAATGTAAGAGCAAAAAAAAAAAAAAAAAAAACTGTAGGGTATCCTCTAAAAGAGCGGGACATTTAAAAAAACCCTGAAATTATTACTTGTTTATTTTTACAGAGTAATAAGAATTTAATTCTCAGAAACTGTATCTTCCACAGCAAAACCAGGTTACTGCTGTTCCTCCTGCGTTTCCTAACTGGGTCACTCACTGCTGGGTCTGAACATCATGCTGACACGGACCCGCATCAGCCGCCCCCTGGAACAGCCGGCACACGTAAAGCAGCGACAGCCGCCTTTAAATATTTACTGTTTTACCAGCAGAGACCAACACAGACTCAGCAGGATCAAATGAACTGCTCTTTTGAGCAACCTACTTTTCCCCCTAAACTGTAACTTCATTATGCAATACAAATTGAATATAGGTTGTTTCAACTTCTCTTTTTCTCCTCAGTTTCTACTAGTTTTCCATTTCATATGATGAACAGTGATGGAGCAAGTGTATACAGGCCTACGTTCACCGGGGACTTGGCAGGAACACGGATCATGACAGACTGGACTTCTAGAAAGCTGCTGGCAATAAAATTTTCCGAATTTGTTTCAAAAAATATAACCACAATAGAGGCTATATTGCTGAAACAGTTTCTAATTTATGTGTTGTAAGTCACCTGTTTCGTGACTATTACGCATCTTTATTAATGTAACCTAAAGTTAAGTTCAGTCCATCTTCATGTGCTCTTTGGTAGCAGCTCGGACTGCTGCAACTGAGGATGCCAATTATGTGGCCACTGTAATGTTCTGCATTTCTTGAATTGTTATCATTCCCTTAGCCCCTGTGGTCTTCTTAGACAATTAGTAAACTTCCTGAACTGACTTTTTGGATGTGCCCAATGTTTTATTTCAGTTAAGAAAATTAAAATGGACAATTCATTAGTGGAGGCTGACGAGATTCCAGTTGAACCATGTAAGTTCAGGATAATCACTCGAGGAAAAAGATTCCAAAATGCATTTAGCCTGTGCTAAATGAGACAAGGAGACATGAGACAATGTCAACGCTATCATTGTAAAATGACACCAAAAAGCAAATCTTCCTGTGGTTAGGAGCTAACGGAGTGTTTACACAGTGACATACTCCTATATTTGTTCTATTTTGATTGCTGCAAAAGTGACCAGCAGAGGGCCACCTTCTTTTACAATACTCTTAATGGCAGAAAATGAAGTGGATTAAGTAAACATTAAGGAAAAACGGAGATAACTCCAAGAAAATGGCAGGATGGACAGTATGGAAGACTACATTAAATGTACTCAGCTATGATCTGAATTAAAGCTGGTTTACATCAGGTTTCACATATTTTATTTTTGACATATAACAAAGAAACATTTTTATGTGGTTAACCAAGTTCAAAGGTGATGTGAACAGCAACACCAGAGAAAACAGGCTTGCTTACGTAGAGTTTGAGTTCAACTTATAATACATTTTAAAAGGAAATGAAGACTTTACATTCCACTTATAATACATTTCTATTTACAAGATAGGTTTGGCATGAGAAGTCTAATGATCTTTTTTACAGATAATAAGATACATATTTACAAGCATTTATGGTATCTCCACTTCTGAGTGGCCAAAGTCAGCTGGGAGTCCCTCCTCTGCCAACGATAAACCTGATTGACTAAAATAACACCCTCTTGAATATTCCCCACAAGAAGATACACCATAGAACGATGGGTCTGAGTCATCCTCTCTGTGCAGTTTTCATTGATAAGCAGCCACTGTTGTATCATATTCTGTGCTTCGTAAGGCAGAATTGAGCCCTGGATAATGAATTCCACTTGACATTCAATGTTGTACTCTTGGTCACCAAGTACTGTTCTCTTTTTGGACAGCTTTACTTTCACTGCTAATGAAAAAAAAGAAAACATGTAAATCACTTTATTTACTGAAAAGTAGTAAGAAACACTACTAATTAAAGGAGAGAAATTCATTTAAAATACTGTTGTAATTCATGATGATAGAGTATGGTGATGTCTTCTCCAGCAGCAATATACACTTTAAAACATTTTTAAAATAAAGGCTATGTTGTTGAGCATTTTTTCACTGAATCATGCAAGTAGGAAAATGTAATATTTTCATAAAGGTGACCAATATATTTTTATCATCATGGCGTATATTAGGCTTTGTGGATAATTAGATTGTCTAAGCTTATTAATTAGATATTCTAAGTGTTAATCTAACATCACAAGGCAGCCCACGTCACCCAAGCAATTCTACTGAAACTCACTTTGTTGATGTTGATGATGACCATTCAGCAGAAATAGCTGGTAATTTTTGCTTTTACCATCTTTTTTAGCTAGTCCTTTTTCATTACAGGCACGATACCAATTAACTCTACCAAGACTTTATCTAAAGTCAGCCGACATCACTGAAGTCTCTGCATTGACTTCAAATGGCTTTGCAGGAAGTTCCCAGGTGAAACTCAAAAGTATTGCCTGTCACTCCAATAAGACAACGTGAGGTAAGAATTTCTTTTACTATTAAAATTCTCTGAGTCTTCTTTTGAGTGAGCTGTGTGTCATTAATACAACTCATGCACACAAGTAACTAGGACTCTTACTGGTAAGCTTTACTTTGGGTTTACTTACACTAGTAAGACAGACCTGCTTATTTGGCTGCTTTGCCACACATATTTTCCATTTTACAGTGTAGCCAACTAGACAAGAATAGAAAAGCTACTTGGTTGTAAAATCATAGATCGTAAAGAAACCTTTCATGCAAAATAAATCCTCTTTATATTTTGTTCAGAAAGAACATAGTCTAAGAAATAACCTAGGGTGGGTTAAGTCAGCAACCAAACTTTCAGGATTTAGACTTTGAAATCCTGGCAGAAATTGCCAGTTATTTTAATCCTATTTTTAAAATGTTTTAGGAAAGTTATTAATTTCTTTAATAGCAGTCATATTAGCAAGAACTTACCAAAGTTATTGTCACAGAAAACTTCAAGTACTCTTTTGTGAGTAAAGAATTCTTCCACTGCTGGACACGTCTGGCATGCAGGCTTTGGTAGCACTGGTAAGAAATATTAAAGTCTCATCATTACCTTTTAGAATCTTTTGTATTAATTTGTGACTGTGAAATTTGGGAGCCCGCTGTTTAACCACAGGTATGACAAAGAAAATATGCAATTAGACAGTAATAATTTAAATATCTACATGCTTCCTTGAAAACATAGCTAGTGATAAGGAGGAATTTAATTTTCCATGCCCATTCAGATTGACAAAGTCAGTTATAAGCATCAAATACTGTATTATTTTTTATATAGTTATGGTGGATAGGGAACAGGTTAGGTGAAGAATTCTGTCAGCCTGGGTTCCGCTGGTCTAGGATTGTGAATATATGAATTTAGATGTGCCAACATCAACCAATTTCTACTCTTTTCTACAGAAGTTAATAAGCCTGATCACTTTTGAGGATTTGAACATTAGTCTCGCAGTGTCTCAGGTTTCCCTAAGGAAAAAGAGATAATAATTCCTCTCAACTTTTCTGAGCTGATCTAAGACCATTCTGTATGTAAGTTTAGACCTTGTAGTGATAAGGGCTATTGAAAACTTTATAAATAGACTGAAAAATAGACTGGTGGATGTGATACAGACTGTATTTGTGCAGGATGATAATCACCTTCCTCTATTTACTAGACTATCTACATGTTATTTTATTGAGACTATGCTGATTAATACCAGCTGAAATCTGATCCAGATTACACTGCAAATGTTAGCACTTTCCTCTACTATATGTACAAACAGGATACCCAAGTATGCATAGACACGACTCCATTTACAAAATTACACTGTCTGTGAACCAGATACCCTTGTCTCTTCTTGACTCTGTGGGATACACTATATGGCTGCCTTCCCCTTTCCTCTCTCCCATCCTCCATCTACCTTTGTGCAGGTATTTGTATTCCTTTGCAAGAGATGCCAGACACATGTCCTCATCTGCAGGGAATCGATCGCAGTCCAGACTGTCAGGCCAAGAGTGCCCATGGCAGGCCAGCACGGGTGCACAGCTGTCACGAACAGCAATGCACATACTCCTGCAAGGATGGATAAACCTGTGCCAAAAGAAGTATCAGGCTGAATTGGTTAAACTCACTCAGAGATAACAGAAACTACTTCAACAGTAATCTTTGTGCAAAGTACATCATCTTCATTGATATTTAACATTCTCCAATAATAAAGGAGTTCTAGAAGTGCCAGCTGTGCATATTTTATGCAAGCAGTCTGTATATGGACTGGATTATGCTTATAGAATTAAGTCACAGTTTTCAAAACATCTTCTATTACTATTTAAGAAAAGATTCGGTAAAAGCATAACTTTATTCACAATAGGTGTTTCATTTCAGTGGCACCTAGGTTCAACCTTATATTGAAAACAAGAATAATATTCTGACTGTAACAAAACCAAAACATGATATTGTTTAGCAACAGCATTCTCTCTCCCTAAGCAAACTAAAGTTTAAGTGGAACATGTTTGTGGTATATTTTTCTCCAATGAGCAGGAAGAAAGATACCAAAATTATTTCAGAATAATAATTGTAGCGGAGGTCACCTTTAGATTAAGATAAACAAGCATTTGATTTGATCCCTGTTCTGGCAAAGAGGCTGGATTTTTGTAGTATGATGTGGTACTTACGTATCTAAACAGATGGGTGCAAACAGAGAGCACAGGAACGTCCTCACGTGAGGATGACAGTTAGTGTGCACCAGGTGCTGCCAGGTGGTGGACTTCAGAATAACCTCTGCCATGCTCGTGTGTCCCATCAGGTTGGGAAGCCTCATTTCAGAGTACCCAATCTTGTGGCACATATCCATCTCCTTAGGTATCACTACACATTTGGTGGATAATCCAATGTCAAAGCCCATTGCTAATCTTAGGAAATTGCTCAGAGCAAAAGCTGTCCAGAACATCTTCCAGTGACTCCTGGGCTGCTGGATAGGAGTTGTCAAAATCCCCCAAACAGAAGGGCACAGCAAAAGCCTTGTGGCTTATATACCCCAAGAGCTTAATGAAGCATTGGTTATCAACTGCTTACCAAATCACTTGAGACAAGACCTGGTCTTATTGCCTACTCAAGCGATTGTTGTGATAACCAGGGAGGTGGAGACAAAAGCATGGAAGTATGTTCCTTAAAGACACAGATTTGATAGAGGGTTTCACATGCCTGACAGTGTCGGTTGCTGCAGTGTGCTATGTGGCATGTTAAATTTTGACACCTAAAAGGCTTGCTGTGTGCTTTCTAAATCAAATTAAGAGATCCCCTGGAAAAATGGTTGGGCAGACAAGCTGTCTCCTAGGGATGCTGAGTCTCCTTTGTTTTCAGACACTGCTGACTGAGCAGAAAAAAACAGCCCAGATTGACTTATCACGTGAAAATGTTTTGCTTGTGCTAATTGCTCGTGTCTCTTCCACTGTTTTACAATGTAGAAGATAGACTTTCTCTATTTGGTCTAGTACTATTGAAAAAACAGCCTTATGCTATTAAGACAGCATTTTTTCTGGAAATTTAGATCTCTATAGCATGACATGCTAAAAGTTTTAGCTTCTATTGATTTCAATAAGCACCTGAAAATAAAGAATTGTTTTACTGATTAGAATATCTGACAATCAGCAGGCTACAGAACTTTCATTTATTCAAGTTCAGTGGTGGATCAAATCTTTTTTGACAGGAAGATACTGTAGGACTACTGTGACTATTGATATTTATTTGAAATTAAAAGATGGTTAAGCATATGAAGTTTTGTTATTATTTCAGATGAACATGGCTCCCCTTAAACATGCTCAAATAATTCAGTATTTTCTCTATTTTATTAAGTAATTATAATTACATGAAAATCTGTGAAAGCAAATACCAGATGCATACTTTTTCCATTTGTAGCATAAAAGCCAGTATTAATTTCTTAAACAATAAATAATAATAAAAAAAATTACTGACAGTGCATCATTACTATTCTTAGTGTAGTACTGAAAAACAGCTATTGGCCATATAGGTGAGGTTGAGGAATCAGTTCAGGTGACAGAGAATCTGAGTAATAAGGAGCTTACCTATTATGAATAGAAAAGTTTCATCATGAAACAAATAAAGGAGTAGAAGATTTGAAAAGCAGATTTGATGAAAACATTTTTTTCCAACTAGATATGAGTGTTCCTTTTTATTTCCATTTCTTATTATATGATTTATTAGCATATACTTTAGATATCAATAATATGCAGGTGGATTTAATAATATTAAATCTACTGTAAAATGTATGGCTTGATTAAAATAAGAATGTTCATAATAGTATAGCAGCTGATGTTACTGACATTTCATTAAAATATATTTTTCAGAAACAACAGATTTTTACACTTATAACTAGATGTAGTACACTTGGACAATGTGATGCGTGGCATCTATATGCTTATACCTAAATGTTAGATTCTTAATCCTAGCATCAATGACATAAATGAAATCAATGACAAACACCCACTGATTTCTCCTTACCTGTTTTCTTTATTTTAAGCTACTGGAAAAATTACAGTTTCTGCTTAAATATGTTGAAAAAAATGACAGCATGCAAGGTTCTAGGAACTAGGACATATTTAAAAAGAGAAATGCTCAGTTATTCTTTTGTTTCTGGCTCTGAGTTTCTTCAAATTAATGTGGTTTCTTGATATCTCTTATCTCACTTCAAAGCAGAGGAACCCGATACCTAACCAGGCTGATTTGGCCCGATAAAACACCTTGTGGTAGTATCCTTCTGTCAGGTGCTTCATGTATTCCATAAGAAGTTAAAGAGCTTTGTTTAAAACTCAGTGAAAGTCCTGCTCTTGCTGTTTCTACGTGGGTATCACTGGGAGCCACAGTTTCACATGGCTGTTCCTAGTATCATTTTGCAACAAAAATAGTGCAGAAAGCTGTCTCAAACAGGGGGAAGAAGCCAGGCTGATGGTGGCAAACCAACTGCAAAGCCTCTTTGAACGGGTCTTTCATATGATCTGGTTCTCAAGCATTTGCCAAACTAAGTTAAGCCCAACTTTTATGCATGCGCATAACTACCATTGAAGTCAGTAGGGATTTTACTATTAGCTTTAACTGGCAACCGGAAGCAGGAATTCACCCAGCACAGTAGTTTAAGGATATTTTCTGCCTTGGCCACCCCCCCACCACCACCACGAGTTGTAAAAACAGCCTGGGGCTATTGGCAGGTGATGTAACAGGGGAGAGACTCACCTTGTGCACAACTCGCAGGTTCAAGAGATCTTACAGATACCTTGACATCCCTGACCCTGAGTGTCACCATGTGGCATTCAGCAACAGGAGTGAAACTGAACTTAAATACGCATACAAATATTCTCCCTTATGCAGCAGACTTCTGCATCCATCCATGTTGTAGATGTCTTTACAGAGTCATTCCTTAATTTATGAAATTAATCAAATCCCTCTCCATCCCTTATAGCATTCTTTTGTAGTACTTTTCTCATTTGGTTGTTATCTGAAATTAGGTGGCAAGATCTCTGGGGAAGGAACCCTTTCTATTGTCTGTGTGGCCTGGCGTACACACATTTCTGAGTGACGTAAGATACATATTCAGAAAAGGTATTTGGTCTCTTAATTATTTAGATGTTGCTCTCTGTGAATGTCTCATAGCTAACAAAAAAAAAATCCACTCTGTTATTCCAAATAATGAGAGGCTGGAAAATCTCATCTTACAGAGAAAAAAGCAAAAGCAATAAATAAATAAATAAATAAAAACAACTGCTAATATGTTTTGGGGTCACCTTGCAGAAGTACTTGCTAGGCTCTAGATGGAGGCAGCTTGGACTTCATAGGCCTAGGTACCCGAAAGGGAATTTCTTGACCCGACGTGCTTCAGAGAGAGCACAGCTGCATGCTTATGGCCCTGCATGCAAGCTAAAGAGCACATTTATACCCAGCACCAGCAGTAATCTGGCAGGCAGTAGCTGTTCCCATGCTGCCCTGTGAGAAAGGCCTTGGCGGTGCCTACACAGGGGCTGCTGCTGCCTGCTGCCCTGGCCGCCTGCGTCGCGGTCCTGCCCCCAGCCTGGCAATGGCCAGTCGCACCTGAAATTGGGCTTGCATTCTTACAGAATGGGCTATCTGCTTTTGAGAGCTCCCCTGGAGCCATTAATTGACGGAACAGACATAAGGAGGGGTGGTGAGACTAAGATCTCATAAGAGCGCTAATACTTCCCCTAACAAACATCGTCTCCGCAGGCGCTTTCTTAGAAATAAATAATTGTGCATCTCTGAGCCATGGTTTCTTACTGGGGTTTCTCAGAGGGTAAATCATTTATGAACCACCATGCGCAGAGCTGTACCTTACAGTTTCTTTTAGCTTCGGATGCGTCTCAAGGGAAGTTTAATTATCTTTGAATTTCTCACTTTTGGCGAGCTGACTTTCAGTGAGTCTTAATTTTGTAATTCTAAAGAAAATAATATATTTGGAGGTATATTTGGAGGCTGATGGCTTGACCACTCTGGAGACTTAAGACTTCAGTGCTTCGGAAATGAGCAGCACAAGTTACTGCTTCACATTGCCTGGCAGAGTGCTTCAGCTGAGAACCTGCAGGAATCAAGGGCAGAAGAGGAAGAAACTCCCTGATTTTATAGGTCGGTGCAGACTGTCAGAACGATCATACAGTGGCTACCCTTCTACACTGCTTCTGTTTCTTCTGATTTTACTGTTTCCTTGTTTTGACTAAAGTACTCCTAGGGAAATGACATGACTTTATGTATTTGTTGTAAATTATGAGGCATAATGATTCTAAAGGCCCTTGACACAGATGAAGAATTATCGCTGGCTCTGAGAACAAAAAAAATTATTATCCACATTGCCAGTCAGTTGTTTTTGTTAACCATCTTCTGTGAGAAAAGAGGAACATTTGGTCTCTTTTGACAGTCACTGGATTCCAGATGTTAGCTGAGTCAAACTGCTTAGCCTATACTAGTTTCAGCAGCAGCATTTATTAAGGAATTTATCAATTTGACACTTCTTTTCCCTGCATTCACAAGTCACTTTTAAGCATGGGAAAGATTTTGGCTATGCTTCTGCATTGACTTAATTATTTTGATATTCTTCACGAAAGGATGCCACCTTGAAACTCAGCTTGACAGCAAGCCATTATCATTTATCATTTTTAGCAAGAATCTTGTAGAGCTGTCATTAAAAAGGCACATGCAAATTGCTATTGCTTGGAAAGTCAGATCAGCCATATGCTGACTTCTTGGCAAAGCTTGGCAAACACCCGGTGTTGCTATACCATGGTTTCTCTTTTTTTGCAAACACTTAGCTGCTCATTGATACAGTGTGGAAAAAACTGTCATGCACTTATACATGCAGTTGCTTTTAGGAGCACAGTAATCTGAGATTTACTGTTATCACACCGACTAAACATTTTAATTCAAATTATATAATAGCTGAAAGGACTGCACTATTTCTAACAGTAGTGACTTCTATGCATAGCCTGCCTGAATGAAAACTGTATAATATAAAAAAATACATTGTTGAGCAAACTATCAGAAGAATTGCAGATGCCCAGTCAAAATGTAAGACCT
Source organism: Rhea pennata (assembly GCF_028389875.1). Lineage (NCBI taxonomy): Eukaryota > Metazoa > Chordata > Aves > Rheiformes > Rheidae > Rhea > Rhea pennata. Next base: position 21,991,785 of record NC_084663.1, read on the forward strand.
GAAGTTTAGAGAAACTTTTGTCTCAACGTCTGGATTCCAGCTAATTCTCTTTGAAACTTTTGAAGAAAGCTGTGTGGTTGTTCCATTAGCCACAGGCTGTATTTATTGTTCCTGGATATGAGAACCGGTCACCTGCTGATGGACCCTGATAACATGAATAGTTGTTGGAGACTACCTCCCTGCCCACCTCTGTTTCACTTCCTTTGACTGTTACCAGCGAGACAGACAGAGATTAACCAGGAGCCACTCATCAGATCTTATAAGAAATGGGACTGAAATTTTCTTCAAAGAAACTAGGAGTTTGAGAGCAAGCTAGCAGACCTAGGGATTTTTGGTTTTAGTCTAAGCATTTTTGCAATATTCAGCTGCACAGTCCTAAAAGGAGGCTTCAGACAGACGGTTGTCACTCTGATAACAACTTTGCTGGATCAACATGCTTTTTCTGTGGGGCATCATTTATAATTTTGTTTTATTAAAAAACAATTAGGCAATGCATGTGTCTGCAAAACAACAAAGGAAAAGTCATGGATGGTTTTGAAAATGCCTCTAATTTACTTATTGCAATGGCTTTTTCATTGCCTCAATTGAAAAAAAATAGAAATACATTTTTTTTATTTAAAATCCTTGTAAATATTTAATGCAAATAGTTAAAGGCTCACTGCCCTGACATACTAAGAGTTATCCTTATCACTGGTAATGGATTAATTGAAAGGAAATTTTGTTTAATAGTGAAAGAAAGTTTAGGCTTTGGATAACCCAAATTTAGTTTCTTACTCTGCCACAGGCTTCCTGTATAACCTTTAACTCTGCTGTATTTTACTCCTCCACTACAGAATTAGGATAATAATACTTCCTTATTTGCAGAGGATGTAAGAAATTAAGTGCATTAGAATATGAACTGTTCAGGTACTACAAAAGCGGGGAGGAGGCATATGAATACCTGCATATATTCCAACAATACTCCCTAGAGGCACAAGTGTGCCGAATACGACACAAAACCTGAGTAAGTGCATTTCCTAAGTAGAGCAGATAAGTCAGTGAGGGGAAGAATAGATGACTTGTTAATCAGCTGCAGCAAAAGCAGGCACGTAACTCATAGCTTTGTTATTCGAATGCAGTGCGATATTCATTGACCTATTCAGCTCTCACGTCTCTGCTCTAGCGATATTTTGCTCACAGCTTAGTGGGAGAAGTCGCATAAAGAGATTTTAGCGTAAGAACTCAGATGCTGTGCTGACCTACAGACTAGCAGCACATTCTCAAAACTATACTCGGGCAATATCCATTGCGCTGCAAAGTGAGATCTTACGATAGGGGCTGTATCGGTTAAATGCTGTGTTGGCTTTCAATACCGTTAGCTTTTAAGATAGCACAAAGGAGAAGAGAAACACTGGGAAGACAGTGGAATAAAGAAAGTGGAATTTTCAATATTCATTCATAAGCAATATGGCAGACTTTTTTTTTTTTTTTTTTTTTTTTTTTTGCTAAAGTTTTAAGGTCTTGGAAGCAAACTCAAGATTATGGCTTTCAGGCAGGAGCAAAATACAGTCTGTCTTAATTTAGCTTTTTACACTATTGATCACGTACTACATAAACACCTTTATATGAAGTCAATAGTAATAGTCGCTCTTACTTGTTTTCCCTGAGGTAAAAAATTAAACCTCTCTCTCTTTTTTTTTTATTGGTTTGCCGCTTTTTTGCAGCAAACCTAATTTTGCCTACGTTTCCTTTTTATTTTTAATTAGTTTTACTGGGTTTCAATCTAGTTTTGCTTAATTTCTCTTTGTGGATGAAGGGCCATTTGGCAGATAGTGTTTTACATATTTTGGATGTAATCCTGCTGTGCAGAAAATTTCTTGTTTGTTTTTTAAGCTTGAGAAACAACTTTGGTAATCTTCTGTTTTTCATAGTTGTATCCCCTCCCGCGTGTAGTTATTAGTGGGCAACTAGAAATAAAACAAAAAGCTAGGTTAAAAGGACAGCGTGTTGAATAATTTCCAAACTTGCATGAAAAAAATTAGTAAAAGTAGTTTTGAGAGTGCTTCATAAGAACGTAAGGAAACAACTGTTTTTGACTACAAGTAAACAGCAAGTCTATGCCGCCTGTTTGTAGTCCACTGAGAAAGTAAACAGGGTCATCTCGTCTATTCGCAATACTCTGTCTGTGGCCTGTAGCCAGCTACTGATTATCAGGATAAGGCAAAAACACATTAAGTCTTGAAAATTATGCCTGGCTGCTGGCTGTTGCTGGAGATAGCTCTATCAGTTAAGCGAGTAAAAGGCTCCGTGAGTGCGCCGCTGACTCCAGCAGCCCCGCGGCCGGCCCCTTTCAAGTTACTTGGCAGCATTTGGAGCCTAATGCCTACATGCTCCAGCCAGCCGGAGGAAAGAATATCAGCATTTGGCGTTATAATGGCAAATATATATATATACACACACACACATATACATATATGGCAGGCCAAATTCACTTCTCATTAGCGCTGTTAAAATCTGTGGGCCTTGAGCATGTGTTTAAAAGTCAAGCTTTAGCCTAAGTGCTTTGCTGAATAATGGAAACTTAAATAATAGCGAGAAGGTTTCAAAATTAAATGTGTTTAAAATATCTGAATTGAGGTATTGTAGTCAGATCCTGTCTGAACAAAATTGCCTCTGACACTAGCACAATTTTTTCTAGAGTAAAAAGTATTCTCTTTTCATGGTTTGAAAATAGATTTGAATGTAAATAACCATAGCAGCGTTTCCCTTACAAATGGTTTTAGTAAACTGAGGTTAGAAAAAAAAGTGTCAAAAAATGGCTGAAGTTATGCCGTGTACATGAATCTCAGAGTAGTGTCTGAGATTATTGGATTCCTGGTTTTGTTTTTTCTTTTTTTGTTACAAATCTGTCTCCAAACCATGAATTACTATTTTTAAGAGCGTAGATTTACATTTGAAAATTCCATAAAGAAAAATATTTGATAATTCCTAGCCTTTACTTTTAAATTTCTGTATTAGAGCATTCTTAGAATTTTTTTTCTAAAACGATTTCCAAACTTTTGCATTCAAATACACACCTGTACACTAAGCTTAACAAATAGCTGTGTCCTGAACTCAAGTGTTTGTATAGAGTCAGTTTTTAAAAAAATATTTTGGGACTCATAGGAAAAAAAAATGTGTAGCTGGGGCAAACCCTTAAGGAAGGGTCTCTGCTTCAAAAATGAGTGTACCCATTCTTAGAGAGACAGTATATATTTTTTTACCTGTCTGCTACGTGAATATTCAATTGTAATGGTTGGGTTTTTTGTGTTATTTAAGCCCTGCGCCAAAAGGGTAAGCCTTGCTGAAGGCTGGAATATTCTCTGCTTCTTATTTTCACTCCATTTTAGATATTCCCTAACGCAGTTTATTACTCTGCCGAAAACACCCCACATTTGCTGTTGCAGCAATCGCTGATCTGCTTTCCTTCAGGATGTGTCCTGTAACGCTGGAGGAACTCGAAATGTTTTACAAGTTTCAGTTCACTAAGCCGCAGGCCTTTCGCGCGAGCCGCGCTGGTTACCGGCGCAGAGGAGCCGAACGGCGCTCCCCAGCTCCGTGACAGAAACCGCTCCGGAGCGACGCGGCACCGCGGCAGGCGGGCGGCTGCACCCCGTCCCCCGGCGGCTCGATCGTCCTGGCCGCCCGGCGCCACGGCGGGTTCACAGCCGCTGTTTCTTTGCGTCGGTATCAAACCACCGTGGCTCTCGCCGCGCTGTCGTGCGGGCACGGGGTGGCCCCCCGGCTGCCCGGACGGGCCAGAGAGTGCAGCCACCGCCGGCTGCCCCCGGCTTCGTTTGGCAGGACGGCCCCGTCAGCAGGTAGGGAGAGTTCGATTAAAAAAAAAAAAAAAAAAACGAAACAAACAGGGCCCAGTCTTCAAATAGAAAGAAAAAACCCAGCAGAGGCCACGTGCTTTGGAAAAGGCGGGGAAGGAAACAACCTTTCCCTTTCTGCCGGCCGCCAGCCTCGGCGGGTCCCTGCCCCTGCGCCGCGGCGTGCGTCACGCGCGGGGCCGCTGGTGGCATCAAAGGCATTTGCTGTCCATTACCCTATCTGGAAGAGAGCTGACTGATAAAAAAGTCTCCACCCTAATGATTAAACCCTATTTGGATTGAAATACCTGGATGAGACCCCCCCTCTTCTGCCTGCAGGCCAGGATTAGGCGGCCCCCCGACTCCCCTTTGCTGATCTGGATGCAGAACATACTGTGCCTGTCTGCGAAATGTTGTGTCATTTGGCTTCCACAGTCAGTTACCATCATCCCGGGGCATTTTTTTTTCCAGTGGTGCCAGTGGAAAATGAAATTGAGAGGAATCCATCCTGAAAAGCTACATGACAGCTAGAGCTGAGTAAATAAGTAAGGGAAAAACTGCAGAACGTTCATTTATAAACTGTTTAAAACTAAACAGTGCTTGAAATACTCTTTTAAACTAAGGCTTGTTTAGGATTATTTTATGAAGCTCAGAGAAGGAAATCTGAACAAGAGAAAAAATTAATTTGAAGGTATATTAAGAGAGGCTGATTTTTACAGAAGGAGCTGTTTTCATTCCCTAAATGTTAAGGGTTTCATGCTGGTTGCAGTGACCGAAGATTGATGACGGTAGCCCCAGGAGGCTGTTTTCATTATGGAAACTATAGAGGAGTAAATAGTTTAGCAGGGAAGGTATTTTGAAGACTCAAGAGCATTTAGAGACAAAAGATTTGTGATCGGGGCTCTAGTTTCAGACCTGGAAAGAGCTTGTTTGCCTGAGAGTGTCTTTTTTTTTTTTTTTTTTTCCCCTTTCCCCAGTTGTATCAGTTTGTCTGGTAAAAACTGTTACCATGCCCCCTAAGCCTTGCCTCGCTTGTATCTGCGTCTCTACATCCACCTCACTACTGTTCACTACTGTTAAATGTACTAACACAGGGGAGCTCTTTCATTGCAAAAGATGTATTTCTAGGAAATATACCTAGAGAGTGCAACCTGAACACTTGATTGCATAGGCAAATACTCCAAGTGTTTGCGTTCTTTAATAATTAGGGTCAGATGTTGCCATCCTGATTTGCACTGAACAGTGTTTTTCTTCCCGATGTTCTATGAAAATGGAATAGAAGTACTGGATTTATTGACAGGCTGATCCTGTACTCAGGGAAGTCAGTGGCAGTTTCCATAATCCACGATTAAATCCTGAAAGCCAAGATTCAGACCATTTTACTTATGTTGAAGTTTACTGTATACTGCGCTTTGCCGTATGTCCTATTGATTTCAGTGCTGTTCTCACGATAGACCTCGATGTTAGTAAGCTCAGGCCAGCATAAACAGGCCACCTATCCCACTCCTTTTGGTAAACTGTCTTTTAGGAGGTTATATAAGAATGTTTGCTCAGGAACATGATATTTAAAAAGATTCAATAGGGAAAGTACTCTTGCCTCCAGCACAGCATTGTGCAGATGCGGATACCAAGCCCTAAAAGGCACAAACAGCGGCTCCCCCCGAACAACAGCCCAGGGACCCCTGTGCTTAATGGACTCCTTACACAATCATCCTCTCCCTGCCTTCAGCATTTGATTTACTTGGCAAGAATACTATCTGAGTATGTGAGATAAAACTAACATAGAAAACTAAGGGAAACCTTCAACTTTTGCCTACTTTCGTATTTCATGTTTCATCTTTTTCTTTTTTTTTTCTTTCCAAGAACAAATATCCAAAAGGAATGAAACACTTCTGGTTCAAACTCTGTAACTAGTTGTATTAACACTGACAATTCTTGGAGGGTGTGAAAGAGATTTAATCTTCTTTAAACCTACTTCACTGATCACAAAGGATGTAGGAACCAGCTGATGTCATGTGACCATATTTGAGAAGAATTTATTAACCATAAGGGAACCCACAGCCATCTTCTGCTATGAATTTGACACATTAGGGAAAGCCAGTCTTTGAGGCACAGCAACGTTTGCTTGCTCAGCTCAGCTCAGCTCTTCAGCCCTTCCTGAGCATTTTCTGATGGGAGGCCAGCCATATCCCACTGCTACGGTTTGAGGTTACAGTGCAGAATGAATTTGCCATTTCCATTAATAATTTATTCCTCAAAGTACTTTAGCTAGCGCTGCCAAACACTAGCTATGGAAAGCATTTCAAACCTGGAAGACGTGCAGTAAGTTCATAGTATTAATCATATCAAATCAAAATAACCACTAGGTCAGTCATAAAATATGAAAGGCAGTACAATCAAAAGCCACTGAAAAACAAAAGGAAAAAGTATTTAATACTTGGTTAGACTTAAAATAGCAATACTGAATAGCTACAGTAATTAATGGGTAAATGGATATAGTGAGCTCTGATTTGTGGAGAGAATCTCTCTTGTTTTAGAGTCTCCAAATGCTCCTTGTTTACATATGGTCATAGTTTCACACTGTTCTGATAACTCAGCAACCTTAAAGTACTAACAGAGTGTTCTTGATTTAGTTGGAAGCTTATTAATCAACTTTGTCTTGAATCTCCTATATAGTCTTTTCTTTGTTTTAAATGGAATCTGTGCTCTCTAGTAGTTGTTTTCCTTCTTATCTCGTTATTATCTTTTGCACTGATGTATTATGTAGGAAAAACTTCATTAGGGCAAATTATGTTGTTATGACCCTTATTAGGGGCTTAGTCCAAAACTTGTTAATAGGAAATGCCAGACTCACAATGACTTCACTAGATTTCCCAAATAACAGGGAAAAATATGTATTATTTTCCTTTTATTTTGGGATATTGTAATCTTTTCAAGTAGAACTTTAATTTAATACAAACCACCTAAGACCCTGAAATCCACAGGCTTTCTGAAACCAGCAGATTCAAATTTGGCCACTGTTAGCTGGCACTTGCATTTATGGATTTGTTTTGGCCAGACCAGATAACGGTATCCCGTTGTGTTAGCAATTTGACAGAACAGATAATTGTGGTCCAGTACCTGGAAACATTCCCTGGCACAGTGAGTTCACTAGCACAGCCAGAGCCTGTCCAAAGCACAGCTCCCACCGGCTCTGGCTGCGTGCAAGCACACAACACAAGTACTCACAGCCCAGTCCCGCAGTGGACTAAATGCCCGTGATCTCTGGAGCAGTATAATTTTACTGTTTTAATAATCAGTCAGTTTCTCAGTCATCTGATCGAATTGGATTAGGTGCCCATCTTTGCTTGTCACTATATCAGTAGCATGCGTTTCACTGAGCTCTGAGCCCCGTTATCTCAGACCCCATCCAAACCTAGTAAGACATTTCCTGCTCTGCACAAGCATGTTTACCTCCAAAGAATGTACCATAGCCAAAAATGAGAAAATTCTCAAACAGAATCTGAGTATTTTCTTTCACTGCATTTAATTTGGTTGCTTCACTGTTGTCCCTCACAAAAATAACAGTGCATTTAAAATACTTCAATGAAAGCCATAGGAGTTGCATGCCTAGATTACCCAAGCTTTGCTGGGAAATTCGCCCCACCCTCTACTGAACCAGTGATGAAACAGACCTTAGGATGAACGAGAAAACTCTAGCATGGAAATGTAGCCAGGCTAAGCGTAAGTGAACTCTGCTTGTGCAGCAGTGTAACAGCAGACAAAAATAATGAATCCTTAAATTACTGGTCCCTATTTGCCTCCTTGCAGAGGGATGCTGTTCCTGGTAGCTAAATTTCATGCAATCGTTCCCATGTATGACAGCTGCATGTGGTTGCTAAATGACAGTTAGTTTTCAGATCACTATGTTGCTATCCTAGAAAACTGCAAATCTTTTGTGCGAAAGAGCTGCTCATTAACTGCTACTCCATGCAGTTTTAAAGGGTGTCTCTAGGATGTAAGTCCCTTTAAATTTTTTTTTCTTTTTAAAAATGCTTCTTAATTCTTAAAAATACTTAGGAAGAGATTTTAAATGTGGTAGTCCCTATAATAGCTTCTGATAATATTTGACTTACTTACACAACCAGTTACCTTACAATGTAGTTAGAAGATGAAGTATTAATCAGCAGAGACAGCAGGTGTTACAAGCCCCTGTTCTTTCCCTTTTACTTGCTAAACAATAACCTTTGTCTGAAAACAGGCCCCCAAAGCTACCCTCTCTGTTCTTGTTCTCCTGCATTCAGCACATACAAGCTCCTAGCAGTACTACTCAGCATTCCAATGATTAATACGAGAAAAGTCACTTTAAAAATGTGCATTTTTAATGCCTAATTACCGGGCTTCAAACATGCACAGGCCACATGACAGCCTTATGAGAGTATTTCATGCCAAGATCCAGGGAATCGTAATATCTAACAGCGGCTCTGACATAACAATTCTACGATAACCTTAGCTGGAGCAGACCAGAAACATCTGATGTTTGCATCTGAATAGCTGATCTGAAAGCAGGAAGCTCAAAATGTCCCACCCAGCTCATATGCGCATTAGTTCTGAAGTAAGAATGAAGTGGATCTTCTAAATACATTTTGCAGGCCACACATCAGCCTCACCTCAGTGTTAACCAACAGTGAACCAGAAAATAATCAGGAGGTCAAAACTGTGAGCCACATCTGGCCATTTTAAAAAAATTTATCACCATTTTCAAAATTTAACATGAATGATGACTCTTCAATGCAATAGACACTGTAATATTTAATGGGTCAATTTCTGCTCTAAAACAGCCAGGAGGCATATAGGTTTTCCAGGCTAAGGTCCCACAAATGCTGCTAGAACTCTACTAACTCTGACTTGGGGATTTCTATGTCACAGAGGCTTGCTGACTGTCAGCCTCTAGTTCTTAAAATCATGCTGAGGAATGTGTTTTTAAGTATTTAAATACTGTCATTCAGAACAAAGCAGAGATGTTTGCTAAAATCCAAGAGGCTCCAAGAAATAGAGGGCAGTAATATAATCGAGTCAGTTATGTGGCTGACTTGCTGTTTTGGAAATGGGAGGCAGGTTAGAATTTGTGGTCTGACGGATTTCTGAAATAAACTACGTCAGTAGCTCATATTACATGAAATGTACCTACAATATTAGGTTTCATACCGTTTCCTTATACTGAAAATAGTATTTTTAGGAATGATTATGTATTTGGGAACTCGTATGGGGAAAATAAAACATTATCGTGCAAAAAACAAAAATCCAACTTTTATTTTTCACAATACATTTCAAGTACATGCAGAATATATTTACATTTCTCCTTAACGCAAACAGTATTGGGTTCTTATTCCTGAGTTGCTTAGCACCAGTAGACAGAGCAAATAAAAACCTAGGAAATGTTGTTTCTCTCTTTGAAGCAACAGCTGCCTCCTATGCAAAAAAATCTACTTTTACCACATTTCTTTTAATGAGCTATTTATACTAATAATCTCTACTGCTGTTTCGAGCAGGTTTTTTGTACTTGAATCTCTTTGCAGAAACATCATGCTAAGATTGAACAAGCTTTTTTAGTGTTCGTAATTTTACCCTACAAACTGTTTACTGACAAGACAGCATAGCAGTACTTTACTACTTCCATCTTTGCTAGCACATACATCAAGATCTTCTCTTCAGTTATTTTAAGCGTTTTGTATTCCTCAGATATCTAGAAGAAATAACATTATTTTCCTATGTCTCATGTAGGCTAGCTGCTTCTACAATTCTAAGTCACAATCAAGAGAAGCAAGTTCACCTCAGCCAATGGAGTTTTATAGGGCTTGATTTCACTAAAGCTAAAGGGGCAAAAAGAGTTTAAAAAAATGAAAGAGTTGGTATTAAAAAAAACCCTGCAAAACAGTTTTTCAATGAAAAAAATGCTCCAAGTCTGACTAGCTTTTGAGCCATTTGCCAGAACCTAAGCTGTTGAAATTCCATTTTAACTATAAAGGAAACATTTTCTAAGGAATTTTGACATTCTTGTACCTTCCTTAACTGGCTCCATCAAAAACTCCTAACTCCAACAGGCACTTTTCTCCCTTGACTTTTAGGAGGACTACGGGGCATGTTCCCAAAAAAGAAAACATTCATTAAGTAAAAAATAAAGTTCCTATTTAACATAATTGTGTAGCCCAAGCAGAAAGTCAATAGTGCAAAATTGGCTATGACTCCTCAGCATGCCTTTCTCGGTGACCTGTAGTGTGGAAAAATGTTTTGTTTCAAACTACATTCACTACTTGCTCTTTCAGGCATTCCTGAAACAACCGTTTTTAATGACTTGTCAAGTACACCAGAAGTTCAAGGTTTTTGTTACCATGTCATATCCCTCAGTGCCTGTCTCAGCTAATCAGTGTCCATCACAAATAATTTTTAAATACTGGTATTTACAGTTGTTTCACTAAAGCATTCATTAAGAGAAACAGAACAACTGTGACCTGATTAAGCTTCTGTTTTAAAACGCTTATTAAAGCAAAATCTAAGTAATTTCTTAGTTGTTTTTCATAGATTTTTTTCAAGTTTTCTTCTGCTAAGAACCGTTTCACTCAGCAACAATACACAACAGTATACTGCATTGGGAATTACACATATCCAAATAGTTAAAGAGATTACCATTAACAAGGAGAAGCAATCCCACAACAAATTTCTGCATCCCAGAGGTTTGCCAATTTTTTTTTTTCCTCTGAGAGATTATTAGGAACTAAGCACCTAGAAAAATACAGTAAATGAACCCAGATAATAAGAGGCACTTACAAAGTGCCTCACCAGTATCCCACAGGAACTCAAAAAGGAGCTGTCTACTGCTGGTAAGGCATCTCAAGTAAGATTGAGGTGCCTCCATCTCTCCCCTCCCGTCTCCCCTGAGAAATTAAGATGAGTTCCACAGGCTAAAAAAAGAAATAGTTATTATTATGCACCTGGTGTCACCTCTATACACTGTGAACAAAACAATTTGCTGTAGGTCACAAGAATAGCTGCACTGTAGTATTTTTATTCTCATCTTATTTTCTATGGTGTGACCTGCATGCAACTTTTTTTCTAACATCAGCAGGGCGGAATCTCCAATCAGGATTCCCCTCTAAGAAGGTGCATTTTTTAAGTGATTGTTTCAATATTAAAATGCTAGAAAATTACAAAATTTTAGAAAACCTTATAGTTTCTCCCTAGAAATCCTTGACCCCTAGTCTATTAAAAGAAACTGCACTGTATTCAGACTAAAATACGGTACCCCCTGAAAGTGACTGTTTCTCTAGTGACAGTTCACTTCATGCATTTGGGAAATCTTGTCCTACTACATCGGTTACTTCGCAAAAGTCTGGGACACTGACACTTCTCTGCTTCTTGCCTCTTGCAAAAATCTGTCGGAATTGGATGGAGCTCAGATCTCCACTCATGTTCGACACAGGAAACAGGCATTCATTCAGGCTGTGTCTCTGCCACCTGCTACGCTAGCTGACGTAAAAGAAGCTGATGAGCCTCTCCAGGCACATCACAAAGGCAGAATAGTCCAGAGGAACTCATGCTAATACTTCTAGCATTCAGGATAGGTCACTGGCCTTAGAGAGTACTCACTGTGCATCACTGACATAGTCTGTGCCTCAGCTTGCTCAGAGTGGTAACTTGCACTCTTTTGACCTCTGGTTTGAAGAATTAGTTAGTTCTACCTGCTCTTTTGAAGATGACACTGAGTTATCACAATCTGAATTCCTTCATGCAGAAGGGAGATGTGGATAGCAATGAGTATCTGGATAGTTTTGAAATGCTAGTCCCAAAGGCATCAACTTCCACAAGCAGAGTAAAAGACACTGTTCTTTTACAGTGCAGATGAAACAGATTACATCCAATTTATTTATAAAAGTTTTATACACCTGAAATATCACAAACATTTACAACTTTCTTGTTTTCTTCTGAGTTCTGAAAAGATCAAGTCAGATAATTACACTGCTGTCTCCTTTGACTCTGATGTTTGTGGTGGCTTGAAGTTCAGTATCTCTTTATAAGTAATACCTGGAAAACAACAGAAGAAAAACAGTGCTGCTGGTATACTCAGAAAAGGTGCTGCATAGACTTGAGCAAGGGGCAACTGCCATCATGGTTAAGCTTTCATCTAGGTGAGGAAGAGAAAGATTCTTTAGGCAAAAAAAGGTAGAAAGACTAAAAAGATAAGGAAATCAGAGACGATTTTATCCTAAGTCACCATTTTAGATTTGAAGAATTCAGCCCATTCTGAAATATTATAGGTGCTTTCAAAGCGATGCAAGTGGTGGCTTTACAATGAAGTGGGCGTTACCTTCAGCAAGACCTACTGGACACAGCAGAATTAAAAATCAAGTTCACATTTAGAAGTCAAAATACAACCTTCCAAAGTTGGATAAAAACTGGATTCAGATGTAAACCTCTGCTGAGAGAGTCTCCTGCAGTGACAGAAAACAACTAACTTAATTTTAAGGCCAGCAACAGTGGCAGCCCTGAAGAGTCAGTAGGAAGCTTTCCCTGTTCTACACACTGAAAAGGACATGTTACAGAAATTATTTATTTCCTACATTGCAGCAGATGGGTGGAAAGACACTCAGAGAAGTAGAGGAGAGAAGCCATTATTAGAAGGAAGAGAAGAAAACCTTTGGGGATGGCTCCAGAAAGATCTGATGAGAAGAACACTGGCTTGTCAATAGTGTTTCTCAATCTTACTGCTGTCTACTTTATGAATTATTTGGGTGATCTTTTTATCTGTTCCTTTTTAAAACCATCACAAAATTGAACTCACGCTTCCATTCATCCAGTGGAAGATCCATGTTATCAAATGTGTCATCGTATTTTTCAGCTTCGATTTCTTCCTCAGGATCATGAATAGGTTCAAAGTAAGGATGCATCAAAGCCTCAGCTGCTGTGACTCTCTTCTCTGCATCTAGCACTAGCATCTTCTCCAAAAGGTTTACAGCTATTCAACAAAAAAATACCCACTGCATTTAAGTCATACCATTGATTCCAGCTTGTGTACAGTATTGTTGCCCTGGGGTTATTTTAAATAAATACTGAGTTACAAAACAGAATTACTGGGTGTTTGTTCCACAGCCACGAGGTCCCTCTAAGCCACACAATTCAGTGTTGTGAACAGACTGGGACATGTACAAAGCCTGATGCAAAGCAGAAATGCTCTGCTGCTTCCAAAAGCAATACAGCCACCTCACCTCGGCTTCTTCAACTTCTGGCTCCAGAACCACTGCATTTAGGGTTGTACAGGTGCCTTTGCATACTGCTGCCACTGTGTTGTGGTTCCAGGGTGTATTATGACTTGACAGCAGCAGAATGAACAGATGGATGAAGAACTAATGAGAATTGCTCTGCATGCAACCAAATCCAAGCCCTCGGCCCCAGCAGTACACTTTGAGACGCACTACAGCTCTCCATGATCAGAATCTCAGCACAGACTTTATCTGCTACATATTCTGGACCTCAGATGAAACACTAAAAAAATATATGAAAATCTTACATATTCCTCTCCAATGGATTTTAGATTGGGGAGATCTAAATGATCTATGTGAGACTGTCAGAATGGGTTAGTGTAAACAGATAACATGACTGATTTCTTTATTCTCCCTTTTTCTGTTACGTTTCATAAGAATGTTTCTGGGTCAGGTGGAACACTGAAAGGGGAGAGACAACAGCATGCAACAGGGAGCTGCAACTCTTGCCTGTCACATCATGGATTCTCTCCAGACTTCTCTTCCAGAGCATGAGCAATTGTTCTCTGTGAAAGGAGCAGCCTGACATACTCAGAGGTGACAGGAAGAGTGTATGGAGTTTGCTACAGCTCAAAAGGTCAGTCAATTAACTGAGTAGTCAGGTAAGAATTGCTTATTGATCCTATTGATTTCCATTGTAACTGACCATCTTATTTTGAATTCTTAAATAGAGAAGACTCAATTACCCTAATTTATATTTTAATAAAACCTAGCTTTCTGAGTTCTCAGGTTGCTGGAGAACAGATAAGGTTTGGGCAGATCCACCTCAAAGCTCTGGCTGACTGTCATGTCACAGTTGTGTGTACTTGGTGTGCTCTTCTAGCTGTTTTTATCTATCAAATACAAGCCAGTTCTCCTTAGGAATGCACAGAGGTTTCTCAGAAAGTATTCATTCCATCACTGAAATGTCACCTTTCTATTTGCTTGCATGTCTGTTATGGATCAGAATCGGCTTTCATAATTATATTTCAAATATAATACATAGGAAAATTTATTACAGATATTTCATTTCCCAGGACTCCTGAGAAAGCAGATCCAGCAAAAACATCAAGTACAGGCTGGATCAGAGCCTAAAACACAAAATACTTCCTTTTCAACTCTTCTAAGAAACATCTGATTCCTGGCAGGGTATAAGTTTGGCTAACTTCAGCCCTTAAAATCAAAGTTATGAATTATGGAAAGCAAGAGGTAGAACAGCATGAGAACCATCACATAACTGTCATGGTTATCACATGACTCATGTTACTGCTGCTGCCTCCAATACAAACACAACAACAAAGTTTCTTACCCAGAGGATTCGCGTACTTCAAGATGGATGCAAAATCTTTTTTCTGAACTTTTGGGAGGCTTTTGATATAGTTTTTTGCCTTAAAAGAAACATGAGTTTTGAATTAGAAATTTGAGTTGTTTGTACCATGACAACATTAACTTTATGCTTAAAAGGCAACTTTTAATGATGCTTTGATACCACATCGTACAAATGAATTTGTTAATTTTTTTCCTATAATGCTGATTATATTCAGATTCTTGCTGAGAACCTTTTAAATCAAGCCTTAAGACTGTGATTAAGAAATGATATTTAAATCTTAAATTATTAGTGCTCAATATTTAATATATTAATTAAATTTAAAATGTATGCATCATTTGAAAGAATAAAAGCTATACTTGTGTTTATAGAAATCTTTAGAAGTCTATATTTTAAAGTAATTTGTTAGTATTTAAATTCTATAGTTAGTCTAATAATTAATTTTAGGTGCCTTATAGTAGAGATTTAAGGACTCCAGAAAGATATCCACACAAGAATAGGAAAGACGAAGTCAGAGACATCTGCAGAACAGTGAGTTTTCTGAAGAGGTTCATATTTTCAGTATAATTCCAGTGAAGACAGTAATTCAGCTGATGCCTAGCTGTTCATATGCTACACATTAGGAACTTTAAAATATTTAAATTTATAGATTTTTCAAGTGTTCTAATCATTTTCTGGCTCCCCTTAATCTCCTGTAGTTATTTTGGATGCCCAAAGCACTTTAAGGTGGATATGCACCACCAGTGGTCATTTCAATATATACTATCACAGTCAGTCTAAAATCTGAGCATGGCTTAAGTAAAATTAAGACATAAATTGTCAAAACAGAATACTCACATCTTGACTCTGCAGTTTTTGAACAAAATCTTGAGTTGGTGTGCCTGTTATTTTCATTATTTCTGTGAGTTGGTCCAGATCTGAATACCAGAAATAAGGAACAAAGTCTTTCACCACAGCAAAATTAAACATCTTACAAAAATTGTGTTTCTTTGCAATTGGAAAAGAAAGCACAAATCAGAACAAAACAATGGCAAGTAAGATTCATAAAAGATGAGGTGAAAGTTCTCCATTTCTCTTGCAAAGGCAAAGACATTGAAATGCACCGGAAATAAAATATCTTATAACTTGGGAACACACAACTGAATGATTTACAAAATTCTCTAATATTATCTGGCCCCCTCTAATATTTTTGGTCAAATTTAGTCAAAAAGTTACTAAGTTTCCATATGTTGCATGACAGATAGGTAGAGGAGATACTGGGAGGAGGAGAGACTCTCATTAACATTCCCATACAGGAAAAGGTTGTATTATAAATTCAATAACCATCTATTTTGTTTGATAATGTGTCTGGACAAGCAACAAATACCATATCCATTGTCCAGGTCTTTCCAATACTAAGGTGACTAAGTAAGAGCAGCCAGCGCTATTGTGGAAGCAGGAAAAGTGATAGGGAATAGCAGCTGGCAGGGGAAACAGAACCAAAATCAGAGGAAACCAGTCTTTGTTACTTTTCCACACTGAGCAACCTGATTCCACATGCTGAAATGCTGGAAATATAGTAATTGGGATAAGGCATCAGAACAATCTCTAGTACTGTATGTCTTAAAACAGCACAGATTATTCAGTAATAATATTAACTGTTTAAGAAGAACCATCATATTAACAGGGGGACTAATGCTGTAGAGAACAACATTGCATCTCATTTGCTACTCTGATCATCCCGACTTACAAGTACATACAAATTCCATGAACCTCTGTAGAAAAAGGAAACGGTGGGTAATGCTGACCAACCAACCAACCAAAAAATCCCATACCGAGTCTGCAGGATAACCTGTTCATAAAACTAAAACAAAACAAAAAAAAAGCCACTAAAAAGTTATTTATTTTTTTTCCTCACAGCTGAATTCATAGCTGTATTGTCCTGATAACAGGTCAGGGACAAGTACATTAGGATAATTTCTTTTATAACAGTGGCCATAGAATTTTAGCAATACTTCTGAAATACCCCAAATCCAATACAACTAACTTTTATACTTTTACGCTCACACATTTACAATGCAACTTGAAAATTATGACTCTTTCATTTCTTATTTATGTCCTAGAATTCTCAGGGTTAGCATTAGTTGAGAAATGCTATTTGTTAGTTAACTGTTGTCCTTTAGCATGCATTTCCCTATTTTCTTGTTAAAAAGTGATGCATACTTAAAATCTGTACAGCTGAAATAATTTGATGTATTTTCCTTTTCTGTAGCCTCTGTCACTTTTTTATAAACACAATCTTTTATTTATTATGCTTTTCCTTACACACAAGAGAATAATAAGATCCATGCAAAGAAGTCCTAACCTTACAAGTAAGTACTTAAGTATAGAGCATATTTATGAAAAATTTAAACAAGTATTTGCAGGGTCAGCACTTTATTGACTGGAACTCCACAGGGGGAAAAGCAGTGCAAAATGATTAGTTTGAGCTGTCAAACATGCAAAACATAAACCCCAAAAAATTAAAAGTAAAAAAAAAATTTGCTGTCCTCTATTAATACTGGGTAACTATCACAACTATCTCCAATGAAGTATCACTTACATGTTTAAGTGTGTTTTGATCTTAACTATTTTCTTAATTCCTCAGCAATGAAATGATATGACAATGTTTTCTGTAAATGTAAAATATCTTTTAGATCATAACAATTTTTGATAAAAATCTCAAAAACTATGCAATGGACCAGCATGTGCATAGAAGTCTGCGGGGAACCTACTCTTAAAAAAAAAAAAAAAAGCTCTTTCTATGAACACTAAATTATTCACTTGATTCAAGATACAACTCAAAGATCACCTCTCTCTAGTAAAAAAATGTTCAGTAATACCAATTTTAATTTGCAAATATATAAACTTGGTACAAATATTAAATAGCCAACAAATTAAAAAGATGAAAGTTAATTTACTATTATTTTCAATTTATGCTCATCAGCTTCTGAATAGACTTACTACATTGCACAAGCACCTATCATCATTTTCTTATCTTAGTGCCATAAATTCACTGAGGAAGGATACGATCGTTTCCTTTGAACAGAGGCCTCCCAGTTATCATCTCAGCCATTATACAGCCCACAGACCAGATGTCAACTGAAAAAAAAACAGCAATGTTAAATTGCTGAATATTTGTCCATTTAAATACAGATGAAGTTTAATTTAAATATATATTTTAAAGAACTGTAATGTTTACATTTATAGTCTTTTAAAAAATAAATGTGTGCTTTGCAGAGTATGATAAAGCGTATACATAAAACTGTTAGTCTTTTTGATTAGGAAATGAAAGATCATCTGCTATTATGCTGAATCAGTTTCTCACTAACAAGCAGATGTATGTAGGAAGTAATTTTTCCATGCTTTCAAAACTTCCATGGTTATCTTGGTGTTACGTGAATCCTCTCCTCCTGCCATTTTTCCGTGTCAGTTTGAGTTAGAGTCTGCCCATCTTGGAGAAAGATTACAGGCAGTAGAGCACAAGAATGT
Organism: Rhea pennata; assembly: GCF_028389875.1. Taxonomy (NCBI): domain Eukaryota; kingdom Metazoa; phylum Chordata; class Aves; order Rheiformes; family Rheidae; genus Rhea; species Rhea pennata. Next base: position 22,009,730 of record NC_084663.1, read on the forward strand.
AGACCAGACTGTTATATCTGTATACATTTACAGTGTTTTTTTCCAATAACCTTGGGACTTTCTGTTAGTTTCAGACAATACACAAACAAAATCACCCCCAAATTAACCTCCCAAACATCTGCAATTTATCAACAAGGAACTATTTCATAATTATATTATTATTTCCACCTCCAGTTTCTTTCACTTCAGAAACGAAGAAGTGGCTATATATTGCCTGATGCAGTGAATGCTTCAGCTCTGTTAAGACTGTTCCGAAGAGATGCTGACCTGTTTGTGTATAATGCATCCAGTTAAGTATGACCTCTGGGGCTCTGTACCACCTTGTAACCACGTAACCTGTCATCTCACTGTCTGTATGCCTTGCCAATCCAAAATCCAGAATCTGTAATGGAATCGTAAAGAACATCCTGATCAGACAACCTATATACCTATTTCATACAGACTTTCCGGATATGAAAAATAAGAAAACAGAGCAGTCTGCAGAGATTGGTTTATTTCTTCATCTTTTGCTCATTAAAGTGCCTTGTTCTCATTAGCAAAGTCAAGACAGAAGTAGCAAGGAACTTTAGAATTATTTTTTTACATCACATACTTCTATGCGACACTAAAAGGTGGAACACTACCAGTAAAGAAAACAATAAATGCTTCAATTTTGGTTATAAAGATACAGGTCATATTCAATGCAGAAACTCCCTGACCATAGAATAAGTATTATATTTTGTCAGGGCTGAAAGAACAGCATCCATTCTAGATGGTTATACGGTATCCACTGATCTGATATCCTAGGTGGCACAATTTTTATGAACAGTGTTCTAGTATTATTCTGAAATAAGGACATGCCATTATCTTCGTTTTATGAATAACTAATACAAAGAAAAGCTTTCTCAAGGTCACATTGAAAATCTGCACTAGGAGTAGGGAATTACCATTATTTTGTTCCACTGAGTTCCAACCTGCTGCTTAATTACAGAACAATCCTCTGTAAGAAACTCAAGGTCAGTACAATTTTTTAAAGGATTATATACAATTCAGCTTATTTCTGAAACTCAGAGATATTTATCTTTGGGTATAGTAAAGTCTACAGCAGCAAGATTAAAAAGAAATGTTACAGTCTTTTGTCAGCTTCTACAAAATTGGCTAACATAAGGACCCAGCTGTATGGACCATCAAAAGATACATTTGGTCAATAGTGAGATCCATTCCTGGAATGACAGTTGGTTTGTAATTTATCAATATATTCTTGATATTAACAGGAGAAGCAAGGCCCTGGGTGAGGAAAAATTATTCAAAATAAATCATCATCATCTACAGATACTTAAGCATGTAGTTTTGCATGAACAGCCACTAGTTTCCACATGTCACGTTTCATACATATACATATTTATAGAGCAGAAATTTTCATTAGAAGCACCTGTGCATCACAGTACCAAGGGTGATGCATTTGTAATGTTCTCATTGTAATTAAGCATTTAAAAATACCTAATTTTTCGATAGGATAGTTTCATCATTTCCCGGGCACTAACAAAGAAGGAAACTTATATTTTTATTCATGGATCAAGAGTAGAAAATATAAATGTTATAGCTTATCTTCATTGCCACATTTAAAACATCATTTCCACATCTCCTCCATAGTTGTTGATTACCTAGCCATTTAAAAAAGGGGGAATGAGATGGAAATGGAGAGATATTTATTGTTACTATACAACTGACTATGACAGAACTTAACACTCAAAAACTTTAGGTACTGAAGAGCTGCTGGAATAAAAATATTTGCAATAGCAAAATACACTTTTGTATACAGCTTTCAAATTTATTATATACATATTTTACATTATATCTTCCCAGCAGCATCAGAGAGGAGAGGGGAAGAAAAAAAGGAAATTTTGCATAAGAGTTCAAAAGCCACATGTGATACCATTTTTTCTGACACAACAGTTTAGGACTTCTCCATACTAATGTTTGTGAGTTGGAGTTATCTGAAGCATAATTTGGTTTTGTATTTTTGTAAAAGCAGAAAATGTCAGCAAGAATGTTTTTGTGCTATGCTTTAACGTCAGATTTTTTTTCCATTAAAATATTCATTTAGTCTCATGAGCAAATTTATCCTTTTAGTATTTAAAATTAACATGGTACCATGTCAACAACAGTATTCATATAAAACTATTATTCTGATACTCTGCCTGATCTTCAACCTTTGAGCTGGAACTTCCAAGACAATTTTTAGAGCAAGTTTGACCACAATCATTTTTATATCTTTGGAATAATGAGAGGAGAGCAGAATTCCTTCAGCTCTTCATGGATGAGCTCTCCTTGTCAGCAAACTTAGTTTTCCTAACTTGCTTCAATAATAGCTTGTAACTTCAAGACTGCAAAAAGGGCAGGTCTTTCCCTTAAGGGACTCTCCAGTTGAGAGAGTCAGACCAAAGAGCCAGAGGCTCATCTGCAAAAATGAAATTGATGATTTATTTATTAATTATTAATGCTGTGGCAACTTGCCTCCAGCCACACAGTTGCTAGAACTGATGCAAGGGAGGCTGCTGAGTGCACAGATATGGGGAAAAAGGATTGGACAATCCCTGGCAAGTATGATCTTGCGCCAGTGTAAACCGACTTAAAAAGTGCACTCTCAGAGTACGGTCACATTCTACACATTATACCTAGACTGCACACACACAGTGAAAATGCAAGTGAAATTTAAATTATTCTAGTATAAGTGAGATCAGAGTTAAATCCTTACCTTGATTTTTTTATGCACACCTCTCAACATGTTACAGGTTGCTTTCTGTTTGAAGAGTGGAACACTGTTCTAACAACCAGTAATTTCCTAATTACAGATTTGCATATTTCTTCTGTATAGGATACCAGAAATCATTGCAATACACTGGACTGCAAATTTTGCTCTGACCACTGAGAAACATCAAAACTAGGGCTTAATGCTAAAGCTAATGGCATTTTCACCATGCCATTTCACAAAAAGATTTTCTGATATAGAATTGTTTGCCTCAGTTTATCTAAAAGTGTAAAAATATCCAAGGTAACAGAAGAATAAATTGTGTTAAGTAAGGAAATACAGTGATCGTATCATGAAAGAATGTTTGTGACTTGGGCTTCACCTCAAAATCTAATCCTATAGCTCAATGGTGGGCTGTGGGGGGGGAGGGTGATGTGTACATATGTAACTGGTTTTTCCAGATTCTCTCCTTTCCCCTACTGAGACCTACTTACAGTTTGGCAACATACTTCCAAAGGCCAGAAAGAAGCAATGGTTTTTTGTTTTAACTAGGGAAATCCTAAAACAACAGGATCCTGAACATTCACCCTGTCCTATTGAGTTTCCAAAGAGTATAAAATTGTATTACAACAGCTAGGTACAAGTGTATAGCTTGTACATCATATACTAAAGCACATTTTTGCAGTGTTCCACCCACTTTTATTTTATTTAATTAAGGGAGAGCTTTACAACCTTTGATCTGTTTCTTTATCTCCCAGCTTGCAGAGTTAAGACTTTTTGTATTTGTTCTAAGCTGGAATTCTCTCATAACCAAACACTTGCCATAAAGTCTTGCTTAACTTTTTTAAGAAGGAAAAAATGGTCTTAAGATCTAAATGTAAACTGAAGACTTATATATTAGGAAAGAAGAACCCTCATTCCAATTTACTAATGTTTTGTGAAGATGAATAAGCCCATCAGGATTCAAGCATAGGACAGAAGCAGCAGCTTGATTTTATAACTAGCTGAAAAACACAGACGAGCCTTTCAGATGGTTAGAGCTATGAGAAGATAGATGACAAAAAATAATTATAGAAAATTAATAATAATCTATTAAAATATGAGAATAAAATTAACTGGGAGTTGGAAGCAGTATGAACCTCCTATCTCTAAACCCAAGAAAAATAAGCTATAGTCTTAAAATGTTCAGTGGTAAGTACTACAAAATTCTACATAATAATGAATTATTTGTTTTCTTATAGCAAACTTAATCTACACAGATAAACAGATACATTTTGCTAGGTCAGGATACTTTGCATAATTATTTCCGTGCATAATTACTGGAGTACAAATATTATGTTCTCTAACAGGCTGAATGATTGGAAGATTCCCATGACAGATAAGAAACTGAATAACAAAATCAAGCAGGTCAAAGTCAGTATTTCAGTTTAATGATCTAGAAGGAGGCTTAGGGTGTCAGTACCTCCATGTACAGGAAACAAATTACTATTCAGGTAGACTCTGCTGAGAACATATGCAAGGAAGAATCAGCTGGAGTGGCAGCATCCACAATTCAGGTCAGATACCTCCTACAGTGAGTGCTACAGTCCTGGTCCCCAAGTGTGCATGCCAGCTAAGTCCAGTTTCCATGCTGGGAAGAGACTTGGGTGTGTGTCATTCTCCTACCTGTCTTTGGAAGGAAGCTCAGACGGGTAGGACAGGAGTGCATCGTGGTGTATGTCAATACTAATGCTAGTTCTAACTTTTAATAGCGCAAATGGAATAACTTTAAAAAAATTACATGTTCTTGCTGAGCAGTATTCGATTCCTCTTATGCCTCTCTGAAGTGATTAGCTACAACATATCATAAAAACAATTCTCCATTACAATTTTCTTCTTGAAGTCTTTTTAATTAACTGATTGCATAACAATATAACAACATTCACAGCAACTTACATGAAAAGGCTGATTATTACACTTAGGCACAGGCACTTGCCTGGGCCCACAGCTGCTACGCAGACTGCTGCGTAAACACCAAGCCAGAAGACAACAGTTTCAGTTGTTACATTGCCCTTCACCACGCTGGAGGTACTGAAGCCACTAATCAGTCCAACAATGTCACAAATACAACCTGTGGCACAGACTGACTGACCAGCGATCGTCCTCTGTACATCTTAGGAGTCACATGAACCAATCCTCAACCAATCCAATTCCCCATTAACATCCTATACTAGTTTCCCAGAGCATCCTATCTGGACTTAATGTCGTTATCACAGATATTCTGGGCAACTTTTTCTAATTAGAGGCACAGTGATTTCTTGTGCTTGGCTCCATAATGATCTTAGAAATTGATCAGCACATCTACCATTTGTATGAAACATACATTTACTTCCATCAAGGAGATACAAATAGGAGACTATTGGATTCCCAGCATTCAGGGCTTTATTTCTTAAATAAATATTTATTTTAATTATATGTGGTAACTAAACTCAGACAAATGGAAAAATAATTATAAGGATCAGTCTCCTATAATTTTTTTGAAGATAGTTACCATTTCCATCTGATCCTATTTCCTTTAATTTTCTAGTATTCAATACTTCTCAAAGCTCATGGGTTAAAATCCTGGCATATTACTGAACCAGTTATCAATGTCTACAGCTGTTGCCCACATTGTTTTCTGTGGTGCATTTCTAATATATTTGATTATTTGTTTCAAATAAACACTTCTTACCTTCAATTCACAGTCTTCATTTACAGCCAGGTTTCCAGGTTTCAGATCCTGTAGATACAATCAGATTTGAAATGTATTTATTTATTTTGCAGTAGACAGAGAAAAAGCACTCTTTTTAAAAAATAAAACATTTATTTCATTTAGGTTAAATGGCTTTCATACAACTACTTGGAACAGCAACAAGTAAAGCAATGACATCAATATAAATTAGAGAAGAGTAATCAGAATAAAGAGAAGCAAACACACAAATTTGGCTTTATTCCATTATGTTCTTCCTCTCTCAAACAAATTAACTTTTGTTCTACTAGTAGTTGTAAGTCAGAAAGATACTAGTAGTTGTAAGTCAGAAAGATACTTGCTAACAAAAGAACTTAGTCATCTTAATCTGTATGCGGTTTGAATATAAGTGTGTACCATTTAATACTACCACAAAGTTAAAGATTCATATATAGTCAAATGGAGTAAAATAGATTTCCTTCACTACTTCTGGACTGTACATATTGAATATCAAGATCTACTTAAAAAAGACTCCATATTGAAGGAATTAAACAAGATTTTAGGATCATATACAAAACTTTATACTATATTCTGTAGGAAAATGAAATTCCTAACAGAAGAAGACAACTGAATGAAGACTGCAACATGAAAACAATTACTAACCCTCTCTAACTACTATAGAGACTTCTACTGATCTTCAGAAGTTGTACTGCTAAGTTTAGCAACAAAGGGAAGAATACTGGCACCATTTAAGAAGATTTTGCGATGTTAGTGATTCTTAGATATTCATAGTTACAGAGATAAGTTTTCCTTCAACTTTTGCAAACCTTTGTTTGTCACATTTTAACGCACAAGATGTTTAGAGGAATCGTCTCTCAGAATTTAATAGTCACCCAACAGTTTCACACAGGATATAGATTGAGATCAGAAGGGTCTGAAAGAGAAACAAAGGGGTGCAAAGGAACTGTCATGAGACTGAGAAGTTCAGGAGTCAGCAAGAGGGAGCTCAGAAAAAGTTGGAGCAACTGTGAAGTTTAGATTATGATTACAAGAGTGGTGGAAGTGAAAATATCCACTCAGCAAATTATTCTGGCAGTTGGCATGATTTCCATCTCTACCTTAAACCTACTGTACAATGTGCACTTTCTGTGGTGCTCCTGATACTTTATTACAAAAGGCCAGTTCCTACTGTTCTGATGCAAACAGAGTCTTTAGTGAAGTTATAGTTGGCAGTATGAGTTTACCATTCAAAACTCATCTCCTTCACAATGCAGAAGGGATTCTACGCAGGCAGCAGGGATTCAAAAAGAATTAGAATATCCAGTTTCATTTTCCTCGGGAAAAAAAAAAAAGAGGTCTTCAAGGTTCTAAAATTTGGGGTTTTCTTTTCAATTCCTATGTGTTCACTCTTCCCTTAATACCTCTAACATTAACATGATGTTTAAACAACATTTAATTGTTGCTTTTCAAAGTTTACTCTAACGTTTGTTAAAAAAGCAAGAAATCCATTCATCTTAATTTATATGCTACTTGCTCTTGTGGAGACGTAAACTCTTTGTGAACCTGAGCTTTTAAGAAATCTAAAAGATGTTAAGAAATCTAAATCTAAACCGCCTTCAGTGCAACTTGGGTGCCCACCTTACACTGATGTAGCCACATCACTTCTATTAAACAAACAAGCAAAAAAAAAAAAAACAGAGGCAAAATGAAAATGGAACATCGTAAATAGAAGTTCAGACATGTTTATGTGCATGTTTACACACAAATATGAATCACATTATCAGAATATAAACACATATTATTTCCACTTACCCTGTGAATTATGCCTGATGAATGAATATACTGTAAAAATAAAAAACATTTTTTAGTTAATGACTTTAAGAAGTTGTCTGGGGGAGAAAAAGTCCTTTTTCATGGTGCTAAAGTGACTTGAAATTAGAAAATGTTGATACATTGTGCAGAGGATCTTTTTATCTTTGTTTTCCTTTAACTCTCAGTAAATGAGCACAAGCTGTACTACATAAAAAAAGAATAAAATGCTGTTCCAAAAGAAATACAAGCAGATAGGTTAGAAGCAGTGATGATTAAAAAGATATGTAACAGAAATTCATATATATTTTTAAGTATAGTATTCTGAATAACTATACTTTCTACCAAGGTCATTATAGAATGATTTCAAGAAGAGGTCTTAACTGGACTCCTACATCACACTTCCGGTTACAGCTTTCTAAAGAAAAAACAGTTATTAATAATAAAGCTAGTATTTTGCCCTCCCCTCCCCTAATACCTAGGTATCAGTAAAAGAGTTTGAATACTCCTTCAGATCATATAGTTCTTCTAATTCTTTCTATATACAAAAGCCTGTTTCCAGTTAATTTTGGTACTGCTAGATACATATGTTTATCAAAATTAACCCTACTATTTTATATATCAGAACTGCTCTCTTGCAAAAGAGATCTCAACTGTACTATCATAGTTTCAATGCCTATGCTTCAGCAGGAATGCATTTTAAGAAAGCATTTAAGAACACAATGTAGTCTAATCAAGATCTTAATTGAAAAATCTTGTTATATGCTTCAATGCTTCCTGAATGAAAAGTCTAGAAGTCATGCTGCAGGATGCTTTCCCTTATCATAACCTTCCCAATGATCTGTTTGAGGGCTCTGAAAAATCAAACCAACAAACTGGATGCCCAAGACTAATTCTCCTGGGAAGCTCCAAAACAAGACATCTAATCAAATACAGATGGCTACATCTATGTCTGTCACCACAGCCTCCCCATTACAAATGGAAGGGTATCTCTAGTTCCCAGTTCCTTTCACCAGCTGAATAATGCCCTAGAAAAAACTGTTTTCTGCTCTGACTGTCAAGGAAATCTCTAGTAACTAGTTGAGACGTAGATGCCTGTTTTGCAAATACTGAAAGGTGAATCACACCCTTGATATTTGTCTTGAACTGACTTTAAAAGGCTGCACTGTGACTACACTGGAGCAATCCCAAGGAGGAAGAAAGAAAAATTAACAGTCGCACATCTGTGTGGGTGGTTTTCTGTTATTCTTTTTTCTGCATATAAAATATATGACAGTTCTTGAAACAGATGATTTTTAGCCTATTTCTATACCAAGCCCAGATTCAGTAAACTGCTAGCCTCACATGTAGTAGTAAAATATACCTGTTATTCAGTACTAAAACAAAGTAGCATATCTATTGCACCACAACACCAGTTACCCTTTTCATGATGCTGTTTTAGAAGATTGTCTAATGTTAAACTGCTACAACAAAGGCCTTTGGGATTATGATTAAAAAATGTAAGAAAGCTAGGCTCCTGCCATGACTTAGCTTTCTCGGAAAGCCTCTCTTTCTATATCTGTTACAGGGGAATACACAGACTAAATTGACTAAGTCAGATACCTAACATCAGTGAGCATTTATATTTTTGTTAGTCTATTTTTTACAGCTGGTTTATTTCACTATATGTCTGTCTGTCATCCTAGATTTGGTGTTCTTCCACATTTTGGCTAACATAATAGGAATAGGAGGTGCAAAAAATTAGAAAAGTTCTGTCTTAAGGCAGAACCCAGCCTTCTTGTCTTGACAAAATGCACTGTCACTGGGAGTTCTACAATAATTTACGTTGCAAGGAACCTCTAGAGGTCATCCAGTCAAAACTCCTGTTCAAAAACAGATCCAACTAGACAAGGCTACTCAGGGCATTGTCCAGGCAAGTTTTTAGTATCTCCGAGGATGGAGGTTCCACAACCTCTCTGGACCCCTGTTCCAGTGTCTGACCATCTCCAAGATGAATTTTTCCCCCCTTATATTTAATCAGAATTTCCTATGTTTCAGACTGTGACTGGTTCCATCTTCTCCATACACATGAGGACAATGAAGATAGTAGTAACACGAACACAGGTTTCTTTTCATACAGCTGCACACCCCAGCTTGCTCAGCCTCACCTTGCATGTTCTACACTCCAGTGCTTGGTGGCCTTGCTCTGTCAGTCAGCATCTTTCATGTACTGGGCAACCTAAAACTGTACACAGAACTCCAGACATGGTCTCATAAGCACTGAACAGGGGGGAGAAAGATCACTTAACCTGCTGCCTACGGTTTTACAGTACAGCCCAGGATGTGGTTGGCCTTTGTTGCTGCAAGAGTGTTCTGCTGACAGCAGTTCCTGCAAGACTTTTTCTGAAAAGCTGCTTTCTATCCATTGGGTGTCCAGCCTGTACTGTTGCATGGATTCTTCGGCGCTAGATGCAGGACTTTACATTTGCGGTAGATGGTAGATGAATTCCTGCTGCATATTTTTTGTTGATTAGGGAAGTTTTAACATCACCAGTAGAAATTGCTCAAGTGTTTCATGAGATTTCCTCGAGTTGAGGAAACAGAATGGCTCCCCAGAATATAGCCTGTAAGACCACAACAGAAAATGAAGAACTATAAAGCAGTATTTCTGTCATGGATGTGCATGAAGTAGATCAGGATGGGAGTAACAAGATGCAAAAAGAGGAAGTCTGACAGTTGTATACAGACATCTCAGATATAGTTAAGTAATGTATCTCTAAGTAAGCAAGCTCCCAACAAAACCTGTTAATCCATAAATGAAAAAAAAGCTGCTATCTTCTGCAAACAGCCATCTTAATCAAGGATATCACAATGACCACTTACTTTCTAAATTATTTCAGTGTCTTCTCACTGAAGCTTCTTGATTCTCCAGAGCACATATGCTATAAATATTCTGGAGTCTAATCTTGCTGATATGACTGTACACAGTAAGGAAGTAACTAGCAGACTTAGGAACGTCTGCATCTAAGAACGTAGCATGTAGAAACAGGAATTAAAGAACTGCAGTGGCTGAAGTTTTAGTAAAAGTCAATCTCAACTGTCTGGGGAGAAGAGCACAGTCTCAGGTGTTCTCACCCCTCTGAGGGTTTTATGAGTTTTCACAGCACAAAAATCATACCAAGACTTTGGGGAGAACTCATGTATTTTCTAAACATTCCTCTTAATACAAGACTACTGAGCTTACATGAAATAGCACTTATTTCTGGTGCTAATTTAAGCATTAGCTTTTCTGTTAGCTGCAATATTGTTGCCTGTGCTGCAGGTTTTTTTAAGAATAGAAATATTTTTTAACTTCATCTTATTTCTACTGGCAGGTAACAAGAGTGGAATTATGCTAGCCTTAGTTTAGAAAAATTTCCATTTCAATTCAATAATCTTCTGAAATTGGATCCATTTTTTACCAATTTTGTCCATTAACTAATCCATTTATTGTCAGATTTCATCATTCTTAATATGGAAAAAATATTCAAACCACAGAATCACAGAATGGTTGAGGTTGTAAGGGACCTCTGGAGATATTCTAGTCCAAGCCCCCCTGCTCAAGCAGGGTCAGCTAGAACACATTGCATAGGACCCTGTCCAGATAGCTTCTGAACATCTTCAAGGAAGGGAACTCCACAGCCTCTTTAGGCAACCTGTTCCAGTGCTCTGTTACCCTCACAGTAAAAAAGTTTTTCCTTACGTTCATACAGAACTTCCCGTGTTTCAGTTTGTGCCCGTTACCTCTCGTCCTATTGCTGGGCACCACCAAGAAGAGTCTGGTCCTATCCTCTCTATACCCTCCCTTAAGCTATTTGTAGACATTGATAAGATCCCCTCCTCAGTCTTCTCTTCTTCAGGCTGAACAGGATGAGCTCTCTCAGCCTTTCCTCATATGAGAGATGCTCCAGTCCTTTAATCATCTTAGCAGCCCTTTGCTGGACTGGCTCTGGTGGCTCTATGTCTCTCTTGTGGTCAGGAGGCCAGAACCGGACACAGACGTGGCCTCACCAGGGCTGAGCAGAGGGGAAGAATTACCTCCCACAACCTGCTGGCAAGGACATACCCTTCATAATGTTATTACTACTAAATGTGAACAATATTTGTTTCAAGAATCCAGTTAACATAAGCCAAGTGCCATTGGGCACAGGAGTTTTTCTGCATTACTCTATAGATAATTTTTCGTAGTATGCATAAATCCTTGAAAGAAAGTTTCAGACTGTGCTAGCAAGCTATGCAACAGCTGTATAAATTCTAAGCATTCTTGCCTGTATATGTAACATACACACAAAATACAAAGCTAATCAAAAGGGAATTAGAAAAGATTCAGGAGAAAGTATTCTAGTGTGTGAAATGAAAATGAGAAGAGTGACTTGGCAGTGAAAGGATAACTGAAGCGGAAATGGGTGAGGGGGGAAGGGAAAACAGAGAAGCAGAAAGAACAACCTTAATGTGAACAAAAGACAGTAAATAGGGATGATAAAAAGGAGAGAACCAGAGCAGGTAAATATTGCCATTAACACAGCAAAAAAAGCTTGAAAAGATGATTGTGTGGCCCAAGGGATAATCCTTCCATTCCCAATACTACACAAACAGACACACAACTGCCGCTTGCATCACTAATCACTAATCCAACTGGCATTCCCTGCAGAAGATGGACTCAAGACTGAAAGAGCTGAAAACTCCAGTCCCATTCCACTTACATGAAGACATTTATTTACAGCTTGTCTCCTGTAAAAATCAAAAGACACAGCGTATTTGTAAAACCTTCTAATTTGCAAGTTCAAACTTAAATAAAATTTAACGCTAGACTAAAGTCTGACTTGGAAACAGACAAAGGCAATGGATCATTGTTTTTAAGCCGTGTCAAATCACATTGTTTTTTCCACCACAACTGAAGTGAAATTTTGATAAATTACAAGGTTCACAAGAGAAAGGAAATGAGTATTTCATTCTCTACAGAAGGAAGACAGGAAAATGGCATAAACATAACTGACAAACAAGACTGTATAGACTTACAGAGCAAAGCACTGAGGGCTTGATACAAATCTTCCTGAACTCAACATGAACTTTCCATTGACCTCAAAAAGAAAAAAAAGTTTTTTCTTTTTAAATTAAGCCTGTGGAGCATTTAAGTATATAATCAGTTCAGAACTAGGCTACAGGAAATACAAAAAAATGAAACGTGCAGGGAACTGTCTTGGGGCCTTAGCAAAAAGGTATCTATTTTATCCCTTCACATAAAACCACTCATACATTTTTACACACATGCAAAACAGACATGTAAACAGGTTGTTACAACATGAGTCTGAAATGTGGCAAAAATAAAGAACAGCATTCTTGCCTTTGAGTAGACTTAACTACAGATACCATAAAATATTTATGTACTTTACACAAGGGACTGCATATTGCAGTTAACAACTGTATCATCAAGTAGCCAAAACTGAGCCATCAAAGTAAAGAGGTGAATAAAAAAAATAAACATTATAAAAATGAGAAGCCAAGCTGGGGAAATTGGAACAGTTTTACAACAAAAATCTACAGAGTTGTCTACTCCTCCTTCTCAGGTGTTGCAAGTATTTTTCCCCTATAATGCTTTAACTGAGTAAGACCCAAGTTTCCCAACAAAAAGCAAGCTTTTTCAATAAAACACAGATGTGCTACCTTTAATCCAGAAATATCAGATCTTTACAAGCTTCTCATGCAAAATCTGGCAGAGTCTTTCTTACATAGCCAACTTACTGATGTCTTTCAAAGAAGAAACAAATTACTGACTAATTTTCCTTCTTTCCCGTATGCTAACAACACTGAATTCAGCTTAATTGTCCACTAGCATGGACAATGCTACAGGAAAGTCCCTCAAATAAAAAGCACTGGAGCATTCTTGTTATCTCATTTCTTGAAGATATTTCCAACTAGGTATGTTGGTGGGGTTGGAGGAATTAGTGCAAGGAGACGAATTCAAAGTTTACTGGAACAGGTGAAGTAGTAAAGATTGCTCTCAAATGTTTGGCTTGCAGTATCAAATAAAACATCAGAGTCTAGTAACTATGACTTATTTCCTGCTGCTAATTTTGAAGTAAGTACAGCTGTGCTCTTTAAAAATTTAGGGTGGGAGAAAAGGCAAAATATTCACATGAACCACTGCTAACAAAAGATCTAATACAGTTACAGAAAACAGAGATACCAGTTTACTAAGATTATCTCAGTATTTCTGCTGGTCACTTAGTAATAGAATGAGAAATGCTCCAATTTTTATTAAATCCTGGGAATCCCAGCTTACATCAAGAACTTCCTGCTCATTTTCTCTTTTCTCAAAGTCCTGCTCTGTTTTCTTCAGATACGTTACATTATTCTTCAGATATACGTCAGTTGTTTCACTTGCCTTCTACATGTACTGATCCAATGAGCTCCAGAGTCAACCTTTCGAGGCCCACAAACTCTGTTCAGTAGGCCTCGACATAACCTAGACCACTAGAGCAAAGTACATTTCTAAGTGATTTCACTGGAATTAAATTCATTATTCATTCAGTCCACTACATTCAGCTCTGAATTCACTGAATTTTTATAGTTCCTATATTGCATCTATTGTCGCACCAAAGGGAAATGAATAAAGCAGGACTCAACAATAAAATACACTTACTGAATCTTGGGAAGGGAGTAAAACAATTTACTTGACCTTCTGTACCTGTTAAATATTGAGGGACAGAGTAATCATGGGCACACTGTTCTTGCTGTTCTTGTCCAGAAAGAGCATGATATCCTGGGATTTTGTCTATTTTGAATAGTGTTTGGCAGTACAAATATAGATCTGGAAGAGCAATACACCTTTCTCTATAAAATCCAGCTTGGTATTTCCACCACACAAGCAGTTCCTTACACAACGCACCTTCCCTGCAAGCACAGATTCCACTTATCTCTGTACAAGTGGAGAGAGAACTCTGCCCATACTTTGTAGGGCAGGACCATAAAAACAAAATTGTTTAGTGTAAGGAGCAGCCAAAGACACCACATTCAGTTCTAGACTGTGCTGTTCTATGGCCTGTTGTAACGTAAGTCTGCCAAACAGCAACGAGAACTAAATGGCTGTCACTGCAGGAAAGCCAGGCTTCAGCCTGCAGAGCTAGGTCAAAGACTCACAACAATAACACCCCAACTGCATTCTGAACTTTTGTTGTAGTACAGAACAGCTTTCAGAGTAACCTACTTCTTCTCTTGGAACCATGCCACCAAAAGAAATAATAAAGGAATAATAGGCTTTTTGTCATCAATGCCTTGCACACCCAAACAATAAATATTGTAATTTAAGACCTGAAGTACCAGTTCAGATTGGGAAGTATTTTCATATTGCATTAATACAGGTTAGTAAGGAACTGGGAGCTCAGGGAGGACCTTCTTTTGTGCTGTAAGATACAAGTTCTGTGCTATAAGATACAAGTTTTAATCACTGTCCACTTTGTAAAAGCAAAATATAGAAAAAAATCCACTAGCGATAATAAACAGACTAGAAGAAAGATGAGAAACATACAAAGCCTACGATAGTTAGTAAACTTAGAATCATCTTTGTGGGAAACAAAAAACGTTCAAGAAAAGTTGTAGAGATGGCTCTGCAATCCATCACAAAGAAGTTTAATGAGACCCAAGGGAAAAAAGCTAGAGGAGTATAAACACCTTTATTCTTGGCAAAGACAAGGGGATTAAACAATCAGGGTTAATTGGGCTTACATTCTAGGTTACTCTCTGCAAAAAATGAGTCAGGAAAAGGCCTCAAAACTAACTAAAGGATGGAGTTTTGGTTATACTTTGTTCAAATACTTGAAAAATTTACATTTAAATTATTACTTTCCCACAGAAACTATGTTTAAGCTAAGTGACTATGTTTAAGCATGACTTGCTGAAAGAACTACCAGATGAAGTTGTCTTCAGCAACCCACCTTGAGCAAAGCCCACCTTGAGTTGAATCTGCTGAGGGATGTTAAGGGCAGTAAAAGGGCTTCTACAGGTATATCCGCAGCAAAAGGAAGATCAGGAAATATATGGGCCAACTGCTGAATGGAGCAAGGGAGCTGGTGACAAGGGACAGGGAGAAGGCCAAGATAGTCAATGTCTTGTTCCCTTCAGTATTTTCAAGACTTGCCTTGTCCTTAACAACAGAGGGGGACTGGTTAGAGATGTGAAGGTTGGGGGCAGCCTTGGCTGCAGTGACCACAAGATGGTGGAGTTTAGGATCGTGCAGGAAAGAATCAAGGCAACAAGCAGGATTGCAACCCTGCACTTCAGGAAAGCGGACTTTGGGCTCTTCAGAGACCTACTTGGAGGAATCTCATGGGTTAAGGACCTAGAAGGAAATGGGGTCTGTGAGATCTTGCTACTATTCAAACATCACTTCCTCCAAGCTCAAGAACAGTGCATCCCTATGAGTAAGAAGTGCAGCAAAAGGGGCAGGAGACCTGCATGGGTGAGCAAGGAGCTCTTGGCCAAATTCCGACAGAAGAAGAAAGTACACAGAATGTGGAAGAGGGGACAGGCTACTTGGGAGAATTATAGGAATGCAGTTAGGGTATGTAGAGATGCGGCGAGGAAGGCTAAGGCCCAGTTGGAATTGAGTCTGGCAGGGGATGTCAAGGACAACAGGAAGGGCTTCTTCAAATACATCAGCAGCAAGAGGAGGACTCAAGAAATGTGGTCCTGCCACTGAGTGGGGCGGAGGCCCTGGTGACAAGGGATACAGAGAAGGCAAAATTACTGAATGCCTTCTTTGCTTCAGTCTTTACTGCTAAGGGCAGCCCTCAGGAATCCTGCAGCCTGGATGTGAGGGAGAAAGTCCAGAGAAGAGAAGACTTTCCTTTGGTTGAGGAGGAAAGGATTAGACACCTTCTGGGCAGGATAGACATCCACAAATCCATGGGCCCAGATGGGATGTACCCTCGGGTACTGAGAGAGCTGGCGGATGTTTTTGCCAAGACGCTCTCCACGATCTTTGAAAGGTCCTAGAGAACTGGAGAGGTGCCTGAGGACTGGAAGAAAGCCAATGTCACTCCAGTCTTCAAGAAGGGCAAGAAGGAGGACCCAGGAAACTACAGGCCAGTCAGTCTCACCTCCATCCGTGGAAAGGTGATGGAACAGCTCATTCTGGATGTCATCTCCAGACATATGGAGGAGAAAAAGGTGATCAGGAGTAGCCAGCATGGATTCACCAAGGGGAAATCCTGCTTAACCAACCTGATAGCCTTCTGTGATGGAATGACTGGCTGGGTAGATGAGGGCAGAACAGTGGACGTTGTGTGCCTTGACTTCAGCAAGGCTTTTGACACTGTCTCCCATAACCTCCTCCTAGAGAAGCTCAGGAAGTGTGAGTTAGACGAGTGGACAGTGAGGTGGATTGAGAACTGGCTGAAAGGCAGAGCTCAGAGGGTCATCATCAGTGGTGTGGAGTCTAGTTGGAGGCCTGTGGCTAGTGGCGTCCCCCAGGCCTCAGACTGGGTCCCATCCTGTTCAACTTCTTCATCAACGACCTGGATGAGGGGACAGAGTGCCTCCTCAGCAAGTTTGCTGATGATCCCAAGCTGGGAGGAGTGGCTGACACACCTGAGGGCTGTGCTGCCATTCAGAGAGACCTGGACAGGCTGGAGAGTTGGGCAGAGAGGAACCTCGTGAGGTTCAACAAGGGCAAGTGCAGGGTCCTGCGCCTAGGGAGGAATAACCCTAGGCACCAGTACAAGCTGGGGGCAGACCTTCTGGAGAGCAGCTCTGCAGAGAAGGACCTGGGAGTGCTGGTGGATGACAAGTTGACCATGAGCCAGCAATGTGCCCTTGTGACCAAGAAGGCCAGTGGTATCCTGGGGAGCATTAGGAAGTCTGTTGCCAGCAGGTCGAGGGAGGTGATCCTGCCCCTCTACTCAGCCCCAGGGAGGCCTCATCTTGAGTACTGTGTCCAGTTCTGGGCTCCGCGGTACAAGAGAGACATGGAGCTACTGTGGAGAGTCCAGCGTAGGGCTACAAAGATGATCAGAGGGCTGGAGCACCTGCCCTAGGAGGAACGGCTGCGAGAGCTGGGCCTCTTCAGCCTGGGGAAGAGAAGACTGAGGGGGGATCTGATCAATGTGTACAAGTACCTGAAGGGAGGGTGTCAAGGGAACAAGGACGAACTCTTTTCAGTTTTCCCATGTGACAGGACAAGAGGCAATGGGCAGAAGTTGAAGCACAGGAAGTTCCACCTGACCGTGAGGGGGAATTTCTTCCCTGTGAGAGTGACGGAGCCCTGGCACAGGTTGCCCAGAGAGGTTGTGGAGTCTCCTTCTCTGGAGATCTTCAAGGCCTGCCTGGATGCAACCCTGTCTAACATGCTCTAAGATGCAACCCTGTCTAACATGCTCTAAGTGACGCTGCTGAGCAGGGAGGTTGGACTAGATGATCTCCAGAGGTCCCTTCCAACCTCACCGATTCTATGATTCTAATCCCGGGCCATGATGAGCAACTAATCCTGGAAACCATTTCCAAACATACTACAGACAAGAAGGTGATTGGGAGCAATCAGCATGTATTTACAAAGGAGAAAATTATGCCCAACAAACCTGATAGTCTTCTATGATGAGATGACTGGCTTGACGGATGACAGGAGAGCAGCAAGTGTTGTTTATTTTGACTTTACCAAAGCTTTTGATACTCTCATAACATCGTCATGTTATGGGCTAGATAAATGGACAGTGAGGCAGACTTAAAACTGGCTGAACATGCTGGACTCAAAGCTGCACAAAGTCCATCTGGAGGCCCATCACTAGCACTGTCCCCCAGGAGCTGATAGTAGGGCCAGTACTGTTTAGCATCTTCATTAATGACCTGGATGATGGGACAGAGCACATCCTCAGCAAGTTTGCAGATGATACAAAACTGAGAAGAATGACTGATACATCAGACGGTTGTGCTGCCATTCAGAGAGACCTTGGCAAGCTGGAGAAGTGGACTAACAGGCACTCAAGTTTAACAAAAGGAAATGCAATTCTGCATCTGAGGGAAGTAACTCCATGCACCAGTACAGGCTGGGGGCCAACTAGCTTTGCAAAAAAGGACCTGGGGGTCCTGTTGGGCAACAAATTGACCGTGAGCCAGCAAAAAGGCCTTGTGGTAAAAAAGGCCAGCGGCATCCTGGGCTGCACTAGGCAGAGCATTGCCATCAGGTCGAAGGAGGTGATACTTCCCCTCCACTCAGCACAGGGGAGGTGAGGTCTAGAGTACTGTTTCCAATTCTGGGCTCCCAGTACACAAAAGACATAGACATACTGGAGCAAGTCCAGCAGCGGGCCACAAAGATGACTGAGTAATTGTAGGGCCTATCATATGAGGAAAGGCTGAGAGAACTGATACTGTTTAGCTTTGAGAAGGCTCAGGGTGCATCTTATCAATGTCTAAAACACCTGTATGGAGGAAGAAGATGAAGTCAAATTCTTCTAAATTGTATCCAGTGAAAGGACAAGAGGCAGTGAGCACAAACTGAAATACAGGAAATTCTGTTTCAATGTAAGAAATAACTTTTTGTACTGTAACGGTTATTGAACACTGGAAGAGGTTGCCAAGAGATTTTTTGGAGTCTCCATCCTTAGAGATATTCAAAACCTGCCTGCACAAGGTCCTGAGCAACCTGCTGTGGTTGACCTTGCTTTAGGTAGGGTTTTGGACTAGCTGGTCTCCAGAGGTCCTTCCAACCTCAGCGATTCTGTGAAAAGTCAGTCAAAAATTATGTTCTTTCAATGGAATCTCTTTGGACTTCTTTCAAAGCTTTTTAACTCAGGTGCTTACTTCTTCAGGGTTGTAAGTGATTCATCTGTGCTCCTCTCAGCCACCCCCACTCCCATTAGTCACTAAAAATCCATGGCCCTTCCTTTTTATCAAAGCTGTCCTAGACTTGGAGACTTCAGAGATTCTTTAACCTTATACATAGAATGTTACATAAAGGATACATACACAAGAAACATTCAGACATCTGGCTCAAAAAGTTATTTGAATATATGAATACTTACAACAAATTCCTGTTTCAATTGCCTGTTTAAATTTAGGAAAATGTTTTAGTATGTTGCAGAACAGGACTCTTAACATACACGAACCAAATCAACATGCGCTGTTGTCCCTGAACACCCACCAAAACCAGTGCAAGCACTAGGAGTCAAGGAGGCTCTGAGTCTCTCTCAGGGTGAGAAATTCACCACAAATACCATAACGACAGGTCTGTATTCACCGTATTTATATATATTTATATATAAAATATGTTTTTATATATATATATATATATATATAAACATAAAAATCTATCAGACAACACACACCATCTAAAATAAATTCAAACCAAAGAAGACAGGCACAGGAAGAACTCTCCAGAGTAATTAACTGAAAGAAAGAATTCTATGAGGAAAACAAAACCTTCCTCAGAAGAACATAGACAAATACTGTGTTTACAGTAGGCTGATGAAGACTCTTGCCAACAGTGCTACCAAACCAACACTGCAAAGATATAGAAAACTTTTCAAACTAGAGAAATTTGAAGCTGAAGACACAACCAAAGGTTCTGATTTATCATTTCTAGTCAAACAGGATATCAAGTTTGACTCTGCTGAAGTCAAAGGGAATCTTGCCTCTGATTTCAATACTTACTTCATTCTCTGTTTCTACACTTCTCAACCAGCCAGGGTAAGAGATCTGGCTATAAAGCACTAAAATCAACTACCGCTGAGGAAGGCATAACTAAAAATCACAACAGTGACCTGGTTTACTGAAATAAGGAAATCAAAGTCACCCCAGATTAATGTATTATAGGTCTTTAATGTATTATAGATCTTTAATGAGATTCAACTTTTTCTATCCTTTACCTTAAAACAAAAAGGCAACTTTCACGGTCACAAAACATCTGTTGTACAGAATGTCATCACTTGTATCATGAAATTTTATCCTGCTATC
Organism: Rhea pennata; assembly: GCF_028389875.1. NCBI lineage: Eukaryota > Metazoa > Chordata > Aves > Rheiformes > Rheidae > Rhea > Rhea pennata. Next base: position 22,029,943 of record NC_084663.1, read on the forward strand.
AAATGCTAACTATAGTGCTCCATATTGGTTTACTAGGAAAAAAAAGTGAAATAAAAATAGTAGAAGTGGCAAACCTTTAAGCCTTTTAACATCTGATATACCAGGAACTGGATTCGGTCTTCAGTTAGCTTCTCATGCTTCATTATCTTACTTAAGTCTGTTCCCATAAATGGCATGACTAGGTAGCTTGAAAAAAAAGAAAGTATAGAATAACTCTAAATTTGTAAAAATAAATTGAAACATAATTGTATGTTATATTTCAGTGACAATCTTGAATGGCAGATCATTCTGTTTACCAAGCAATTCCACTGATCTCCCCCCTCCAAGTGTCTCTTTTTTAAATCTATTTCTTGATTGTCATTTAGATATCATATAACCCTGCCACTGGTTACAGAAAGTTGGTTGTTATCAGATATGTACAGATTCGGAACTAGATTAAAAGAACCTAATCAAGAGCCATGTGATACTTCAAAGATACCTGCACAGAAAACTAAGACATTTACACAATGATATTTATCTTACAAATGTGACCATAGGATAAGTGGACTAGAGGATCTTAGCCACAACAGAACTGACTAGGTGGTTCATTCAAACACACAAGATCAGGTGTACCAAAAACAGAGTTCATCAAATTAAGAAGCAACAACTTCTTCCATTAATTTTCATCTGGGGTTATAAAATCATTAACCTTTGGTACTTCTTATTGGTAACCAGGAATAAAAGCTTGAGAGTGCCAAGCTGGCATTTCAAAGATAGTCTTTGTGAAAGATCCATAATTGTTCTTCAGATTGCTTACAGTAAACTCATCAAAAAACCTCCTGAGATTCAAGTCTGGACACAAACAGAGCTAGCCACATGCCTGACATCTGAGGATAAAGTCACCAGTTTTCTTCTTATTACAAAGAAAAGCAGATGCATTTTCATGAAGGGAAGAGTTAGATGTGATCATGTTTCATGGATATAAGTTTTGTTAATTAGACTTAAGTGGATTCCTTTTGTTAAAATATGCAAATTTTAACTATGCTGTGTTCTCTCAGTAAAGCTGCATAAAAAAACTTCATTTGTTGTGTTAGAATTATACTGCAAACTAAACAGATATTAAACACAAACTTACAGGAAAATAGAATACTGATTTAGTCACAAAAAGTTACAGATAGCATATTCAAAATTCCCTAGATACCCAACCTTGTTCTCATGACTTGGGGTATCAGGACTCAGGCTCCCAATCCCAGCATTCATAGACAAATCTGCTATCCTTTGGATAGAAAATAAGTGAATTTAATTTAGTAACTACATAAGGACAGAGCAAGCATGATGAAGAGAATGAAATTTCTTAGAGAAAATTAGGGAACTAAATCTCTCCTCAGGTATATAACACAGTATGTTTCTCATGAACAGAGCAAATAACTTAAAAAACAGAGTTTAACTTCTGCTTTATTGATGTTCCTGAATCTTGAAAGTGTATGAAGTTTTACCCATCCAAACTTATTAAATACATTTTCCCACAGGTCATAAATATTTGAAATGAGCCAGAAAAAGAAAAAAAACACTTAAGTGACTGTTTTAAATAAAACAGAGCTAGTAAGATGTGAGGTGAGAGACACAGAGAAATGTCTTATAGTACTGGTGGTGACCTTGAAGAATCCATAAGGAATTTTGTTAGCCTGCCATCATCTGTGTAAATCCCATTGCTCTGGTTGGACAGTGATTTATCTAAACAGATAAAGTCCAAAACAATTTATAACCATTAAGTGCTGTAAAGAACAGGATGGAAAGGATAAATAAGAGTGCATTTTCACACACACGCACTTGATGAGTTTACAATTTGATGACTTCAAATTTCTAGTAATCAAGACAGAGAGAACTGGGGCATGAGGAAACAAAAAAAAAAACAAAAAAGAACAGGAGATAGAAACACACTCTTATTTGAGTTTGAAAATCCAAAATTTATTAACACTTTATGAGCAACATTGGAACAGGATGACAGTGGGTCTGAATGCTATGGGCGCTTACACACAGATGAAAAAAGAAGGAAAAAAAAAGAGAAAAAGTTACACTGTAACACTCCATAAAGGAACTTCATCTTTTGAGAAAAAAACTCAGTTACTTCATACAGGCCTATCTCAGATGCAGATTCATGAATGAAAAGTATTACTGTGGTCTGGTCTCAGTTCACCTGCAATTCTCATAATTTATTATTATATTATATAATTATATTATATTATTATATATACACATATAAAATTTGCATTTAAAATGCAGTCCTCAAATGCTAATCTTATGTATGTGCATTGTATTGCATATGTTATATAAAATGCTAGAATGATAGGCAATATGGGCAGCAAAATTCTTGGCTTAAAGGCCTAAATGATCTGTATGATCCAATAACCAATGTGATCCATGTTTTTTATACTTCATTTTCTACCTTTTCTTGTTAGATAACCTTGCATACTTGTATGTTAACAAAAAAAAATGTTTTTGAAACACACAAATCACATTAGAGGAAATCCAAAACAGTTCTACCAATGTAATATAAAATTTACATTAAGTACAACAGAAACACTGCTTCTCTAGTGAATCCAATTCACTAGAATTGCAGCAAGGTCCACTGGCAAGACAGACATGCTAAGTATCTGCTTGAGATGCTGCCAAAAGGTCAGAGAGAGTCACATGCCTCATGTTAGAAGCAATCTCTATCATGTACTGTTTGCTCCATTTTGTTCTATGGGGAAAGCCGAGAGGGAGTACAGACCATCCTCAGCTGGATGCAAGCAATTGCAGAATGGGCAGTCAGCGAGTACCACAGAGCAGAGCTCACAGATAGTTACAGCAACAGTAACAAAGAGCAGCAGTTTTGAACTAATCCTAAACTTAGGATGGATCACACTGGCAATGCGTCATGTAGCAATCATCGTTTTCAAGTCTGACTTGAAAATTGTGATTGCTACATGACACGTCGCCAGTGTGATCCTTCTTAACTCTAGTTTGAGTTAAAGATGGTTCTACCATTTGATCATTCTGGGCTTTAGGGTAAGAAATCAATACTTTAAAGGAAGATTAGGGAATTGATCAGACTGCAATTTACTAAGGATTGAAAGAAGTATACATCTTATAAGATAGGTAACTGGTTCTAATAATAATCTGGAAAACTCAGCCTAGCAGTTTTAAGTAGCAAACAAGATTTATATTAAGATGAAATTCAGAAAAAGCCATGAAGCAATATTTTTGCAATTCTCCAGGATGAAAAAGTAAACAATCCCTCCTCCCAAATAAGCAGTAACTCTGCTCCCAAATATAAACAACTCAAAACTTACAAGTCATTAAATTTCTCCAGTGTTATATCTGGTGTGAACACGTCCAATATTCCAATGACCTAAAAATAAGGGGGGAGGGGGAGAATGGATTAATATTGTCTTAACACAAAAATTCCCAAACTGCATAAGAAGTGAAAAATTTAATCAAAAATACTTCCATAATGAAACATTAGCTATAGGCATACAGCCAGCAGAAAAAACATTTAGTGTCTAGCAATATCAGCATTTGTTATCTTTTTTTTTACAACTCTGAGGACCATTCAACCCAGTGGTAAAGAAAAAATTAAACTGTATTTATTTAAATAAAGATTTCAGAGGTCAAGAATTTTATGTAAGAGAAGAGAGTTCCTTTTAACATTAACCACTTAAGTACTGGAAATAAACCAGCAAATTAGCTTATATTCTGAAGTAGCTGTATTACTTACCAAGCTGGGCCAGATACCTGCCAATGAAGAATACCAAATGCTTTCAGACACCTTCTAATTTCAGTTACGGGGTAATTCAGGTATTTAGATTATAATCCCTAAACGGGTATGCGGACAGGAAACTAGGATTAAACTCTCTGTAAGAAGAATAACTTGTCAAGAGCTTGGATTATATCTTACGTTCTCCCTTAGTGTATTTTGTGTCAAACAGATGCGTTCTATCACCCAACAGAGAATTTAAAAGAGACTTCCCATCACAGTTTTTTATATGAGCATGGTTTTCAAAAGAAAATACCAACTGACTAAATTAATTACAGTAACTGCCAACGCTTCTCCCAAACCCATTAAATATTAGTAAATTAAATACACAGAGCCAGATGCTCCAAAGGATGTAGCAGCAATGTTGGTGTCTAAAGCTAAATCCCTGCTCTGATGCTGCCAAAATCAGGAAATGCTTGAATATCCTAACCGTTTAGAATTGCTTCTTTTAACTTCCTACACTGGCCCAGTCTTGACAAGGCCCAAGGGTCTCAATGCCCTGCTCAAATCTAAGCCCAACAGGAATCCAGCAATCAGGCATTTCTCTTAAGAAAGCTGGTGGGTATAGCACATCTAGATACAGTGATAAGTGGAGATGTACTTAAAAGATGTAGTTAGAGCCACTGCTTTCTTTTAAAAATGGCCACAGAAGATAAGTCTCCGGAGTTCCCTCCTTTCACAAAAACATCCTAATATCTGAGCATTCAATCAGTCAGTAAACAAAAGGTCTAAATTTAATTCCCTTCTTAATCTGAAAGGATCAAGCCTTTCACAGAGATATCCAATCTCAAACCATAAAGATTTTCCCAAAGAGGGAGGAAAAGTGCTCCCACGATCTTACTGAAAATGTCACTATTGTGAACATTCATCATCAGGCCACACAAAGAACACATGGAAGACCGTAACCATTACCTAATAATAAAGGAATTAATTTGTGCATAGGGAAGACTCTGATATTCCTTATTCCAGACATCTAGGCCATAATTCTTGGCAATTTCTGTTTACTAAAGGGGAGTCTTCTTGGCAGGGAACAGGATCTAGGACACTGCTGGCAGTCAGTTAGTGGCTCTGCACACTGGACTACTCATATTCTTTCTCAAATCCCAGCTTCCAAGTCAGTAATGAAATACAGTAATTTGGGTTGCTGGAATGTGTGCTGTTTAAAACAGTAGCTCTTTGGATCGGTCTTCTGCTTGTGCACATGCCTCTCCCAGCTTCCTCCAGTAAGACAGTTTTTCAGATGGGCACGCCAGAAATCCAAGGTAACTATGGTAATGAGAACAGCTGAAAGTCACACTATAAGTTACTCAAAACAGTTCTGACAAAAATTACATTAGATCTATAAGCTAGGCAGTGAGACAGACTATTAGACCACCACAAAACCATGCCAGTGCTGTCTGTCTCCGATGTCCTTGTTAACACCCACTGGCCTCTGTGCTGAGATTCTGAAACCTTTCTTCCAAAGTTAACTGTTTCATCAGAAAATTTTTATTTTCCCATTTTCAGCAGATCTGTGCTGTATTAACAAGCGGGGCAGATTCTATGTGGGAAAGAAAGCAATAGGAATGGGAAAGTGAAGAGAACATGATTATTATTCCTAAAAGATTTATAACCTTTTTAAACTTATTCAAACCCATCTCCATGGCTATACAGTTTAAGGACATCAGATTATACACCAAATAAAACTATATAAAATTAGTAAAAAGATCTCAGGAAAGAAAGCATAGCTAGCAGCATATTACATTGTCTGATATTACAGAAGAATTGTAAAATCTGCTAAATTTGATAACAATGAAGATCCATTTGGGCTGTTGTTTTGGGGAATAATTAAGATACTTTAATAGAGATCTTTAAAAAAGTATGCGGAAGTAAAGAGAAGTGAGGTCAGAAATGCAGAAATAAAAATGCAGGAAAAGAAAGATGACTTCCTTTATTTAAAGCTTTAAATAAAAATCTCCAGTGGTGATGAATCCCTTAGCACACATATTTTTATCCTTTCCTCATTCATGCAGAAATACTACAGTTAGCTTGGATGCTATAAAAATGTGATAAGAATAAACAAGATAGAAAACCTAATAAAGATGAAAACAGGAAAATTATAGCTATTTATCTTTGTATTCACATAGATTTGAAAAAAAAATCACTATGAATATTTTCCCTGGGATTTGTAATATGAAACCAATTAAACAACATAGTCACCACAAAAACAATAATTAAAACCACAGAAACCATATGCACTAATACCTCTAGTGCTAATATTACAGAAAAAAAATATTTTTTAGCTTTTTATATAAGCTATAGCACAGTTTTTCATTTCTGGTGTGGAGGCAAGGACAGGAGGGAGGATGGAGGAACTGGGAAGGTGTATGTAACAGTGCAGCACCATCAGCTCAAAGAGCCTTTCTGAATGCTAAAGCAGTGTTTGTCTGCATACTACGTACACAGTCAGAAAAGTTGAGTGCTCTCCATATTCTAAAGATTTCACTATTACAAAGAAGGAAGTTGATATTTTAACAGTAATCCAATATGTACTCCTTTCCCTATCAAAACCCACTTTTTCAGGAGAAGAAGTCTTTCTTCTTGTCTTCATGGAGATGGTTTCCATGCCTTCATTTACATAAGCTGCTTGCCTAAGCAGCATGAAAGATAAGAATATAAACTTCATCATATCTCAATATAGCATTGAATGATCCAGGGACAACAAGAAAAAGAACTGACAGAGCAGAAGATGAAATAGTATGGATGCTCTATGACATTGATCTGTATATAAAACTGGTATCAAACTCCTGGTGTGAAACACAGAAATACAAAGAACACATTTCAATACAGATCGTATCAGACTGAAAAAAAAAGAATGAAATTCAGCAAAATGTTACTTCATCTCCATATCTCCAAAGTATATATAGCTTCTGGTAGTTACTTTATGCCTCCTGAGATAGAGAATAGACACTGAATTTTGAGGTAAAGCTGGAAACTAATGGAGGAAAGATTATCTGCTTTCATTGTTGCAAAACCTGTGAAGTGAAAGAGACCACAGAGCCCAACGCTCTACTCCAACTGAAGGACATTTTTAAAAATAAAACAGAAATTAGCTTCTCTTTTAACACATCAAGTATTTTACAACACATCTTTTTTTAGTTTTATGAAATGGGCTTTTAAAAATCCCTAAAATCATATTAGTGTCCACAATGGTAGGTCATACTAATAGTTAATCATATTAAAAAAAAAAAAAAAGTGAGAGATCCATTTCCTTTTCCTTGGTGATCTTTATTTAACAGCTGTGTTTTGGGATGATTTTCCTTTACTGGAACAAGGACATTATTATTTCCATTTATGTCACAGCTTTCTGCAGATATGTTAAGAACAAGGAGGTACAGAATAAAATAAACCCTCTGAGGAAGATGCAGCTCCAGCTACTTCTTTAGGAGAAGGAAAAAATTGGATAGGGTGTAGGAAACTCTTTCCTCCACAACATCATGGAAAATCCTGTATCTGTGAAAACGCTCTCTCTTGATTAAACATAGTATTTGTAAAAGCTTTACAGGACTTAAAGAAACTACCCCAACACAAAAGTAAGCTAGAGTAAAACATAAACTACAAGAATCACTGAGGTATCTTTTAAACATTCTGAATTTATACTTTGGGTATTAATTCAGCATGCTTACTGTGATCAGAGATGAAGGTACAGACAAAGAACAAACTCATTACACATTCTGGGATAGCAGTGAAAAACATCTGTGGAAACCAGCAGAAGAGCTACCCTTCTATTGTCTCATTTTTTTTTTCTGTTAATTCTACCAAAAGACAATTTATAAAGTGAAGAAGCCCACAAAGGATGGCCATCTAACTGAAAACAACTTGGATTTCTGTAAACTCCACCAACATACCTTCCTTGTTTCAAAATATATAATCTAAAGTAGTATCAAAATACATAAGCTAAATCTAAAATCATAGTACAGTGCCTCCTCCCTTTTCTAGCAGAATTTGTAGAACAAAACCACAGTAACAGAAAAACTACACTTCTACTAGTCTAACTTGGTTTACATGGTTTACATATTTTTACTCAAATACTTACTCTGTTTTGTCTCTTTCCTAAGAAGCTAGTAGGGAGAAGGTGGCAGTAAGTGTGTTCAGCCTTTCTCCTCCCTCTCTTTCCCCCCATACAAGACATTTTATATTGACCAATTTTAACAATTGTCAACAAATAAATAAGAGCTTTGTGTTTGTAAGGTAATTTCTGTCCTTCACTTCTCAGTAGACAGCTGCTTCCTTTTCCAAACCTAGTTGCATCAATGGAACATATCAGTAAAGAGCTCCATCTTCATTTATTTGATTACTTGTATTCAAGGACTGTTTCACTGAATTTCTATAAAGAAAATTTTCTGATGTAAGCAGGTCATCAACCAAAGACTCACATCTTGTATAAATTAATAAGTAATGTAGCTTATGTCTCTTATACAGTAAGTGCTTCTTTATCTTGTAGATGTTACGCATGAAAACACAGTGAAGTTGAATGGCTTTGGCACTCATGCTACAAATGCAGTAACATTTTTTAAGAGATCCCTGCTGGGGTGCACTGAACAATGTATCATACTGCATTAGATTTTCTGCAGGATTAGCTTCATCTACATGTTCTTGTGCTGTTCCACATCGCAGGGTCCCTGCATCCTTTTACTATGCTAGCAAGTCTCAGTTTTCGTACAGTCCCTGCACAAGGCCAACACTGCAGTCACTTTTCTTCCTCACTGGATTACCTAGCAGTTCTACTTCAGGACACTGAGGGATGTCTGCTGATGGACAGAGTTCCTTTCCTTTTCTTCTGCATAATATTGACAAACTAAGCATAGCATCCTGCCACAATGCCATAAAACTTTATGTCACAAAAGAACAGAGAATCAAAGGAAAAAGCCAAGAGAACAAAAAGGTGTGTGTGGGGGGGCAGGGAGGCTACTTTTCAGATCAGATTCACTGAAGTCCTGAGGGCTTAAGGACTCTCTGCTCTTTGTGAAATAAAAGCATCTCAGAACTTCAGGGAACCTAAGTAACATGGGGAGGCACACCAATCCACCAGCAAAACTAAGAGCAGAGAAGGGGAGCAGAAAGGGAATATACTGACAGACACAAGCCATACCTCAGTAACTGCATTCTTCTTTCAAAGGACCCATATGTAGTATTTGAGAAATTCAAATCCAGCAGGCTTATAATTCTTTATCTTTGGATTGTATGACAATCCTAAGAGAAATAAGATTTGATTTTCAGTGTTGTCCTCCTTATTATGTTTCACTAGACTGAGCTAGTCAGTCTGCTTTACTAGTATCTAAGGGTAGGATGCATATAAATGGCTAACAGCTGAAGCTCAGCCTAGATAAAAGGCACCTATCAGACAACTTTATGAAAAGAAGTAAAAGTGACAAGAAATACCACTACATGGATTTATTGGCTTTTGATTACTAAAATAAGTGACTCTAGTGTCCTGTTACATCCCTAGTTGTTCTAAGCTTTCAGACAGCAGAAGTAGCCAAGAGTGTTTTACTCCTACAACCAGCAAGAAACTATACAGCCACAACTGCATTTTTACTTACAATCACTATGGAAATCTGCCACCTCCATCCTGAATTCCCAAGCTGCACTTTACTGGCACTTACACATGAAGGATGTGAAGTTTTAGCTGAAATAGAAAGTGGCAACTCACTTACAAAGCAGAACTTCCTGTAGGAAACGTCTGCTACCACAGTGAGCATGCACAATTGGCACACTGCATTTGTAATCCTAAGGCAAGTTTCACCTAGAACATGGTTTGGTTTTATGAAGCTCAAAACTGTCGCTCTTCTTACGCTCATGGCAGGTCAGGTGAACTGTAAAAGCTGACTGTTTTAAGATTTTCTCACGTAGAAACATGAAGTTTCCCACTATTTTCTCTGGAACAAACTCCTCCCTTGGTTGACACTGTGTAAGTACAAACAAACAGTCAACGGTATTTTTTCAGAATACAGAATTCAACATATTAAGTACTAGCTACCCTAAAACTGAACACTTGTATCATCCTCAGAAAAGTAATTGTAGAATGAGAGCTGACTGTCTGTTGGACACCTGAGTTCCTTCCAAAAGGCAGGAATAAAAAGCTAAATGGTTCTCATAATGCAAAACATACACTGTTCTTCAGATTTGGGAATACACCAGAGAATAATTTCCACATAGAGCAAAGAATAAGAGCATAACACAGAGTATCTTTAAACAAACATTACAGCTGACTGTTATATGCAGGGTTTCCAAGCAGGGAAAACATCTGTAGAATATTAACTGACTCAACTTAAGAAATGTTTAAAGAGCATTTGTCAAGGATTTTATGCCAAAAACACATTCAGAACTTAAGTTGGTAGAACTTGGTCTGAATTTCTATGTGTGCTTGTACACATATAGACACATACATACACACAGATGTATATACATTTTCATGAAAATCACACTCCCTTCTCAAATACAAATTAGCATGAGCCACTGCTTTTCTCTCTCATGTACCATCTCTCCTTGCCAGAAATTTGGTACTCCTGATGGTAACTTCAAAATTTCCATTAGCAAACTGAGAGGTGAGAAGGGCACTAGAACTGAACTAATATGAGTCACTATACAGTTGTTGTTTCAGTGAAAATGGGCATCATAACATCACTTCCACTTCAAATGTAGAACAAAATCCAAGTTATTTGAAAAATGAAATGAAGTAACCTCCACTTACTTGTCTGGATTTAATTTTACATACATAAATATCTCCATTACCTTCAGAATGACACACTTATGCAGAGCTAAGCAAGTGTTTGAGAGACAAGGCCATGGCCAAAGTGAGCACACTGACAATATTTTCATTCTCTTTTTGGTTTTAATTTAGAGTTATAATAGACAGTTGTAAGGGCTCCTCACTTTAGACAAACTCAAAAGGGAATGAAACAGGGAACAAAGCAGCATTACTGAAAAAGCTTCCTAGGAGTAAACAGTCTGTTCTTCTACAGATGATGCAGTGGATGCCAAAGAAGCAATCTAGATCTACTGAGGCTGTACTGAGATGAAAACTTTAAGCTAGCACGAATAAATGAAAAAAACCCAGTGCTTCAGTAATTCTGCCTTAGCTGTTTTTATTCCTCATTTTTACATTATTCCCTCTCTTCTGCAGCATATGCAGCTACATAGTGATCCAGCAGCTTATCCTGCTGGAAACTAACTTTTCTTTTTGACAATGTCTGAGGAACTGAATTAAACTACTTCTTAGGCAGTCAAATTAGCTTATGATATTTGTGAAACATCCCAGTCTTCAAAAATTAATAGGCCTACCAAAAAATGTATACTTCTGCCATTAAACCACAGGAGTAGTTTATCTGCCAGCACCCAGGTGTCCCCTGCCTCTACCTGGCTCACACATAGCCTCTACCTGTGGTCCTTGACATCACTCTTCTACATGGATTTGTTTGCAGATGGATAGAGAGAAATCCCATGCTACCAATTTCCATTGCTTATATAAAGTACTGTCCACTACATTTAAGCAACAAGCTGTTTGTACAATTAGGGAGCACAAAAATCCAGCATGTATAATGAGAGATGGTCATCCCTGCAACCAGAGTTGTCTGTTCCTGAAAATGCCTAAATAAACAGGCATATTGACCCATGTGAGTTAACTTCCTTAGAAAGAAAGAGAAAAGTTGAGCAAAATTCAGAAATATGAATCCCGTACTTGTTTTTACAGGATGACTGGTCATCCATCAGCCTTTCCTTACAAAGTACATGAGCATACTCCTCAAAGGATCAATAATGGGGGTAACGAAATCTAGAATATTAAACACAAGTTTTCTTCGGTTTTCTTCAACAAAGCATGGCATCCTGATGTATTATATCACCATGGCACAGATTTAACCATATCTCCTACTATCTTAATGGAGAACCAGAGATGCTATTTTTAACATAATGTGTCAGATTTTCTTCTATCATTCTGAATACAGCATAAAGATAAATGAACTAAGGGAATGTATTGTATTGCTACTGTATCGCTACACACTTAACACAGCACCTCCCCAGAAACTATGAAGGACAGAGATACTCCTTATAAAGGTAATCACAGTGGGGGAAACAAACAAAACACCACAAACACTTTTCATGTGAATTCAACATCAAGTGCATAATGACTGCAGAAGCCATTTTAAAAGAAAAAGAGACAAGACAGAGGTAACAGTGGCATCACTATTTTATCGTGGTCTTTGAAACATTCACTTCAGTTTCATTCATTTTTAATAGCAATTGCATTTACAGTAGAGCCAGGAAGATAGATATCTGCTATTATAAAGAAATATACTATAAGGCATTAATTTATAGGAAAAATAGGTACGATATTTCAATCACTTTCCTATTCTAACTCCTCCAAGTGAGTGGAGGACTTTCAAAGTACAATAGCTATCCCTGCGGAAGCCACAAAGGGGATGATGGAGGACATGGCAATTGCACTACCACTACTGTCATTAAAAGTGTGCACAACACAGTAGGGAACGCTATCGTGGATAGGAACTGAGGACAAGAGAAGACAGAAACTCCAGGCCCGGCCCTATTATCTTCCTGTGGTGGCAAATACAAAGAAGGGGCTCTTTGGCAGACTGGTGGTGGATCACAAGGGAGGCACTGATAATCCCACTCAGGAGTGACACTACCACTCTGGCCTAATTTTGGAAGAGCAGAGTGATTAAGGGAGTATTATGGGATCTGCAAGGGGCTAGAAATCCTGAAGGGCTTTTTTGCTATTCCTAATTCAGAGTGGGTTAGATGCCTGGTAGAATGGTATGAGACTGGAATGGAGGCTGGACATTCTCTTGAAGGGTCGTACTGCCATTTCAGCCTCATCTTGGATGGGTGGAGTAGGCGGTTTCTGTCTCCACAATGCTCACAAATTCTTTGCATGACTATTTACTCAGTCATTGTCCTCTAATGAGTAAATTCATTATGAATTTTTTTCTTAAAACCAAGACTGTATTTTTCTTTCTGTGGTCCAAAATGTTTTCTAAGGCTGTAAGTTCTTCCCTTCCTTCATATGTATTCACTTGTACCTTCCTCAGATTGCACTCACAATCCCCAGTGTGTGTTTGCTTCCAGACTCTTTTAATTATCAAACACATCTACGGAGGGGTTCCAGAATATTATCCTGAAGGGCATATGCAGCACAAAACCAGCCAATAGTGGAAAATGCTAACCACCTGAAGAACAAATTAATCTGGGAAATAGAAGAAAAATAATCTCAAAATTCTGAATATAGTTAGGAATATGGCAATTGCATATGCTGATCCACTCCCAAAAGTTTAATAAAACAAATGTGGAGAGTATGAAAGACTGTGTATAGAACACAAGTTCCCCACAAACATTAACTCTTTTATATACAACAATGGTTAAAAGCAGTTACTTTGAAGGATTCATCAAGTAAAATTATAAAATATATTAAAAGATTCAGACTAAAAGATTGACAGGCACACAGGTTCATAAGCTTTCAATAAGGTCTGTCCTTTCTGCACAGCCAGGGTATCCAGAGATTATTCTTCAAAATGAACCTAGCCTTGTTGGTACTCAGAATTTAATACTGCAGTGTTCAATGACAATGACTGGCTTACTGTATATATCTTTTTAACAAGACATCTGAAAGCCTCTTTCTTCACATACACTCTTCAAAAACAGCATTTAAAATCAATGCTGTAATCTTGCAATCCCACCTTGGCATCTTTCGGATCTGGTTTCCATTCATGCTGTCATCCCACAAAACTATTTTCATGTAAGTCTCTCCTCCTTGAATCTGTTTAACTACTAAGCACTGTTGGGACTAAGTATCCCTATCCCTGTATCCTATAAAGACACTTTATCCCTGTAAAACAATTTATTTTAGTCATTCCAGAACTTCGACCATTTCGCGTTAAGTACAAACCTGAGACTTCCACATTTCACGAAAGGCAATAACAGACCCTTCGCTCTGAAGGACAGGCCCACAGTACCACATCCAAGTTCAAGCAAAGAGCTGCCAGCGGCGCAGATCGCCCACACCTCACGTGTGTGGTGATCGAGATCCAGATTTCTGGTCTCTTAACCTCCCTCTCTAGCTTTGAGCACAAATTCGGCCGAGGTCCTACCCTTCTCCACCCGACCTTTGGACCGCAATGACACTGTGTCCCACAGGAAACTCCGGTTTGCACGAACCGGCATTTGTATGTTAACAGACAGACGGACAGAGGACAGACACGCAGGCCTTGCTGAAAGACTCCTGATTCCCGCGCAGCTCCTCAGCTACCCTGCCAGGTTTGCGTACGACGGAGGCAGGGGACAGCAGAGCCGACGCTGCTTGAGGTGCCAACGCGCTGCGGCCCTGAGGGGACCTGCCAAGGACCGAACTCACGTTTTCGTGCTTCATGTGCTTCAGGAGGCGCAGCTCTCGGTAGGCTCGTTTGGCGAAGAGTTCGGACTGAAACGGGCGGTACAGTTTCTTGAGGGCCACTTTGGTGCCGCTCCGTCCGTCGACAGCCGAGCTTTAAGGGAAGGGGAAGGGCGTTTGGCGAGCGCGGGCTCCGCCGGCCGCGGCGCAGGTGCGCGCCGTCCGCCCCGCGCCCGCGCCCGCGCCCGCGGGGGGAGGCTCTCCCCAGAGCACCTCGCCCGCCGGGGCCTCGGCTCCTGACTTTAGACGCCGCCGGAGCCCGAGACGGAAAGCGGCCGCTCTTCCAAAGATTTAAAAGGACGGGGAGGGGGGAGGAAATTAAAATAATCCCCAGGACCAGGCAGCCTGTCCCACGGGCGCTGGTGGCCGCGCGGCGCGCCACACACGAAACACCCGCAAAAGCTGCCGCCGGGGAACAAAGCGCAGGCGGCGGGCGCGACCCCCGGCCGCGCCGCGGCCCCCTCCCGCCCCGCGGCGGCCGGGCGAAGGCGCCGGGCCCCCGCCGGCTGCGCGCCGCCCCGCTCACCAGACGGCCCCGTAGGCGCCGGATCCCACGGGCTGCAGGTCGCGGTAGCGGTCCCGGACTTCCCAGAGGGTTTTGGTGATCTCCTGCCGGTAGAAGCCTTTCTGGGGGGAGGACATGGTGCTGCAGCCCCCTGCCGGCACCTTCCCACAAAGAGCCCCGGAGGCAGCGCGCCGCCGCGCCGCGCCGCGCCGAGGGGCTGGGCTTGGACGGGCTCCCTCCGCCGGCGGCCGCCCCCGCCCCCTTCCCGCGCACCCGCCGCGGCGGGGGAGGCCTCGCCACCCACGTGCGGCGGGCGAGGCGGCGGCCGCCTGCCCGCGGGCTGCCCCCGCCGCGCCGCCGTCCCCTCAGCGAGGCGCGCGGAGAGCTGGCGGCCGCCTGGGAGCCGGGCCGCGAGCCGGCGGCGCCCGGCCGGGCCCCGGGAAGGCGCAGGGCCCCGCGCAGCGGCGGCCGCGGGGCCTTGGCCCTCGCCCGGGCCGGGGCGCGGCGCGGCCGGAGCGGCGGCGCGGGGCTGCGCGTGTTTCCTCTCGCGGCATCTCTGTCCTGGCTTGCTTGTGTGCCTTCCTCTCTCGCAGCTCTTCCAGCAGCTCAGCGCCGCTTCCCTCTCACGCCTGCGTTTTCCGCCGCGTGGCTAGCGGCCCGCAGCTCTCGCCCTCGCTGCCGCGCCGCTGCCCGGCAAGCAGCTGAGGCGCCTGCAGCTTTCCACTCTCAGACGTGACCGCGGGAAGGGTGCGGCAGGGTGAGGGGTGCTAAGGTGCCCACAGGGCTGGGAGATCAAGCACGCCGCTCCGTCTGATCCAGGGTGCGTGCCCCAGAGTGGTCCGCCTGTAGCAGGGTGTGTGTGTGTGCATAGAAAGAGGTGCTGAGGCTCTTGCTGTCTAAAGACGTGCTTGAAATCCATCTGCTTCCCTTGGCACACTTGTGCACTGCCTTGTGTTTGGGGATTTGACGGAGCGATCCATGTTTTCCTGTTGCGTAGTTGCAAAGCCCGAGGCCTCCTCTCAGTTGCAGTATTTCCTCCATGAAATCCGTGGCTGCATTACCTCTGCAGCAGGTAGTGGCGTGGCGAATGCAGAAGGAACTGGGAGCCGGGAGTAGGGAGCGGGAGCTGGCAGCAAAATGGATGGTGCGAGTGGTGAGGCCACCGCTTGCCAGCAGAGGCTCAGGAAACTTGTGCTGTGTTACCTGCTGATTTGCTGGTGTAAATGAGTGGTAAACTAAGAGTCGGCTGTGAAGCTGAAAGCAAACGTATCCCAGCCTTCCTTTTGTGAATATACACCTTATGGTTTTGCACTCCAATCCAGGTTTGTTTTGCACTAGAGGTTATATATAAAATGTAGCTATTAAGTAATAAAAAGTAAAGACTACAAGTGGAAAGAAGAAGAAATGAGAACTACAGACAAAGGTGAAAAACTGCATTCCTAGAGGCCAAGGAATAATCTTAATGCCTGTAATGATATTTTGCTGATAAAATAGAGGAAAATGGATCAGTGGACCAGAGAAATACATGATGGTTGTGGTAGGTGGTGGAAGCTGCAAAGACAAAGGGCACATGCAGCGGCAGCAGAAGCTCTGAAAAAAGAAGCAGGGAAAACAAGGCAATCTTTCATGGCTAGAAGGAATGAGATAGATATACATGGCCACTTCTTGCTAAAACTTGGTGAGTGCATAAGCATTTGGCAATAACAGAAGGGAGGGACAAGTGACTGATTGCTTCCCCCCCTTGATTCCCCTCCCTCACCCTCAGCTATGAGGGGCTGTCATTTGGTTTGATGAATAGCAAGAGCAAGGAATATGAATGAGAACTTCCAAATTACCTTTGCACAAAGGTGTACAGCTGTGGACTTCACAGTGTATCCTTATCTCAGGATCAGACCCAAAGTTTCAACAATATTTAAAATATTTAAATGGAAACAAGTATACACTTGACTTGGTTGCTCAGAGCAAATGGTCCTGTGCATGTCTGGTGTGATATAAAACTGTTCAAGCAGTAGCTTAGAGCAACTGGACTGCTGTTTATGGAGAGCAGCAACCTTCACAATATTTCTGCAGTAAATAGGCCTGACCCACCATCTGTATGGCAAAGACTTACTTTAAAAGATGTTTTACATTTTTTGTGTGAATGTAATTAACATACTTGTTCTTTGGGGTCTGGTAAAGTCCTTGTTTTGTCTGACTTCACCCCTGAGCAATGTTGCTGAGGTTAGATAATTCAGACTGGCTGTCACTGGAGTTCAATTTGTGTCTTAGCTAGAAAGGAGCAATCTGGCCAAGTTTCATTGTTCCTGTTGCCTTTTTGGTAGTTGCCATGGGTCCAGATCTTTTTGTGTGTAAATACCAGATTTGGAAAAGCAAACCTTCCCTCCTCCTCTCATTATTTACATGTCAGATACAGGAGGAAAACATGCTTTCTAAAATTGCCTGCAGAGCAGCACTGCAAATTTACTAGAGGCCAGGCTGGCAATCTAACATCCTTCCACAGCATAGATATTTCCAGTGCTGCTGTCTACTCATAGATGACCTGTTTGACTCCCTGTTTTAGTGAGACTGGAAACCAATCTAACATTTGGCAGGTAATGCAAACCTTGTGTCAAGTGTTAGATTAAATGATACAGATCCATTTTTAAAAACATTTTCCCAGAAGATTTTCTTTTAATTTCTAATACCACTTTTATGCAGTGTTTGCCATTCATATGATAGCTAGAGTGAAGTAATGGGTAAGAAGGCTAGAGCAGTGTTGTCTTCCACTCAATTTTGAGCCAATTTATTATTTTTAATTATAAATAAATATATTTCTAATACAATAAGAATCACTGCTGCCTAACTTGCAGACAGAACCTCAGTCTAGTTCTGGCAAAATGATGCTTTGTTACTACTTGTTTCTTTTGGGGGGAGGAAGTAGATGATTTTGATACTGTAGGATGAAAGTACTAAGCCAGCATCAAGATAACGTCACATTTGTGCAGAAGCTCAGAAGACAAGACAAGCAGAAGACAAACAGAAGAAAAGAAGCAGGAAGGTAGAAAAGATAGAGCAATTTTCTTAACGTATTTTAAATTCAAAGACAAAATTGGCCAATACTGTTTTTTTCCTGTATTTTTCCTTCATGTAAGTTATTAAGTATACTTTGCTGTAGGCGGATAAGATAACAGCATTGATCAAATACAAGATCATCTTTCCTCATCAGGTCACACACAGCACTATCATAAGAAGTGAGATTTTGTCTAATAAAAACCTTACACGTGTCTGTGAGAGGAATGAGAGGAGATACTTAGATATATCCACATCTGCCAGATCTTACAGTAGAGTCACAAAAAGACAGAGCCTGAGTATCCTGCTGTTCCTGGGTGGAAATATGACATTGTGTTTTCCCAAACACAGTCTGTTGCAATGAGAGTAATATGATACTTAGCCTCGCTAAACCTAGGCAGTGTGCTTGACAGGGTTTTTAAAAAGAGTGCTATCAGATGTTTCTGCTTTTGACATGTATTTATTGTAAAGTCTGCAGAACAAAAGAGAATAAGAGAATAAGCTCTTCAAGACAGCATGACTAAAAGATATAATTAATGTACGTATAATTAAAAGTAAGTACTTAGTGATGGAAAGATCACACTTTCTTAATGCCTATCCTGTAAAGGGAAGGTTGGCAAGGTTGCGACCATGAAGAAATATTTGTTTTGATTTTTTTTTATTTAAGAGCCACCTTTCAATATATTGGAAGGTTGCCATCAGCTGCAAAGCATATGAGGCAGATAGGATGTGCCCAGTAGCTCTTCTGATCCCTCTGGGGACTAATAACTCAATTTACACTCCAGTCAGGACATGAGTCATTTGTGCTGGAGAACGAACATTGTAAGAGAACAGTGAGGAAGCAAACTAAGTTTTCCTGAGGAATTTTGTGGAGGAAAAGTAGTTATAAACTCTAGTGAGAGAGTCTGAGAGTATCTCAACTCAGAACAAAATATTCATCAGTGTTAAAACAGTTCAGGTTAGTTTGTCAGGAGATAAACTATGTACTGATGGCCAGGCCCTTAGTGAAGTGGGTGCATCTGTTCGAACTGAGAAACCAGCTAGTGACCCTGATCGCCTACTCCAGATGCTGGTAGCATGAATTTCAGGAGTGGAAAAAAGAAGATAATTCAAGGTCAGTCCTTCGGAAAAATCAAGCATCTTACCACCTTACTGTCTGTATATGTCTTCATCTTTGAAAGGTCCTGGAGAACTGGAGAGGTGCCTGAGGACTGGAAGAAAGCCAATGTCACTCCAGTCTTCAAGAAGGGCAAGAAGGAGGACCCAGGCAACTCTAGGTCAGTCAGCCTCACCTCCATCCCTGGAAAGGTGATGGAACAGCTCATTCTGGATGTCATCTCCAGACATATGGAGGAAAAGAAGGTGATCAGGAGTAGCCAGCATGGATTCACCAAGGGGAAATCCTGCTTAAACAATCTGATGGCCTTCTGTGATGGAATGACTGGCTGGGTAGATGAGGGCAGAGCAGTGGACGTTGTGTACCTTGACTTCAGCAAGGCTTTTGATGCTGTCTCCCATAACCTCCTCCTAGAGAAGCTCAGGAAGTGTGGGTTAGACGAGTGGACAGTGAGGTGGATTGAGAACTGGCTGAAAGGCAGAGCTCAGAGGGTCATCATCAGTGGTGTGGGGTCTAGTTGGAGGCCTGTGGCTAGTGGTGTCCCCCAGGGCTCAATACTGGGTCCCATCCTGTTCATTAACTTCTTCATTAACGACCTGGATGAGGGGACAGAGTGCCTCCTCAGCAAGTTTGCTGATGATCCCAAGCTGGGAGGAGTGGCTGACACACCTGAGGGCTGTGCTGCCATTCAGAGAGACCTGGACAGGCTGGAGAGCTGGGCTCCTGAGGTTCAACAAGGGCAAGTGCAGGGTCCTGCACCTAGGGGAAAATAACCCTAGGCACCAGTACAAGCTGGGGGCTGACCTTCTGGAGAGCAGCTCTGTGGAGAAGGACCTGGGAGTGCTGGTGGATGACAAGTTGACCATGAGCCAGCAATGTGCCCTTGTGACCAAGAAGGCCAGTGGTATCCTGGGGAGCATTAGGAAGTCTGTTGCCAGCAGGATGAGGGAGGTAATCCTGCCCCTCTACTCAGCCCCAGGGAGGCCTCATCTTGAGTACTGTGTCCAGTTCTGGGCTCCGCGGTACAAGAGAGACATGGAGCTACTGGGGAGAGTCCAGCGTAGGGCTACAAAGATGATCAGAGGGCTGGAGCACCTGCCCTATGAGGAACGGCTGCGAGAGCTGGGCCTCTTCAGCCTGGGGAAGAGAAGACTGAGGGGGGATCTGATCAATGTGTACAAGTACCTGAAGGGAGGGTGTCAAGGGAACAAGGACAAACTCTTTTCAGTTTTCCCATGTGACAGGACAAGAGGCAATGGGCAGAAGTTGAAGCACAGGAAGTTCCACCTGACCGTGAGGGGGAATTTCTTCCCTGTGAGAGTGACGGAGCCCTGGCACAGGTTGCCCAGAGAGGTTGTGGAGTCTCCTTCTCTGGAGATCTTCAAGGCCCGCCTGGATGCAGCCCTGTCTAACATGCTCTAAGTGACCCTGCTGAGCAGGGAGTTTGAACTAGAGGATCTACAGAGGTCCCTTCCAACCTTACTGATTCTATGATTCTATATAAGGTATTTTTCACATGACTGGAACAAGCTCATTTGATTCTTGATATACTAGTTCACATATGGGTACTTTAGTTCTGTAACATATATCTTAGATTTGTATATGATGTCAGTAAACAAAAATTTTTCCTGGATTGTTGAAGGCCCATTGCTAGAATATTATTTCTTTAAACAGCTTTCTATCTCCACCTTCAAAAAGTATGTTCATAGTCTGTTCTTACCTATGTAAACATGTTGCTATGGAGGAAGTAAATCCATTTTACTTAATACAGCAAGGAAAAGCAAAGTTTAAATAAAAACCTCAGTTTTCTTTTGAAAATACTCTTTTGTGTCCACACCCTTCCTCGGTGGAGCTGTTGCCAAGTATTTTGCAACTATTCTGGTTTTGTCCCTTGCTGTGACCTCTGAGCAGTGTCCTTGAATTCCAGTTTGTTATGTAACACAGGGCAAGCTTGGGAACCAAGTCATGGTGTGAGAGTACTCGAAGCAGAAAGGAGTAAGTATTAGCCACATAAATGCTTTTAGTCAGCTGGGCATTTTGCTTGTTCAAAAGCGTGAGTGAAAACTTACTACAGTAAGTACAGTACTTACTTCCCCATTATCCCTACTTGCCGGAAGTAGGATGGAAGAAGTGAAGGCAGGTGGAGAGGTCACCTGACAGGTATAAGTTAATTGCTTGTAACAGTGTCATAACACTTTGCCCTCAGATTGTGCCTAAAAGTTCTCTTCGTATTGGTTCCTAAAGTCAACTGATGTGTGTGAAGGACTTTTGGTTTGTGTCTGAGTTTGTGATGAGGGAGAAGGAAGTGGTAATATTTCTGTATCCTGGAGAATATCACGGTCTGAGATATCATTATGACAAGTATTGCACAGATGAGAAAGTACTCTTGCTTTGAAGAGTTTTCCATCTTAATGCAAAAATCATATGAAGAGAGATGTGGTTGTACACGTCACCTGTTCATATAACCAAAAAATTAATGGTATTTTTACCCTGTCTTCCTCATTCCCTTACCTTAGTGTTGCAGTCATTTGGTGCATAGGTGCATTTGAATGAGAAAACGACAGGACACGAGGGTGTTCTCTTATTTTTTTGCACAGAGTATAGCATATCTAGCTTTTATTCTTGACTGGAGCCTTTGGGCTCTGTTATAAAACAAGTACAAAATAGGACATATTAGTAGTGTGCGAATCTACAGGACATTATTTTATAAGGAGCAAGGTATGGCTCAATGGAGCCTGCCAGTTATGTCGGCTTTAGTGAATATTTTTCAGAAGACTGCCACTGAGATTCAGTATTTGCTACTGCATTCAGTATCACATGTGGTCTAATTAAAATCTTTTAAGTTGTGGAACCTAAAAGGATAGTAATTCTAGCTAAAGCTCCTATACTGTAATGTGCCTGTTAATTTGTGACAATAATTGAAGCTGGGGGACTATGTGAATGCAAAATTAAGCATCTGTATGCATGCAGAATTAAAGCCTAATTGAACAGTTTCACTCGTTGTGTAGAAACTTACTGTATAATGGAATAAGTATTATATTATTTAGAAGATCAGCATTTGTATAGGAAGCTCACAGTGTAGTCCTTTTTAGTGAAAACGGACCCTTTTAGGCATATCAGTTCAATATTTTATATTACAGCAGAAACAAGGTCAATGGCAGCTGCACTAATGCAGTTTTTGAGCCTCTTGATACCAGTCACATAAAAACTCGTACGCTTTTATTGTTGTCTGCTTACATGGATCCCATTTAGTAATGCACATTGCACTCAGTATTGAAAATGAATGTCAAAGACTCATAAATTAATGACACTTGGTATCACTTTGCGAGTCTGCTGATTTTCTAAAAATCGGCTTTAGAGAGCTGCTCTACATCCGTAAATGCTGTGTTTCATATGTAAAAGCAACAAACAGCTCTGTATCTCCTTTTTAAGAAAAACAGGTGTTGATTCTAGTTTATACTGTCTAGGTTGAATTCTTTCCTCTGCTAACAGAGAACATACATAATTTATCCGGTTCACAGTGCATCTCCCCCCAGACTTTTTGCTAATCATTCTGAGTATTAAAAGAATTCCCCCGGGGCAGGAGCTATCACCAGCTAATTCGTCAGACACCCTTGAGCCAAGTCAACAATTGTAAATGTGGCAAAGGATACTGAGGTAGTGCATAACTGCTGTTAAACAGGCTACTTTCTATATAGATTTGTCTTTGAGCAGGTTCTGAGAGTCAGGAAAAAGAGAGTTCTTTTTCTGATCTAGGAGCACATGTGACAGGAAGAAAGGAAGGAAGCGGCTATTGTATTGACTACTCCCCACTTCTGCCAGAGCTGATCTGTGTGGCCAATATCCTACCCTTGAGACAGCTCTCCCCGCCCTGTTCCTAGCACAAGCACTCGTTCTCTCAGTATCTCATCTCGCAGTGTTTCTCCTTGCAATCAGTGTCTTTTCCTCTTGCTTTTGTCTTTTGCACCAAATAAAAAATAGGCAGACGGCACTAATGGGAATTCTGCAACAACGCTGTCTAGTTAATGGTTTCTTGACCTACTGTTGCATATTTGTTCATACATCAGAGTGTTGATTACCTAATGTGTTACTTATTTTTCTGTAAATTCCCAAATGCATTAGTAAGCCTGCTGTCTCATACTTGTGTGGCTACTTTTTCCTCAGAGGAGGGAATTCTGTTTATTATGGCAAGTAATACCCTGTAACGATGCACTTTTCCTCTACCCATTCTCAAGTTTTACCTTCTGTTAGAACACTTGTAAATTAGAGATTTCTTTAGGCTTGTTTTTGTTTCTACTTTAGCTGAGATACTCATTTCCTGCTACTGAGCTTCAGTGCTGATCAGATGGAGGGCTTAAAAAATGACACAGATTTTAAAAGAAATGTACTGTACAGTTATGTATGTCAGAAGACTGAGATACAAGTAAAAGACTTTCAGGATTTTTTCTTCACTTCTGTAAGACCTTTTGCTTCCAATAATGATAAAATCACTAGATTTGGAGTTGCAATTAATATTGATTAGAGTGAGATAATAAACACCAGAAATAATTTCAATTTAGTAGACAGAGCTGTAGAGGCTCTAGAGGCTGGAGGTTGAAATTAGGTAAATTCAGGTTAGAAATAAATTGTTAATGGCAGTTATTAAGCAAAGAGAGGAGCTGACGTTTTTCTCTATCACCCACTGGAACAGCTGAGGTATGGGTGGCTTCTGTAAGGAGAACTTTTAATACGTTTCTTTGACAGTTAATTCTGTATTTTGCAGGTGGTCAGGGATGATGAGCACTGCAACTTATTGTAGGCTAAAATCTATGTCACTCTTGTATCAATGTATAAAGAACATATAAAAGCCTGATTACAATAATGAGAGTAAGAATGGCATCAGGAGATAAAAAACACAGTTTAGCAGGCTCCACTACAAGTTTTGTGAGTAATAGTTGGGCCATGTAAGCAATGCTTTCTTTAAAGACATTTTTAGCAACAAACTCAAGTGAAATAAAATCCCGTTATACTTAAATTTACTTTTCAGTATGTGATCTGTCTTACAGGGTCACCAACCACGACAAAAACCTCACTCCTAGAGGCTTACCTTCTTTAGCCTGTTGGTCAGCTGACAAATGTTCCATCTGTGTTCAAATGATAAGTGTTATTAGTACAAAGCCTTCTATGCATCTGTTTCAGTGGGTACCATCTTCCCAACTGCCGTGTCCTGCTGTTGCAAACAGATAAACAAACTTACCACAGTAGCATAGCACACAAGAATCTTGTACCTATACTAGGAAAATATTTTAATTGGTGGCTTTTGAGGTATGAGAAATCATCCTGAGATGATGATTTATGCTTTTTGATGGTATTTCATTAATAGTAGCTGAGCTCATGTTACCATTACTTTGTAACCTTTGATTAGTTTAAATGCAGCTATGACTGTATTCTTACTATATGAATTGATCTTCTAGAAAAAAATTACATCTTTGAGCAGAAAACCAAATATATTTGGGGGGAATTTTAATTATCCAGTTAAAGAAGATTTTGAGTGACAGAACAATAAATTTTGGGAGAGATACAAAACTGTTACTGTTTCATGCAAAAAGTTTTCATGAAATTTCAATGAAATTTCTTTATTTCATACTTGCCCTTCCAGCTGGTATAGAGTTGCAGAACAGCCTAACAAACTGATTGTGAGATTTCAGAGAAAAAAACCTACTGATTTAGTTTTCTTCTAACTGGTAAACAAGTGAAAAATATACGTTTAACACATGACAGAGTGATGATTTGCATTATGTAGACAAGTCATTTAAAGTGTTTTGCAACCTTTTCACCTATTTTAGACAGTATGAAATTTAATAAGACTCTGATGTCCATCATAGGCCTCATCCAACTTCTAAGTCAAGGGAATGACAACTGGACAATAATTCAGAGGTCTCTCAATGAATGAATGCAAACATTTACTTTCACATTAATATGCCTTGAAGAAAGTGGAGTATAAATGACTGTATTCTACTGCATGTATTTGATAATATGCAAATATTAATAACAAATTTCTACCACAAATTAGCAACTGTTTTAAATAAAATTATTCTCTTTCTCAAGAAAAGCAATACTATGTTAAGTATCTTTGAAAAAATAAGTCTTGCACTTAAGATTTTTTGTTTCTGTTTATTAAGAAAAAGATTTACATAGAAAAGATAAGGGAAAGGTAAGTAAATGAAGTAGAATTCATTAGGTCATGTAATAGCTGTACAACTCAATCTAATGACAAGTTGTAGAAAACCTAAATAATATAAAAAGTCACTTCCAAAACGAGACTTTGACAGAGTGAGAACAAGACACAAAACGAGTAACATGTTTGTGCAATCAGGAATCACAAAGATATGAGAAAGACACAGCCACTAAACCTCAAAAAACCTCATCCTAAAGGATATTCTTCTATGAATATTATGTCTTCAGGGAAAATGAGATAATAAATGTAATTCTTTGAGACATCTTGGTATCTGATATATCCTGCAATTTTATCATTTACATTTTGATTTTCCACCTTTTCAGAGCTAGAAAGCCTTCAAAATTTTAAGAGGACACTTGAGTGAGATGGGCATTTTGGTTTTCACAAATTCCCAAGCTATTCTTAAGTCTTCTTGTTTTATCTCATCTTCCAATGGCAATTGTTAGATAGTATTCCAAGGACTAAGTAAAAGAAAATAAGATAACGAGGAATACTGAGTTCAAAGCTTCTGCCTGACCCCAGTATTCTACATCAGTGTAGGACAGCTTTTGCTGAAGTTTGCAGAAGCTATAGAGATTTGATGGAGCACTTTCAGGGCAGCTTCCCATGAACATGTGCAAATTTACCAACACTCCAGTGGCACGGTTAGAAGTAGCATTACAGACTGACATGTTCTCAATAAACTTCGTGTGTGTATATGTATATGTATGTATATATTTATATGGAAAATAATGAGAACAGACGCTTTAATGGCAACAGAAGACAATGATTTATTTTTATGCACTTCCAGTTGGTGTTAGATCATTTGAGAGACGTCCAATATATTCATAAGACCACCACAGATATGACTACATATGCATATTCTGTCTATCTCACTACCACACCCTCTCTCCATAAAGGCACTAACTATAAATAAAATGAAAACAAACAAACACAGAAAATTAGGTTAATGTCAGAAAAAAAAAACAGGTTACTTTTATGGACTTCTATGTTTATGTTTGTATACATTCATGCTTTAAATGTATGATTTTAAAATTAATTTAAAAAGTCACCTTCAATTTGGCAATACAACTGATAAAATGAAACATGCACAAAACAGTTAAACAGAACTCAGTGCATCATTTTGTCAGAATGAAGCAGTTCTTTATCCTTTTATGTGCTGGGAATACATTCATATTACAAGGCAAAAAAACAGACATCTGGCTTCTGTATAATGTATCTGCTTTTCCACATCTTCTCCAACGTCTTTGGATAGTAAAATCTACTCTTGAACACAGGTTAAATTGTATGGTTATATTTTAACAGTCTTCATAGTGCAGCAACGCAAAACACAACTGCCTGTATTTACTGTTCTATTTCCAGGCTATCCATTTTTAAGTCAGGTGGTTTAAAGCTAATCACTTCTTCGTAAGTAAGTTCTGCAGAGAGGGGGTAAGGAAGAGAGAAGAATTATGCAATATTCTCCTTAAAAGGAAATTATTCTATACCGAACAATTAAACAGATATATGTGACTTGTAGTTTGTATTTCCAGCCTTACTATATAGAGTCTAAATCCAAAAATAGATTAAATTCACTTGGAATCTGTTAGCTTCAGATTATGAATTGGGCTCACAAATATAATTACTCTACCACATGTCTATCCTCTACAGCTAATTACTCAAACACATAGGTCCTGAAATGGAAACATAGATTACGCTGTCAGATGACCTGCCAAAATGATGTAATAAAAGACAAAATGTAATGTAAAATGGAACCTTTAAAAGCTCCCAGACAGGTTTTAAAATGTACACTTTTAGCTATGGAGAATGTTCTTTATCATCTCAATCAATTACCTTCAACATAAATCACTTGGAACTCTGTACTAACGCCTTGAGTTTTAGGGTTGGTTTTTTTTTTGATTTTATTATAACTAACTTAAGGTCTTCAGACAAAATATTCTTTTGCCTTAGAACCAGGTGACACTCAGTTCTATTTTTACCAGGACAGACTTAAACAGAAGCATGTTTTTACACTGCTTTAGGAATAGCTCTTTATCTTTCCGTGTTGACATGTCATATTTTGTGCCTTGTGAAGTAATGGAAAAATATGTCATAGGCTACTTCCTATGTATTTTCTCAATTAGATAACAGGTTTTTAAGCACCTAATCCAGCTCACCCATAAATAAGTGGCTAGAAACACATTACCTCAGGATCTGTTTTTCAAATACTGACTGATTGTTAAATCATATCAAACTTAACGCCTATTAGCTAGTTTATTTAAAAGTTCTGTGACCAGAGACAGCTAATAAATATACAAGTGGACCTGGCACTCCTCTGGAAATTGCATAAAAATCTTGAGGCTAAATCTTGCTTTGATTGTGTTACTGCAGCATTGTATAAGGTGACCAAGGTGCAGCTGAACCTAACAAGTGGACAGTTTCTCTGGAAGAAATGCCAGGTGCAGAACCCCTGAGGTTGAAGGACTGATTAGATGAGTCACTGATCAGTCTTGAAAAAAATCTTAAAAAACATGCCAGAAAAAAAATCTAGGTTAGTGTGGGCTGCAAACTTCCGCAGTATCTCATGGAGGCCAAGGAATCACTTAAGACAAGATGTCCAAAATTGCATTTCAGTTTGGGTGCTCAGTTCCTCTCAGCATCAATCACCCCTGATTTTTAAATTGAACATAAGGAGAGGGGAAAAATGCCATTGAGAAAATGTCTCAGTATTTCATTAATACATTTACACACACAGTGACTTTTGATGTGGCATAGGATTTCGTGTGGCATATACTGCACTTGAAAATAAGTTATTTGTTAGCTGACTTAATAAAATGACAAATTTCTGCATGTGAGAAGTGTGCAAAACTGTATTTATTTTTGCCTCTGCCATGAAATGCTGTCACTCTGGGGACAGAAACAAGCCTGACGGGTACTGAGAGGACAGTTTCTCTGCAACTGAGGCATTCTTACTCTTGAAGTCTTGATTTTATTTGTTTGACCCCTCTTATTTTTATGAGACAATACTATGACTATATTCTTTTCAACTGTGTCAAGTATAATTGATTTTAAAAGGTTTGTGGAAATCCAAACAGAGCATTCTCAGAGAACTGAAAAAATCTGAGCTACTGCTTGTTTCTTTCTTGTTCCTCTTCTAGCCATGTTTTCTCTGAAAACTAACATAACCTAGAAATCTGCATCTAGTTAATTCTGCTGTTTTTAAACAACCCAACAACCTGTTCCTGTAAAGATAATGAGGTTACTGTTGGCAATAATACTACAGCAGTATTCTTATAAAATTTTTATTTACAAAAAATATTGCAACTTTTATATAAAAAACAGTTGTTTCATTCAGCCAGCTGTTCTAGAATATAATAAAAAACAATTTTGATCAATGTTGTAACAATCTCAGTTGCACGTGGACGGAATTTGGACACTGAAAAGTAAATTGTTATAAAGCCATAAACCCTTTCATATGCACTGGCCTCACAGGTATATTACTGATGCTAGTGAAGTTCTATTTCTAACATTATCTGGTGAAGGGAGAAAAAAAAAAACAGGTTATGAAATCATTTTGGTGACAGGTTAGATTCTCTTACAGAGAGAGAGCAAGGAGCCACAGTAACAGTTACTCGATATGATGTCAAAAATTCATTGATACTCAAGGCAAAGTAATTTTTGCTGTTAATTTGCTTATTTGAAGAAAACAAGAAGCAAAATTAAACTTAAGAAAATCTATGATTTTAATCCCCTTTCCAGGTTTATAAGTATTATATTATTAAAACTTGCCCATAAAAACAGTAATTAAACTAATGGTACTGTTATAATTCCTGACTCAGTTTTTCCAGGACAGTAGTTTCTGTTAGGAAAGACTAATAAATATTCTATTTGTTAGGATAAGGCTTTGCTAAGCTATACGGAACCATGAATGCCGAAATACGAAAGATAGACTAAAGATAGCTTAGTACACACATTTGCAAAAAACTTAAGAAAAAATGCACATTTTTCAGGAAAACAAGGCAAAAAATTAGAGATTATCTTCATATTCAGTCTACAATATTCAACTGATTAAAAGTAAATAAATCAATACTTGCAGCTTCTGATTTTTCTAAGTACATGTAATAGAAAACTATTAATAATGTTAGTATGCTTAATCCAATACTGACTGTGGTTTAGCTGGCTATAGAGAACTTCCTACACTGTTAATCAGTTACCTACATTGCTTGGTTGCCCTGATTCCTAATATACTTCTGGCTTGTGTCAGCTAGTGCAGTCCCCCAGAATTTTTTGTTCATCTTTTGTAAGTTAGTGTGGTCCAAAGACTTTTCTTGTAGGTAACCCAGGGGTGATCACCTTATTTTGAAGGCTAAAAGGGCTTACAGTGCAGACACAGAGCATTCTGCCCAAAATAGTTTTAAGTATATTTAATTTACCATGCCTCAAAACATTCGTATCAACATTACTGCTGTTTTCAAAGTTGTCTTTTGACACTCTTCAAGGTAAAAATAACAGAAAGATCATGCCTTTTTTTTTTCTGAAAAAAAGAGGATTTTTTCCCAAACAGTTCTAAAAAATTTTTTTTTGAGCTCTCATTCTCAATCAGTTTAGATTCAGCAAGGAAAGTGTTCTTCCTGGCCTGCAAAAGAATCACTATACAAAGAAACATAGAAAACCCACTCTCTTACATAAGACTGCTTGTTCTCTTAATTATTCAATACAGAAAGCCAATACATGTTTGCTTTAATGAGGCAGCTGAAATACCGTGATTTAAGTAACAGGAAATGCTTTAAATATCTAGAAGCTACTGCTTCTCTCACTAAGTCAAATAACTGAAGTCATCAGAGCCTTAGACTTGGTATTTTCTCCATCTTCAGAACACAGAAGCTTTCTTAGAGGATTTTTAATGCTATATAAACGATGTAGAAGTGTGAAGGAAGCTTATTTCCCAAGATAAAAATACTGCCAGGAAGAGCTGCATCTTCTGTGCCAGCACAGTTTTGAGATCTTTGTCTCACAGATTTTTTCCTGCATAGAGAAGGAATTTCATCTGTAGTTCCAGCAAAGACTATGATGTACAAAAACATACTGCTGCAGAATATATTGGCTTTCCTAGAGAAGTTACTTCTACTTCCCCATTTCAGTTCATAATGCGTTAAGCTAAGATTGTTCCCAAAATACTTTCAACGATGTTTCATCACAAACAGAAATCAGTTTCATGAATCGGAAATTGTTAAACTTTCCTGTTAAGGACTCAGTTAGCTGAAGAAGTAGCAGAAAATAAGTCATCCACAGTAGCAAATTGAACGTTGCTCATGATAAACAAGATACTTCGGAAGTGTCGTATGCTGCCAGAATTTGCAGGAGCACATGGAAGGAATAATTGATACCAATTTTCGTTTTCTGTATATATTTTCATTAGGATTCTAAAAACCTCTCTTCAGGGTGCTAGGAGATTGCTTAATTTTCAGAGAGATTCATGACCCATTTCCTACTTTTTTGTAAGGTGAATTTGCTGCAGTCAATCTGCTAATCTTCCCCCCCCCCACAATCTCCAGGATAGAGAATGATACAAATGTAGGCAGTCAGTGGAAGGGCATGAGGAAGCTACAGAAGGTCAGTAATTTCCATCATAAACCTACCAATTATGCTAGTATATTTATATCAAAACTCTGTGGAATAATAGTTACAAAATATACTAATAGCAACAGAAGAGCAATTACTCTATTGAATGAAATGTTTCATCTTAAGCCAAGGAGAGCGCTTTATTAATTAATAGGACAATTAATTTTTTAGAACATTACTGTTTTAATTTTCAGTATCTAGTAGGAATGTTTAGCATAACATGTCCTATTAAGCAATAATGAAGCTATACTGTACTTCAATATACTTAAAAACTTAATGTCTAGCCATATTGTTATTTCTGTGATAGTGTAGTGCAATAGAAGCACGATGCAAGCATGGCATGAACCAGTTAAAAAAAAAAAAAAAAAACTGTTGCAGTATTTCTCAAGGATGGGATGTAGAGTGTAACCCCAAAGTAAAATCCTCATCAATTCTCAGCTCAAAAAAAGTCAGTAGGATGTTTTAGCCATTAACCCCAATAACTTGACTATATAAAGAATTATTAGGAAAATGTACAATTATGTAGACAATTTTCATTCCTGGACTTAAAAAATTGCCCACTTCTGGCAGAAAGATTTGGGAAGGTGAAGTGCAGGAGCTGAGGCATCTTCTAGTGATCAGTGACAGACAATACTCTTTAATGGCAGAGGTTCTGCTCTAGGTTTATTTGATGTCTGTAATAGTATTAAATATATTTGTATGTATAGTGCAAATAATCCGCACTTCCTATAAAATTTTCAGGTGATCATTTAAAGAAACAAATCTCACTGAAGAACAAATATTCAACTAATTCCTATTATCTTTATTTACAAAGTATTATAAAAACAAGGATCAGATCAGCTTAGAATCCTGTAGTTTATCATTAGCTTTACTAGCAACTCACATGTGAAAATCCCTTGAAATAATCACCCAAATATTGCTCCCATTGAACAATTCCTTTGTTCCTTCAGATAAAAAGCCATCCTTAACCTCCTAGATAAGAGTTGCTGCTTTGTATTATTTGCATAAACATAAAAATGATTTAGAAAACCATGCAAGAAATTACAGTCCATATGACTGAACTGCCAGCATGAATATGCTGACTTCAGACTTGCTGTATTCGTCCACAAAATGCTCTGGGCCAGGGTCAGAGCTAGTACAAGTGCCTGAAATATCGTAGTAGTAAAAAGTGCTTTAAATCTGCTAGAGATTAATCAAAGAAAATTCTTTCTGCAAAGGTACAAGCAGGCTGAGCAGCTCCATCTCTTCTCTGGTTCAAATTTTCCTACTCCCTCAATATTCAAGGTGAAAAAGATGATACTGTGGCAGTAGCTGAAGTGAAACAGAAACTGCCTCGAGTCTCAAGGGGGTGGAGAACATTTTCTATGGGTATATGGAGATGAGTGCTCCTCTCTGATGCCCAAAGCTGCTCAGTTCTGAGTGAATGAGGTGTACTTGACTTTCTTAAGGCCACCAGTTCCAATGGACAGATAATTAGGCTCTTACAATTTGACTGTTTATCAGAAAAAAGTAGCCAACCTTTCTATCAAGGCTCCTTCTTGGGGTACCAAATTATCCAGTTAAAATTTTGTCATGTCTAGTCTTTCTAAACTATTATATGTTGGCTGCTGTTTATGGGCCATAGGAGAAATCCATACAAGATACTAGGCAAAGTCGGCAGGTGTGGGGGCTTCTGAAGCAGCTGTTACAGACTAATATGACTATTCAAAACACAGGCCAAAGGCTGTGTATTTTTTTCTCAACTATCTGCAAATTGTACACAAATATCCAGGGATGCACATATCCAGCTGAAAAAAGAAAACTTCTTTTCATTTCTCCCCTTAAGGTACTATACCATTCAGTCTTCTGCTTCTCAAAGAGAATATGCTTAAGAAATATGAAATAACCCTTGTCTCCTATGATTTCCTTATTAAGGTGTGCACTGGAAGTCATAATAACCATCATATATCATTTAAATGGCCTACTTTATTTGGAGTCTCATTTTTTCTAACTTAACAAAGTAACTACATTTTATAACTGCAGTGCGCACACAGGAAAATTACTGAAGTCGAAATTCACCTTTACTGAGAGGGTCAACATGAAGTACATGCATCTCTCTACTCTGCAAAAATCAGTTGTTTTCATTATGTATGGTACACTGGTGTTCAGTCTGCACTATGGTAATTTTCACCTACAGCTGAGTATTTCTAGGCAACAAACGTGTAACTCTTCTGTTTGCATTTACTCATAGCAAACTATACAGGAACACCTTGCTAGCTCTGGAGAAAAGTAGGCTAGAATCATAAATAGTCACTTGATCTAGGTCCATTACTTCTCCTGAAGATTTGACCTAGAAAATTAGAAGTAATATAAAATGTATAGTTATGTGGTCACTAGCAGCAGCTTTTAGTTAAGTCTGAACCTGCTATAGGAAATGTAGTTAGATGACGACAGAGGAAAAAAACGGTGTGGGAAGAGAGTGAAATCCACAGAGGAAAGACGATCCTTTCTACCTGTCCAGTCCCGCAAACACATAGACTTATCTCGTTTCCTTGAGGTTTCAGAGCATAAATTATTCCGGATGGAAACAGAGCAAAATTGTTACTTAAGTTTTGTTGTGGTGCTGAATGTATTAAGAACTGTGTGTAATCTT
This sequence comes from Rhea pennata, assembly GCF_028389875.1. Classification (NCBI taxonomy): domain Eukaryota; kingdom Metazoa; phylum Chordata; class Aves; order Rheiformes; family Rheidae; genus Rhea; species Rhea pennata. Next base: position 22,063,282 of record NC_084663.1, read on the forward strand.
CCTACCTTTCCATTCATCTATGTTTCGCTCTTTATTCTCTATTGACTCATCATATAGCTCGGCCTCAGGCTCATCATCTGGATCGTGATACTGTACGAAGTATGGATGTGCAAGTGCTTCTGAGGCTGTAATTCTTTTATCACTGTCTAATATAAGCATCTTCTCAAGAAGATCTACAGCTAAGGGAAAAAGAGAACCTTGGATCAAAACCAGAAGAGAATATCTAGAAGTAAAAGGAAGAGACAACTGTTTGCACACAAATCTATTCTCACTCACCTTAAAATCAGCTAACATTATTGGAAAAAAACCAAGAAGTATTAATTTAAGCAATATAATAAACAAGTTTTGAAGATTTATAAGCTGAGTAGAATTTTCTGTGCTTGTGTCATGCACAATGGTTCATTTTGGTCCATTTGATACCTGACTCACTTCTTTATATATCAAAGGCACTGATTCTGAAGAGTTTTCTGAGCACTTTAAAGTTAAATATCCTGTCTTGTGCATTGTGTGCTTAACTTTGGTGCTGGTCAGTGGAAATTTAAGTAACTTAATTTGTGAATGTGAGATTACACTTCCAATTGGCTGCACCTAAAAAAATCATCAGTTGAAAATTCCAAAGCAATTTTAAAGGAACTTTAATATTGTAAAGTAAATTCAAATATGTTCGCTTTAAGGTGAAGTTCTGGCATATTACAAATGAGAGACATCTGTAAGGCTGGAATTGGTTTAATATGAAAAGTTTATTATAAATATTTTGAATATTATCCAAGAATTATTTTTACTGCTTTCATACAAGCATTGCTATCAATTTGCCTTTACAAAATTAATAGGTAGCATATATTCATGAAACTCATGCAGATAAATTCCATTTTTGGTAAGAAAGCATTCATAACTACTTGTATTTCTAAAAATAAAATAGTATTTTAATAAACAGGGAAAATTCAAAACATTTTGAACTTAAAATACTTCCCTATACACAATGTTTTAACATACAGTCAGTGGAATTGACCGGCTACTGCAGTAAGATAACTCAAGAGACTCAATTTTTTTCTTTGCCGTGTCACAAGAGATGGTTCATTGGAGCATCTATTTTGTACAGGCAGACTCAATTGATTAGACATAAGAACAACTGTTCAGGATCAGACCAAAGGTCTGTCTAGCTCAGTATTGTGTATCCAATAATGGCTAACAAATTAATAGGAAATAAAATTCAAAACCTAAATCAAATAGCTATACTTCCTAGTATATTCTTCTGCATTCCAGCAGTTGAAAATTCCTGACCACCCTGAGCCAGAAGAGATGTCTTTATTCTAGATCTACTGACGTTTTTATTTATTCCTGCTACATATAGCTGGCTTTCACTTTCTAAAAGCCATCACATTTCTGTGGTTGCCTTTTCAAATACAGACTGTCTCCTTTAGGAGTTTCCTGTAATCTCCACCAGAAAACAAAAGGCATAAGCTTCATGAAGGGAAAGCAGTATCAGGATGAAAGGCTAAAAAATTTCTTTTCACAGGTCTGATGATTATTATGGGATCATATAGCAAAGTAGGACTTGAGTTTATGCAGCAGTGAAAGATTTAAACTGTATCAGTTTGACTTTCTTACCTAGTGGATTGGCACCACGAAACACTGCTTTCAAGTCCTGTTGAGGCATATGTGGAAGAGATTCGATGTATTTTCTTGCCTGGGAATAAATCAATACATACCACACACACAAAAGTTAAATTTTGCCCAACAGTATCTATATCAAATCTAAAAAAATAAAATAATTGTTATATTTCTTATACATAGAAAACATTCTTTACATAAAATCAATGTGTGACTTTAACAATAACCCAAATATATGCTTACTAGACAGGAAGGTTTTAAATAGATATACTTTGCTGTAAGGGTTATGTGTTAATACTTAGGTTTTCGTCTATGCAAATTGTTTCATTGCCATGCATCACCACAGAACACATACATCTAATTTTCAACCAGAAACTGCAATCTAAATCACTACCTTCAGCAAACTAGTATAATCTGATCTGCTTCCTTCCCTTCCAACTCTCCTCTGCTGAGTAGTAGTTTCACTGACCTAAGATCAAATCCTGATACTCCCAGCGTGCAGATCTTCAGAAGTTTAAGAGATTTATAGCTTGCCTAGATTCCATAGCTGTGAAAGGCTCACCCAAACAAAGCTAGAAAAGACCTACCCTTACAACTGGTTCAGAGATGTCAGCATGACACCTGACATTATATGACATGTATATATGACATTATATGAGCCATGAATTTCTGGAATGAGGTGGATAGATAAAAGAAATGCTTATGGGCAGCTGAAGAAGTTGAACACTGATTCTAAAGGCTGTAGACAGAACTGGCAGTTCTGAAGATTAGTTAAAGAAGAGGAAACCTCAAATTAGCAAAAGAAAGCTAGTCTCTGAACAAACCTTAGTCTTTTTAAAACATACATCTGTGTTACAGGAACAGTCTCTCTGCACAGCTGGCAATCCCATTACTTTGTTATAGGAAGCTAACTAACCATCCTTGGCCTAGTGAAGACAGCAAAGAGAATGAAGTTCATTCTGAGCAACAACATGCGTTTAAGTCAGATGGCACATTGAGAATTGTGGGCCTGTGTTAAGGATTGATCGACTCAGTGCATTATGAAGCTACCATAATATACTCTGACATATTACTTGTGAAATCCTATAGCCACACAAAGGAAACAGATTCTGTACCCTACCCAATTCACTCTGCATTATCTTGACTTCTGCAGCTACAGTGAACTGACATAAAGGTACTTTAAATCATTACAAAACTCTCTTTTCAAACTGTGTTCTAATTTAACAAAGAAAGTCTATTTATTTTTTCTGCTTTTTATTAGACCTAAGCAAATTTTAGCATAATTCTAGACTATTAGTGATGCATTTCAGAATCTTAATAAAGTTTTAGTCCTAATAGAAGCAAGATTTCATATTTTATGCCCTCAATCTGTTAAAACTGTATTAGCATTTTCCCCTTTTTATTATGGGGGATAATAGCTAGGATTTCTAAAGGATGATTTTCTTAGCAGCTATAGCTAGTCATGCAGAGCATGATGTTTAAAGAACAGACAAACACAGGATTCACTCCACATATTTTATGCCCCTAAAAATTCATAGAGGTAACAAACTCCAGCTGGAAAATCAGGGCCTGCAGCTCCTATCAGAATTAAGTTTTCTAGGGCATTAGTTTATACATATGTATAAACAGCAGAGCAAGAGAGACCTGTCACACATTCCTGCATAGAAACTACAGACTTGGAAGAAGCAAGAAATGTATTTATCTTATGACGAACATCTCTGGATTTGGTATTTGTTTTTGTACTGACACATCAATTAACATCACTAATCCAACCGTGACTAAATAAGATATAGTCAAGATTACCTCCAGACTTGTCCAGAAGTTCTCTGAAAATAACACAGGCCTGTCAAAGTGTCTACCAACCTTTCCCCTCTGCCCATATTCACCACAGAAACTCAATCAACAGAACATAGAGTTTTAAATTATTCTGGAAGTAATGAAATGCAATTGCAGTTTAAACCCATGCTAACATGAAAGACTGGCAAACCAGCTCAGTGACCTGTGCTGAAACATCCCATGAAGTTGATCTTTTAACTTCCAGTTCTTTAATCCTCCACTTAAAACTGAAAATAGAGTTGACTTCTCAGAAAATCTCTGATGTTGCTGTTAGATAAATAGACAAAAAATTGTCCAGGATGACAAGTAGCATTAAGAATTATCTAAACAATAAAGACAAACTGTAAGGTAAAGAAGAACTAGAAAGAAGGCAGGGAATGGACACTGTCATGCAAGAAGCGAGTACCTCAGTACAGTACTTCTTTGATGCTGCTCCTTTTATTAGATAGCAGCGGCCTGGAGACAGAACTCTCGTTCATTAACTTGGCTTTTGTGTTCTCCCTAGACTCTAGAGGTATAATTAGCCCCCAAATAAGAGTTTTGGGATTCCTATATCCGCTCCGAAATGGACGAAATTAAGAGAGAAAACAAGCATCTCCAGCAGATATTTAAGCTGTTTAATCTCATAATCAAAAAGCTTACAAACTGACTATTGGTGGTCAAGTCACACATTTGTGTACACTACTCTGATTGCATTACTGCAGAAGTTACAGGCTCTTAAAAACACACAAAGGCTATAATAAGGATTTATGCTTAGAACAGCACAATACTAGACCTGCTTGTTGGTCCTATCCCCAGTACTAAGACTGTTCCTCTTCCTGCCCCAACCCTTCTCAGATGCTCAATAGCCACAAACTCTACAGCTTTGCACTAGCCTATGATGATGATTTTTCATTAAGCTTGGACCTTCAAAAAATACAGTGCCAATCTGGCTCTCCTACTGTTCTTCCTTACTTAACCTACTAGTATATTCATTTTTAAGTTCAAAGAAAACACATCAATATACACGTATGAGCTGAAAAGTAGATATTTCTGTTATAAATCTAGCAAACTAGCATCCACAGTACCAGACTGACCTCATTTACCTTTTCTAACTAAGCTCATATTCTGCACCCAAACTTTAAGTACAATGATGAAAGAAAAAGCGTTGTAACTAAATTGTTATGTTATTTACTCTTTATTCCATCTTACCAGGCCACTGAGCATCTGAAAAATACCCTACAGGCCTCATCTAGAAAGTTAGGTAGTCAGGATATATGATGTAAGCAAAAGCAGCTCTGCCTTGCTCCTCAGAAAGCCTCAGGATAAAAAAAGGGCACAACAGTTGAGATGCAAGTTTAAGAAAAGAAAGACGTAAACCAGCAACAGCTTCAGCTGTTTATATCAGTGTGCTGTTATTTATCTGAATTTGTATACTGTGCCCATCACCTGACTTTATTAACCAGTATCATATCTCATTCCTTACAGCCCATTCATGGACATTCATGGTTATTGCTTAAAGTGATACTTTTAATCATAGCTTTGGCAGAGAAATGAGGTGGAAATTATTCATTTACTAGATTACTGCCTTTGTAAAAGCTATATGGAGAGAGCTATGCATCTACAAATCACATCGCTAACAATGCAGATATTAACACGAAAGCAGAGCTCACACAAGCATTCAGAGAGATGAATGAGTATCAATTTCAAATTAGCAATCTAAATAAGAGCACTCATGCAGAACAAACAGTTTTTGATTCCAATATATCTGGTTACATCCCTCACAAGGATGAAAAGTGCAAAAATTAAAGCGATAACAGATTTAATAACAACAATATTATGCTCTGAGCTAAACAGTTGTTCGAATTTTTATTTTTTTATTTTAAAGATAACAGAAAAATAAAAGATCATCAGGACCAACTGCAAAGCTCCTGTAAAAAACTGAGAACATAAGAACAAGTATCAAAATTAATACAGCTGATAGTCAAGGAATTTGGATATCTCTAAAAGGAGTATTTTTTTTTGAATAGTGTCATTCTAGACACAGCAAAAAAGAGAGGATTTTAAAGTGTTTGCTCATGTCCATATCAGAATATCCAAGTAATACTACCAATGACATACAGTGTTAATTAGAGAAAGGAACAATGAAAAAATCAGTTAACTGAATGAAGCTGGGAACTCACATGTTCTGATGATATCTTCTTCAGAAGTTCAGAACTGGGAGTACCTACAACTTCCATTATTCTTTTTAGCTGATCAATATCTACATTATTTCAGGAAAATTAAAGGAAAATTTAAAAAGAATAAATAGCAGACAATCCCTCTGGGTTTAAACAATTCACGATACTGTTAAAACGTTTAAGCTAGTAAGCAACACAACCACATCATTGTTCATGGAACTGTATCAGTTCATACCTGCTGAAGTCTAGTCCTAGAGTATCAGATTCTCTATTACACTATATGCATCTCTATCTGGTGTGCCTATCTGTGGAAAAAAATGCGTATAAAATATTGCTGCCCTCTCCTAGCTCCCAATTCAACGTATTCATAAACTTAGTTTTAATTGCACACTTATGTTGCGGTGGTCTGAATGATTTCTGAAGAATAGTCTTACATATTATAGCAAATCAGGCTAGATTATTGACCTCAGGTCTGTTAAGTGGAAAATTCCCATTTGGTAGATTTTACATCTATTTTGTATCACTTTCAAGTAAAAAACTTTAAAAATGCACATTTGTCATTGTCATATGTGACCTGCATTACATTTTTCCTAGAGACTCAAGGTTATTTTTATAGCTTTAATTAAGTTGATGCAATCATGTAATTGTAGACAACATTTTAGAATAGCAAAAGTATCTTATTTCAGGAAGCATAGATTTACTGTTTTTCTAAATACAACATAGTTATCATGTAATCAAACACTCTAAAGCTTAGTCATCATCCATATGATGAACATCTGAGTAATGCCTGTGGTTACTGTAGAGGCTAATAAGGACGAGCACAACACACAGGTCAGCGGGGATACAAAGTCCTCAGTCCACTGTGTTAACAGTTTTTCAGAAATTCTAATGTCATGTTGTTTTGTACCTGTCAATGTCTGAGTTTTAGCATAATGTTAGCTTTTTGGGGAGGGAGGGGTGAGGTTCAGAGTAGTAAGAAAAGTCAATATTCAGTACAGTAGAATGTGCCTTTGTTTGCCATATTAAGAGCTTTCCTCCTCTGATTCAACCGTTTCCTCATTCTTCATTATCTATTTTTCTTCATTTTTATTATTTTTCTGTTCTCCTGAGCAACTAATGTTTCTTTCCCCCTCTGCACCCCTCACTCCTGTCAGCATAGGAAATGCCAATGGAATTCACTGACACTCCAGCACGGACCACAGAGGAGTACAGAAGAAAAGAGAGCACTCTGTTGCTTTTATGGAATATCAGAAACTGCTGGCTCTTTTTTTCTATAATAGGACACAATATGCCTAGTAATTCACTTACTATTTAAAAGTTTATTTGTTTAGATCCTAGGAACCTTTGAGCCTGAAAGAGTCCTTTAAAAAAATTATATTTATTAGCTGATCCAAAAATACTACCTTTTCTCTGCTTCATTTTTAATGTATGTCATTTCAGTAAGATATACACACATGGATGAAATCTATTCTGCTGTAACGAGGCTATTATTTAAATACCAGACACAAAATAAACAGTAAATGTAATTTATTGTTGTTTTGGAACATCTGTTACTGTTTTTTTCCTACCAATTGGTCTCATCCTCAATTGTCATAACACCAAAAGTCTTGCAAAAATTGCTTTTTCTGAAAGTTTGTTACCTGAAAGACATTTCTATAGACACTTCAGTCATCAGAAAACAGGAAGAACTAGACAATTTGCATTTTATATAGCTGCATTTTATGTAAAGGATACAATCATTTCCTGGAAATAGGGCCTTCCCTTTCAAAAGCTCTGCCATAATGCATCCAACAGACCAGATGTCAACTGCCAAAAACCAGACAGAAATAGGTATGAGGAATGACAGAGATCACTGAACAGAGTTGCCGCTTAAGTTTATAACTATATCCAGCTGAAGCAAAATGAAATCTTTATAAATTTACCTGTTTGATTGTAGTGCATCCAGTTTAACATAATTTCTGGAGCTCTGTACCATCTTGTTGCAACATACCCAGTCATTTCATCATCAGTTTGCCGAGCTAAACCAAAGTCTAAAATCTACATAATGAAAAAAAAATTATATCAAGAAAGTCCCTTGTTAATTTTGTTAATAGGAACTGACTCTCTCCATTGTTTACTTCTGAGTTTATCCAGGAGTCCAAGTACCTCACTTTCAGTGAAGTAAAACTGCAAAATTCTATGGAGGACCTTATCTGCTTGCCCTGCTGTGTGTAGTCTGTGGGTCTACCAGAGACACTCCCAAAGTGAGGGATCTAGCTGTGAATACATGACTATAATGCCGAGAAAGTTTGCCATCTAAGATAAACTCTACTTTATTCCTCAAGCTCAATTTTCCTCTGGCATTCATTTGCTAAAAATAAGCACCATTGCTATAAGATGAAACATTATCAAGTGGGAACATTTGTGTAAAATGCCAACTCCAAATGCTGCTAGCCATAACATTTAAAGACAACACAAGCTAATCACAAATCCCCAGAAGTTCTGTTGATTCCCTCTCATATTTAAGTATTGCTACATACAAGTAACATTTACTCAAACTGTACATCATTCTGATGACACTAGGAGAGAAACATATATCCGACGTAACAAGGTACATTTAAATCACATACCATCTGTTTTCAATAGAACCCCCCACTGTGAAACAACAAAAGAGTTCTGTTTAAATACATATATTAGTCATACGCTTGATGGCAAAATGTCACCCTCCATATGCTCTCCTTTGCCAAGTTTGCATTGATAGGAAGTTTCAATTATTTTTTTCTGCTCATTTCTTCATCTTCTATTTTTTGATTAGTCTATAACCTACCAATTACAGAGCTAAACTTAACTTTGAGAGATACTGTTGTAAAAGTGTACCATCTAAGTGTACCATCTTCAGAGCTGCTCATTAAGTCAGTCATCTGAAATATTTAATTCACATTTCTATTTCAAAAGATGCTAAGATCAATCACAACCTCCTGATGGGATCCAGTATTATTTATTAAGCTGATAGCAAATCAGCTTAATTGGGAGCAAGACAATTTTGAGACCATCATTCAAAATTGCTCGGTTATAATCCAATTTAAAGATATAAAAACCTTCACGGAAAATATTAAGGTTAATACCTTTACTTTTAATACACTATAAAAGTATTATTTCTTAAATAAGCAAAAAAAAATGAGGCAAAAAGCATAATTGCTTGAAACTAATACTAATATCCTTATTCTAAGGTGGCTTTCAGCAATATTTTTCTTTAATAGCTGATCCCTTCTATCAACTGTGTACACACACACATGTGCGCATGCACACACACACACATTTTTTCTTTTTGCCTCTATATAATGTCTGGTTATATAGTGGAAATATCCACTAGTTTGTTCCATTAGAAGAAAAATTTGGTACCACAGGATGCAAAACTATATATATATAAGCAAAGTAAACAACAATGTGAGAAATTAAGAAAGGATGTGAACAGACAAAATAATAGGAAAAAAAAAAGATTAAAGTCTCCTTTACTTCCAGTACAAAATACAAGAAACATTTTTGAAGTGAATGATGAGACCCTCATGACCCATAAAATTTCACAGATGCTGAACATACACGCATGAAAACATTAAAGGGATAATTATGAAACTTGCTGAGCATCTGCAACTGTCACTAAAACAAACAATCAGGAAATACAGTTCCTTAGCATGGATCAGGATTAGTCGCAGAGACTAACTGCACTTTTCTTACCAGTATTGTGATTTTCCACTGATCTCATAACATTTGAATTTTTTTCTTAAATCCTTTGCTGCTAGAATAAAGTTTGTATCAGAATCCCACTCACAGACAGGAAGATGTTTCTGGCTGTCATAGAGAAATGCTGAACTTCTCACTTTTTAAACATAAAGACTCCAAATGCTAGAAGATAATTCTTCCTTCCCTAGATGCTCATTCTTATTCCATAATATCGTATCATACAGATACAGAGAGGTATGCGTTTATATAGACATAGACATTACGGTAGTATTTGAGAAGTGTGGATTATAGCTTGGGTTGTTTCTTTTTTTACTTCCTCTAACTGGTAATATAATTGACAATATTGGTATCTTCTTTTCCTCACATCACTATTTAATTTAGTTTGTGTGTTCTGTAGAAATAAATGAAAGTTACTAGGTTGCTTCATATAAACAATGCAAACATAGATACATATCACAGGTAAAAATTTCAAGGTATACTCAGTTGATGCACTCCTCATGGGCCAAATTATTAGCCTAAGTACCCTCTGTGAGGAAGTAGAGTTGAGCATTTTGCAAAGATATTTGTTTCAACAATAAATTAACTTAATATTTGGGAGAAAACACATGTTCATGGAAATGTTTTTTCTACGCCAGGTGAGCAAGCAACAGTAACAAATAGATGAAATTAATTGAATAAGAAATAAAAATGCAAACTAATGCTTTCTCAGAAAACTACCAGCTTGAGAGCTATTACAACATTCATCATCATAATAGCATGACTCCTACCCTCAATTCACAGTCTTCATTTACAGCTAGGTTACTGGGCTTCAGATCCTGTACCAGAATAAACAAACAGAGTTGGTCAGATACTATTTTAACCTTTAAAGCACATGATAGCAGTGTCTTAATAACACACTCACTTTAATAACACATGGAGGGACATGCTCCATTCATTTTTATTATAGCAATGAGTGAACTCACCCGGTGGATGATTCCAGCTGAGTGAATATACTGTCAAACAAAGAGGGGAAAAAATGTAAAATTTGAAGTTAGAAGTGAAAGGAGACATAAGTCGCTTGATCTGTTTTTTTGCTCTTGAAGCTGATGGTTTTATATCCAGAATGGAGGCGCACCACATTTTCAGGGCAAACAGACATGACTATCTTCAAAACCTACTTGTTTTCCCCTACCTAAGCCTAGATATTTCAAGAGAGGTAACCCTGAACACTGAATTCTCTCATAAAAAATTGCACTTGCAGTAATTCTTTTTGTCAAAAGTTTCATTTCAATTTGAAATTTATTCCTGTCTGGATATCCATTATTATATCTGGATGTCTATTTTGATCAGCTAGTCTCTCAGTGAGCCAGTGGCCTCAGTACTGGCAGTACTGACTTCTAGATGATAAAAGTCATCTTCCCATACTACGAACACTTGTAAAATTTCAGTGTCCTCCCCATTCAGAATGCAGTGAGAAATATTCACACCTCTGGATAAATTAGCGGCCAGAAAACCCATCTAGGTCACAGCGTTGCTTCAAGGTTACTTCAAAAGAGGAACCTTAAGTAGCATTTAATGTCTCTGCTATTTTATATAAAACACAACAATTCAAATAGAAATTGAGAAAAACTTCCTCTATGATAGCCTATAGTCAACTTGTTAGGATTAGGAGATAGCTCATCGAAAGTTTTACTGACAACAAAGATCAGTAAGACCTCTAAAACATTCACTTCTGTTAATGTGAATTTAACTTTTTTTTTAAACTTTTTTTTTCTTTTAGAAGCAGTGTATGCAAAACTTGTTAAACAAAAAACAATGACATTCTTCTCATTCCATAACTATGCACTGTTTATCAAAAGGTCAAGATACCCTTAAATGTTTTTCACAATAGCTGTAACCCTAAGAAACCTTGTACCAGCTAGTTCAGAAACTACTGAAACTACTGGATTTCAGGTTAATGATTCATGTGCTATGACAGCTTTTTCTGCAGGACCTGAAGTCTGTGTTGAATACTGCTGAACACCTACACCAGTGAGTCCAAAGCTTACTCAGGTATGTAAGCACAAGCTTATAACGATTGCAGCACAGATGAAAAAACAGGAGTTACCTATGATCAAATGCTCTCCAACTAATGAGACACAATAAATTCAGGACTGCAAACCACATAATTAATTCTAAAATCTATCTTTCTATGTAAGCTGTTAATTTGAGTAAATGAGACAAAGCAATTAAGGGTTCAGTTCTGCAATCCTTTCACTAAAATCTGCACTTAAAATTGACAGAATCACATGCACAAATAAGAACTATTTTCTCATGCACCAGATGACTTGCTCAAAACCATGCAGTAAGTCTATTTCACAGCCATAATTTACCACAGCTTTCTTTCAAACGTACATATATCTTCTATGACTAAGACACTGCACACTGAAACGTGAACAACTAAAGCAGCTGATCCCTAACTCTGTTTTCCTTTTGCTTACGCCTAGGAAAAAAATATCAGCATTGGTCTGAAAAAAATGCTTATCACCAAGTACTGGGAAGCATTTTCTACATCACCTCGTGATTATAGACACTCGTATGTTTAATTTCAGCAAAATGATATACATACATTAAATCTTTAGGAAGAAAATTTTGCTAGAATATCATTGCCTGTATTATCTGTTGCATAGATATTAATGGATATGATTAAAGGGAACAATGACTTTAGAAGCAGTGTAAATTCTATGTGATAGTGTGTAATATTGTACATTGCTAGGATAAACTTCCACAAGTGTTCTAAAAAAACACAACTAACTTGGTTCTCTCTCTACTCATCTGATGCTTTGCAAAAATCAGCATTGTAGTTTTTCAGACTGACTAGCATCTTCCAAAGCAGGAACATGAATTACTTGCCATACCACATTTCAGACATTTACCCTGTTCATGAGCAGGTACTGAAAAATTTTCTGAAGTATGTGAAATTTATAAAACACATACTGTGTGCTATAGGACACGTTCACTTGAGATATCACATAAGCAGCGCTTCTCCTTCAATAATAGCTTGAATAGAAAATGATCTAAAGTTAATCGTCACGGAGATTGTTCACGTGCATTGTGCATGTAAAACCCCAAGTCTGCAAGTGTTTATCTCTGGTTAAAAAAAGAATCTGATCATTTCTGAAATGATTACTGCTGATAAAAGAAAACACAAATATCTGTGTACTCTTAACGCACAAACAAAAGCCTTTAAGTACTGTCACTGCAATGAACCAATCATTACTACATTTTGGTTGCTGAGTCTAAAATCCTTACATTCAGCCAGTACCTTAAGACCTCGAAGCAACTGATATATGAGAAACTGTATATGATCATCCGTTAACTTCTGGCACTTCACAATATTGTTCAGGTCAGCACCCATTAAATTTGTCACAAGATATCTGTGAAAATAAAATACATACCCCACAGAACAAAACGAAGAAACACACTTTGTTTAAGATTGGTAGAAGGTAAATTCCAAAAAAAACCTCCTAAGAGTAACTACTCAGTTTTGTGTGGATTCCTATTCTGTTTACTAGTAACATATGGTTTATTTCCTTCCAGTCAGCTATGATTTTAATATTGAAATTTAATGTCTTCAATATTGAAATCAGCTATGAGCTGATATTATGAAAAAGAAAAATCCTGCTTACACATTAACAACTTTTATCTATGTTTTCTCAATAACGTACTACAGCAGTGAGGGGAGAACGTACCATGTTTTGAGATAAATAGGTAGCCTCAACCTATATAAAAGTGGAAGCCTGAGATACCTAAATGACAGATATTGTAAGGTCCTGGAATATCTGGTGATGTAGATTAACATGGGATCAATTGAAATAAGAGTACTTTAACTCCCTTCACCCCAACTGGAAGTTTTATTTTTTGACCTGTTTTGCAGAAACATCAATTCTCTTCCAAAGGAATTTGGTAGTACAAAAGCATGCACCTACCAGTCCCAATTCTCATTGTTTAATTTCGCTCCACTGAGTCAAAGTGATTTTGGCCACTAATTTCCATGGAGCCAAAAAAATATTAGTTAGTATTACATCTGCTAAACTGTTAACCTAACTGCTTATACCAGATGACAAAAACAGCTCAAAATAAATGGTATGTGTGAGTAACATGAACAGAAAACTAGCCCCAGAACAATCAGGAACCTAGTTTAAATTCACCTTGTCTAAATAAACTAATAGAATACTTTCCTGCATTTCTGAACTATCTAATCTAGCTGTGAAAAAAATAATCTACTGCTGACACATAGTTGAATTTAAGAAGCTTTAAATTTATTGGCATTTATGCAACATCAAACCATTCACCAGGTACCTATAGTCTTTTTACTGATCATTAAAAAAGGTACTAAAATGAGATCCACCCTTCTGCTTTCCTGTTTGTGGAAAAGCTGCATAAAGGCATATTGGGGTTCTTTGCACAAAGCCAATCTTAGCTTTAAATGTATTAGAAAAGAATGTGCTTCTTTTTAAAATTAGAGCGGTACTATCCCTATTTACTTATGAAGTAGTCAAAACGATTTTCAAATGTTACTTACACTTCATTAAAATTTTCTATTGATGTTGCAGGAGTGAAAACATCTAGTAATCCAATAACCTGAAAGACAAGTGAATTGCCATTTTATTTTCAGAAATACTTAACACATGTATAACTAGTATTAACAGTGCTTAGAATTTTTGGCATGAAACTTACAAACATATGACATATGATCATATTCTGGAAACTTAGTAAAACCAGTAAAACAGGTAGTTTGCCCAAGGATAGACTGAGTATCTTCATGACCAATTAAAAAATATATATTAATTACAAAAAGTAAAACATGGCTTCAGACAATCATAAATCAAGACAGGAAATGTAATTTTTCACTACAGGAAAAGTTGGTACATTGTTTGTACAGCTGTTATACTTAAGATTATGTGCAATTTCACAGGTTTTCTTGTTCTGCTCTTAACTTTTTTAGTATCCTTTCTCCAGGATATTTTTCAATCCACTATATTATACTCTGGCCTCAGCTCAGTAAGTTACTTTTAAGCAGATGGATAATTCCATTGAAATCAACTAGTTGTGACACTAGTTGTGTACTTAGGCAAGTACAGAGTTATTTGGAGCCTGCAGTTTTCCTATCTTTCGTCTAGATTAACAGGTGAATTGTAAGAAAAGTATTTCATATTGTCATGAATTTATTTGAGAGTATTTGCCCTTAATTTCTCAACAGAATCCAAATTCAGCAAAAGCAGGTTTGAGGTATTTTTCCTGGACTGATGTATCAATAACATCCAATAGTAGAGAGCAGAACACTGTAGTTTAGTTAGAGAAGAGTAGGACCACTTGCTTTGGACTTCATTAGCTGGATCTTCAAGATCCAATCAGATCATTTTTCAGTAAAAAGGCAGCCTTTCCAACGACTTCTCTAAAGGTAGCTGGGTCCAGGTATCTTGGGCAGTCAGAAGAGAGTTGTATATACTTATCTAAAAGGATTGTACTTAATTGAAAATTAAGTCTATTTCACAAGCTTTCATCATAAAAATCAGAAGGAAAAGAACTAACTTTTCACTTACGTTTTCATGCTTCATGTGCTTAAGTAATCTAAGCTCTCGATATGTCCTCCTTGCGTGAATTAGAGACTGAAAAGGTCTTGAAAGCTTTTTTACTGCCACCTTCTGTCTCGTTTTGGTATCAAAAGCTGAACTACAAGAAAAAAAGAAAGCTATATTGAAAGCATGTTCTAGGCACGCATTTCAAAGCCCTCCATGGCCTAAACATCCTGAAGTTCAGTGGAGAAACTTAAAACACTGTTGGCGATTTGTACTGTCTCCTTTGCCCATTATTTACATTTTAACTAACAGATTGCAACTAGGAGAGCTAGTCAGCAATTCAACTATAGTTCCCATGTTTTTCACTAGCAAATTACTATTGCTTATTATAATATTCAGGAACCCCCAAGGTAATCATTCCCCATTTGTTCGGGAAACTAACTATTCTTTGGAATTAGCATCGTTAATACAGGTCTAGCCTCCCTCTCCAAATCAAGACTCTTTGGGAATACTAGATTCAAATTGTGGGTTTTAGTGAACAACTTAAAGCCTTTAATAATTAGAAGAATGCTGCCATTGTAGACACAATTAATAGCAATAGCAATTAATATATATGTAGCAATATTAATTATGTCTAGTGAACATTTGCTTGCTCTAGGATCATGCCATAAGCATGGTATCACATTAGAATCTTGACAGAGCCAAGACCATACACATTTCCTCAGGAAATACGAGTAACAAATGAACAACAGATACACGTCATGAACTTTAGCCCACAGATCCTGTGGAACATAGCACGTGCTTAACTTTGTACAAATGGAAATGCCCCTCTGAAGAAGACATTAAGTATAGATGTGCGCCTATTTGCACAAAAAGGCAGACCATTTTTCTGGACATTAGAAAGGCATGACAAGTGTAGTAAGCCACAAATAAATACTGCCTTTATGTAGCACAGGAATAAAAATGATGCCTCTATATTTTACTCCATGGCACTACAACATACATTTCTAAAAAGATTCAGTTAGCTACCTTCTCTCATTAAGAAAATAATTCCTTTAATTATTTCCCATTACATTAACATTTAAATCAATTAAAGTACCTGTAAAATTCTCTGTTTTAAGTGTGGATAACACAATCTGCAATTGCAAGCAACAGCATTAGCAAGTAGAGATGAACCTTCACATGTTTATCTGGCAGAAACCTTTTATGGAGTTATAAAACATTGAAAATTAAATAACATAAAAATTGCAACCAGTGTAGGATGACAATAGTTGACAGTAACTGGATGTTATTAACTGCTTATTATTAGTGTTTTAGACACTCTTGAACACTGTGGTAAGAGACACCTGCTAGAGATAAAAAGCATACATGTTACTGGGAGTAATTCCTAAACTAATACATTGATCCTGTAACCAGCTTCACGTTGGTGGCCCCTGCACATACTTGGTGCTTTACTAAAATCATGGAGAGACAAGTGAAGAGCAGAGAAGAGCATCTGCAGACAGTTGAAGACTAAGAATTGTTTCTAAATGAGAAGTAACAAATGGGTAATAAAAACAGAATGACATTCAAAAGATGATCATGACCCAGTTATCCTAGAATTCACTAAATCTCTGAGAAGGCCAATGCAGAGCATAATGCAGCAATGTTTTATTAGATAAAAACAGAGTAAGAGGAAGTATATTTAATCAACAAGTTTTTTGCAGGCACCATGGAAGGTGTGAGTCACTCACGAGATAAATGAAATAGATAAGCAGATTACTTAGCTAGTTTCTTGCAAACATCAAATAAGTGGATCTTCAAGGAAGTTTTAAAGGCATAGAAGGTTGTGGCTTTGCAGAACACCTCAGGAATGGCATGCTCTGAGCAGAAGAAAGCAAGCATACAAAGTGGCAGGAGAAGATTGGTATCACTCTGAGGAATGCATGGACGGGATATGATAAAGAGACTTGTTCTGACATAGGGTTGGAACACAGGACATGAGCACACAGTTCTCAAACAGGTGGAGAACTTCAAGGAATGAATGGTGTAAGATATCTCTATTGTAAATTCTTCTCAAGTTTCACTTGACTGGCCACAGAGACAACATGAAGGTTGCACAAATAAGTCTGAAGGAATAAGAAGGAAGACAGCGCCTCACAATTAATATAACAAAGAGTAGATATAATTGTATGTGTGTTATCCTGGCCAACAAAGCCAATGGAAAGCACCACAGGTCTCAGAAACACCAACTCTCTACATATATTAAAGCTTTTTTTTTTTTTTTTTTTTTTTTCCCCAGTGAGAAAGGAAATGTTTGTACAGGCAAATAAGTAACATTGCCCACCACAGCCGCCTGTGCTCAACATCTCAACTCTGCTGGTAATTCACAAGTTTTCCTACTCATCCTTGCACTGGTTTATGAAATACTGTGTATAAACAAGACTAGAATGAATTAGGTTTTAAATCCCATTATCATGATAAACATCCTTCCTCTCCCACTTCTAAGGTCAAACGTAGGTTTTAGTAGTTTAAAAACTGTTTATCTTTTAGATGGACTGCTTTTTACTCTCCATATGACTCAGGGCTGCAAAGCTTTCACATGGTATAAAGCACTGTTTTTAGCTTCAGTAATTCTTATGACAACAGCTCTTCAGATTCAGGACGGAAGTAAATCAGGAGAGAGGAAAAAAAACAAAAGCAAAAAAACAAAAAAACCAGCAACTCAAGTTCTGGGAAGTCTAATGAGAAATCATGAATCTAAGCTGAACAGGCCAGGAGTGGACTTTAAATGAGCTCCTTCACAGTCAAGAAACTGTACTGAAGAATAATCAGTCAACCCCTTCAAGTTTTTTCTTTGTCTGGCTTTCCATCATGACAATCTAAATTATTAATACTGAAACATTCAAAAATAAAGATTTCATTAACCTCTTCCTTTGTTCCATTCAAGAACGAATTGCATCTGTGACATCTCTGCTACTACCTGTGGTCACTTTTCACAAGCAGCATTGCCTGCATTCCTCCCTTCCCTGTGTGGAATTACATGTTTGCTCTTATTTCAGACTGAGTCTCTCCCTTTTCCTATTATATCTATCATCATAGCTGCAATCTGAGTTGTCTCCTGAATCCCTCATAGTTGCCTGAGTAAATTGTTAGGTCATGGGATTAACTGTTTCCCCTTCCGTGTGATTTGCTTGTCCTTTAGACAGGAAATAGCACATCTATAGCCCTGGATAGCACATCTCTGACTCCAATCACGGGAATTCTATGGGCCTGCCTGTGTTTAGCAGCTACACAAACCCTTTCTTTGGGGGCCTATGAGACCAGTCACAGAGTAAAATGATTCAAAACAGCTTCTTCAAAACATGCTGCTTAACCAGTTAAAGGCATGCTGTTATTAAGAAAAGGTGTTAGAGACCCTCACCTTCCCTTACCCTGCATTATACTCAACTCGCATACTCCCTACTGCTAAACTAAAACTGGAGGGTTTCTGTTGGTCTCCTGGTATTTGCACCGTCTCACAAACAACTGCTGACAACTTACAGCTCCTTCCTCTTTTGCAAGGCATTTTCTACTGCTGTGAGTCCTTCGGAGCACAGGCTTCAGCTCTGGTAAAATAGTTGTGTAACACTGACTTACACCTGCAAATAAAATCATCCTTTTAATGATTCAG
This sequence comes from Rhea pennata, assembly GCF_028389875.1. NCBI lineage: Eukaryota > Metazoa > Chordata > Aves > Rheiformes > Rheidae > Rhea > Rhea pennata. Next base: position 22,081,800 of record NC_084663.1, read on the forward strand.
CTATTGTTTTCTAAGTTTCTTTAAAATTACTTATTCTAGGGTGTCTTTCTTCCTAATTATTACTTTACCTCATGTAGCTGGACAGAACAGTACTACGTAAATAAACTTTGATGATTATAAAAGGCGTATCAACTCCTATCTCTATTCTTTACTACTAGCATTTCATTTGTTGTAGGCAGTGATAATAAAAAAAACTTGTAAAATTGCATATTATCATTTAGCATTTCTGATTTACTATAGAGCAGTATGCTCTAATGCCTCAGTAGTAAACGGGAACACCACTTTAGATAGAATTCATATCGTAATTTAAAAAAACCCACAATTCTTACTATTTTCTTATTTTACAAGAAAAAACTTTGTAATAGTCTTAGTGTCAGATTTTATGGATATGCTCATTCTTGATCTAGAACCCTGGGCAGTTACGACAGACATTTTTGCTGTCCAAGTAAGATAAAGGATGAAACAGCCATTACTCTACTTACAGTGATTTTTGACACATCAGAGGACTTTGCTTAGTGTAATTTTCAGTCATCGCGTAAATTAGACAGATTTTTTTAATGTTATCAACTCCTGCATTTAATATTTCTATTAATGTTCCACTAGATGAAATAACAATCTCTACTCACTATCTGGTACACATTCTACCAGTCCCCAAGGTTTCAGAGAAAATTTTGAGCTTAGGAAGCTAATGCAGTCCAAAATGTCAAAAGCCAAAAAGCACAGGATTTTAAAACAATCTCATGCCAACTTCATAACTTCGATGGGGCATGGATTTTCATTAGTTAATGTTTAGAAACACTGCTGTACATAAAGTCATTTCCCTAGTTTCCACAGGCAGTTTACCTGTTATGGTTACAGATCAGTAATACTGGACAGACAAACCATTTCTATACCCAATCATCTCTCAGATCCTGCAAGTCGCTTGTGGATTAGGAGCATAATATTCAGCATACCTGTTGGACTAGCACTGCCCGTTGTACTTCCTAGTGCTTTGGGCTCTGAGAAGGCTTATTAGCTGGGCACAGATAGTAAAAGCACATACAAAATGCCTGCAAAAAGTTCAACTTGAGTATAGTGTAGTGATCTAACAAATTATCTTCATTCCAGAAGCCCACTCAGGTCTAGCAGATTCAAAATGAAGGCATGACCAAGGTGATTATGTGTTACCAGACTCGTGTGTCTGCAGTGAACTGCTATTCTTTTCTACATTATCTGATGGTATTCTAGACTGCATCACCCCAGATAACTGCAAGGTTTTGGTTGTCTGTAAAGCATGATTTTATGTTTGTGAAAGTGTTGTATCTGTCCAAACAATTAGATATGCTTACTCTAAATCAGAGCTTCATTTGAGTAGCTGTAAACATACAAAGAAGAGCTAACATTTCCAATTTTTTATACAAATTAGTGTCCCAGTCTGTGAGGCTTTCAACCCAACATTGCAGGTTTGGTAACTGTATGGATACACTCTAACAAACTTGAGGAAATACTGTACCCAAGTGGATCCTTAAATTTGGTCCCTGTGGCAATGACACTGCATGTAAAGGTTACTCATATTGTTCTAGGCTACTATTTTTTACTTCCTTCATAGAATCACAGAATCAGTAAGGTTGGAAGGGACCTCTGGAGATCATCTAGTCCAACCTAGACGCTCAGCAGCGTCACTTAGAGCATGTTAGACAGGGTTGCATCCAGGCAGGCCTTGAAGATCTCCAGAGAAGGAGACTCCACAACCTCTCTGGGCAACCTGTGCCAGGGCTCCGTCACTCTCACAGTGAAGAAATTCCCCCTCACGGTCAGGCAGAACTTCCTGTGCTTCAACTTCTGCCCATTGCCTCTTGTCCTGTCACATGGGACAACTGAAAAGAGTTTGTCCCTGTCCCCTTGACACCCTCCCTTCAGGTACTTGTACACATTGATAAGATTACCACCTTCCCCCCACCCAGCTCTCGCAGCCGTTCCTCATAGGGCAGATGCTCCAGCCCTCTTGATCATCTTCATAGCCCCATGCTGGACTCTCCTCAGTAGCTCCATGTCTCTCTTGTACCGCGGAGCCCAGAACTGGACACAGTGCTCAAGATGATTTGGCCTCCCCAGGGCTGAGTAGAGGGGCAGGATCATCTCCCTCATCCTGCTGGCAACACTCTTCCCAATGCAGACCAGGAGACCATTGGCCTTCTTGGTCACAGGGGCACATTGCTGGCTCATGGTCAACTTGTCATCCACCAGCACTCCCAGGTCTTCTCCACAGAGCTGCTCTCCAGAAGGTCAGCCCCCAGCTTGTACTGGTGCCTAGGGTTATTCCTCCCTAGGTGCAGGACCCTGAACTTGCCCTTGTGGAACCTCACGAGGTTCCTCTCCGCCCAGCTCTCCAGCCTGTCCCGGTCTCTCTGAATGGCAGCACAGCCCTCAGGTGTGTCAGCCACTCCTCCCAGCTTGGGATCATCAGCAAACTTGCTGAGGAGGCACTCCATCCCTTCATCCAGGTCATTGATGAAGAAGTTGAACAGGATGGGACCCAGTCTGAGGCCTGGTGGATGCCACTAGCCACAGGCCTCCAACTAGACTCCACGCCACTGATGATGACCCTCTGAGCTCTGCCTTTCAGCCAGTTCTCAATCCACCTCACTGTCCACTCGTCTAACCCACACTTCCTGAGCTTCTCTAGGAGGAGGTTATGGGAATTTGGGATGTTATGGGACGTTATGTATCAAAAGCCTTGCTGAAGTCAAGGTACACAACATCCACTGTTCTGCCCTCATCTACCATCATTCCATCACAGAAGGCTATCAGATTGGTTAAGCAGGATTTCCCCTTGGTGAATCCATGCTGGCTACTCCTGATCACCTTCTTTTCTTCCATATGTCTGGAGATGACATCCAGAATGAGCTGTTCCATCACCTTTCCAGGGATGCAGGTGAGGCTGACTGACCTAGAGTTGCCTGGGTCCTCCTTCTTGCCCTTCTTGAAGACTGGAGTGACATTGGCTTTCTTCCAGTCCTCAGGTACCCCTCCAGTTCTCCAGGACCTCTCAAGGATGATGGACAGCAACCTGGCAACAACATCCACCAGCTCCCTCAGTACCTGTGGATGCATCCCATCTGGGCCCATGGATTTGTGGATGTCTAGCCTGCCCAGAAGGTCTCTAATCCTATCCTCCTAATTTCTCCACTTCACAGGTTAACCAAAACCATAATTTCTCTACTTCACTGGTTAACCTAAGGGCCACATTTCTCCAGAACGTGCTAAGCTTACCTGTTGCATGAAGTGCAAGGAGCAAAAACAAAGAAAAGAAAATGCAGTTCATGCTCAAAACATGGATTCACATGACCTGAACTTCGCTGATTTTGATAAGAAAGAAGGTGGTATCTAGAATCCAAAAGAGAAATTATACAGAATTTCTGCCACATATCTGGTACAACTACAACTTTGAGCACTTACCTACAGACCATTCCTGTCTACACCTACCTACAGAACTTACCCACCATTTAAGTACCTATTACCTTCTTTCCTCATAGGCAATACACACCTACTTCCTTGTGGCCCAATTTCCCCTTCAGTTTTAACATCCAGATTTTCTGAGACAAGCAAATAATGGCAGCAGAAAGATGTATGTCAGCAAGAACTGGGGGGAAAGGAGGGAAGGGAAGTTCGATATACAGATAACTGATCATTGAGGCAGACAGACTTTATGCACTGGCAAGTAAATCAGATGAAAGGAGATACACAAGAACTCCATCATGGGACATTTTCAAATATCCAGTCACACCACTCAATTCCTCAAAACTGTGGTGAATGACAACTCTTTATCTCTCATACAAATGTCACAGGAGTCAAAGAAAGTCATCATAAGGATAACATTCGTTTTGATTTTTGTTCGCAGGATTTTGATTGTTATCTTTTTGTGTCCTCTCCAGAATCGTTTTTCCTTTTTTTCCCAATAGCTCTTTTAATAGAGCGTACCTTTTTATTGTGATATAGTCTTAAAAAATGTACATAGGACATCTATCCAATACTAGAAAATGGACCATAAGAACTACTGGCAATGTAGCACAAGCACATCAGAACATGTTTGTCAGCCGCCAGTATCAGCAACAGTTAGCTTAAATCAAGCAACAAAGTAAACCCAGAATTGTTTCATTTGTTTCTTCTTTATAAACACCTTGTTACTTTATGCAGGTTTAGGCTGGTGATTTCCTCCCTCTGATAGTTAGAATTAAGGTAGAGACAGCAGACCGCTTTGTTTACGAGACCTCACAAATAATGACTTGCAAGTACATCAGAAGGGATCCATAAAGAAAATTCAGAAGGTAATATAGCAAAGGGTGGGAAGATGAATAACAAGCAGCTCTGAAATGATACATTAATCTCATTAGAGAAAAAACTCTTATTAAACGATGACAAGTTATTGCATTGTAAAATTATATCTTATCACTTGAATATTATTCCAAACACTATGCTGAGTACTAGCATCACTTTTTTTGGCTTTAGTACAATCATTGTCAAGGATCTCAGATGAATTTACAACTAGATTTGAATACAAAAGTACAAAACAGCTCTTACATATGCCAGATAATTGCTGTATATCAAAAATAAGTACATACTTATGTACTTATGTATTATATACATACTATATAATACACAAAAATAATTACATATTTTTAAGCAGACATTGAAAAAATACTAAAAAATAATTGTTATCAATGTTTATATAAATCCATTTCCAATCTTCTTTCACAAAATGATAGCTGCTATCACAAAATGATAACAATGCTGTATCTGCCTCTGAATCTACCAGCTTTTTTTTTTTTTTGTTTTGTTTTCTAGTCTATCTCTTACCTGCCCACAGTTACTTAAACACACAAATAACATTACAGAGGACTAATCACACTTCTGTAGGGTAAGTTATAAACATTATAGTTTAAACCAGTGAGAGTGCTATGTTTAGAATTACTCTTGTTGAGAAAAGCATACAGAAGGTTGAGGTTATAAGCTGTTAGTTCCCTCAGCGCATGTTACCAACTCACGGATACTAAAATAACCACGTATTTTAGACAGGAAAACATTAAGTTTAACATGAAAAATATGAATGCCTTCAAATACATTCACAAACCTAAACAGGCATAATCTCACTTACATTATTGTGCTTTTTTCTCCTATTCCTCCTCTACTCCCCCTTGATGTTTCCTTTTTTTCTCTCTGTACAATGGCCAAAATATTAAATGATAGCACTTCTGTTCCCAGATCATGTAAGGGTTTTGAAACTCCCCTGCACAGACTGTATGTGCAGAACTAACATACTGGATTTTTGATACCAACTAGCTATAAGGTCCTGAAATTGCAAACAGCTTTCTTGAGGGAGCCAAACCTTAGGACTTTAAGGACTCAGGAACTGGGACTGTGTGTCCTAACCAGCTGCAATTGTGATCAGATGTGATAGCAGGAAAGGAGGGGCAAAGGGTTATGACCACATGTGGTCAGGCAGGTGCAGATTACCACAAATGGTAATGCAGTAAGGATGGAGGAGACCCTCTGTAGCAGACTTTTACTTGGCTAATGTAGTCCCACAACCAAATGGAAGGCCATAATTCTACATTTTTTGTTGCATTTCTGCCACAACTGATTCACTCCTCAAGCCTTTTTCATCTCCTGCTCCCATTTCTTTAAAAAAATTCATTAATTCCTCCTGAAAAAAGCAGCAAAATACAAAGTCCCCACGTTCTGAGCTTGCCTTCTCTTCTCCCTTCTACAACTCCCTCCATCAGCTCCCTCACACATACAGATGTCACTGGCTCAGTGACAGAATCATACCTACAGATCTCTGTCACAGCTATTCTCAGTCAGTCTTATCCTTCTCCACAGCCACTTCCTCCCTGATTCAATCTTCTTCATTAAAAGAATTCTTACTTTCACTTTAAATACGAACCTTGACTCCACTAATTACCATTCCATTTCCTTTTCCTCTCCAAAGTCAATGACTATGCTGTTTCAACGTCTGAAAAATACACAAAATAAAACTAGACAAAAGGAATTACAAGTAAACCAAATCCCATCCTAGTGCTCCACCCCCCCAACCCTCATTGAACCCTCTAGTGATATCTCCCTGGCCAATACTCTTCCATCTTCTTCTTTCTTTGATCTATTTTTACACATTCTTGAATTCTTGCCCTCGTTTAGCTTCATACCTGCAAACCCATTGCAACTTCATCCCCAATAGCTATATCATCATATTCCTGAGGGTCTTCTGCATTCTGCAGTATTTTTTGTTGCTACATCCATATTCATCTATTAATTCTTGTGACACTGCCGTAAAGATCCTTCTCCTGATCTATAACTTTGACCATGTGGCCCCTTTTTAATCATTGCTACTCCCTATTGCAAGCTCACTCTCAAGATCTTGCTTGTAAGTATGATTATTACTTTTATTCACTCTTACAAGCTGTCCTGTCTCTGAGCAGACTTGAATGCCTTCATCTCTCACCCTGTTTGCAAAGTGTTTGAATAAGCTCAAAAAGGCTCCCCTTTTAAATATCTGTAAAACAACTGAAAGTCTTCAAAAATGTACTTCTAAAAGATGCATGCCAAAAATAGGTGCTGTCCAAGTTAGAAGCTGCCTAAGTGCTACATTAACAATACTGTTTGATGCAATGTTTCCAATCACATATTACCATAACCATATTTAGAATGAATTTTAGCCTCTGTATTTGCATTGGAAATAAGAGATCTCATCTAAAAGAGGCCTGGCCTAAAGGAACACACACTAAAATCAACTGACTATATGAGTTTAGAATTCTAACTTTAGCTGTATAGATCTCTAAGGTCTTCAGTTTCCTGATGCATATGCATCATACATATACATCATACGTGTTATTACTATTCTAAAAGCTTATCTAAACATTTACCATCTAAATAAGCATAATTCCAGTAATGCTGTATGCTATGTATCATTGTAAATTGATGTTTTAGATGAAAAAAATATACTTAGTGTCACTATAGTTAATGAAAAGGTCCCTTTAAAAAACAGTATCATTCAGAAATCATCAAATAAAAGCCTAGATACAGAATTGTTTTCTTTTTCAGTCAAAGACAGTTTATGAGTTTTTAAAAAACTTCACACACTGCTGAGTTGTCTCAGCACTTGTTTAGAGGTTCTTGATCTGAAAAGGACAATATCAGTGATCTTATGTCTCAATCTTGAAAGACAGAATCCTCAAATATTTGCAAGTTATAATCCTACTAGAAATCATAGGATTGGGTCGAATGGGGGAAAGAATGGGTTAAACTTTAAAGTTTTCTGCTTCTACTTTTCCACTTGTACTTCCCTAAAGTAAAACAGAAGCCTAAAAAAAACTCAAGATTTTTACACAGGATAAGCCAGGATAAAAATTTAATGGATCTTAAGTGTGCACTTAAAGTCAGTGGGATGTAGGGACCTGTTTAAGTGCTGCATTGAGTGAATGACTGATTCAAGGCAGACTATGCTTATCTGCTTTCCTGAATTGAGGCCTGTATTACTGCAGTCTGAGTTAGCAGGACACTTTTTTTAAACATATACTTAAAAGTAACTTGAGGTTTATGTTAGGCATTGCTTGAAAATACATCTAAAAACCAAAGAAGACTGCATGTTGAAGCTAAAAAGTAAGGAAAAAACAGCAGAGAAAGCACTATTGATGCCAAAGACCTCTGAGGAAGTTTCTAATAGGAAAAAAAAGCAGCTCTTGCCTCACTTATCTTAATCTTGCAAGGTATTTTCTCTTCAAAGAAAGCAAAAGAGGGATTTTCAATAGGCTAATGAGAAACAACCTGTTGGAGAGCTCACAGAAAGCATGTTATAGAAGACTGTCTATACCTCCCAGGCAAAGACATGATTAAGTAGGTTGGAAGACAGCTTACAAAAGCTGGCATGAAAAGAAGCATACAGGCTTTAAAATACAAAACAAAAACCTTTTGCTATGTGTGTTACACAATTTGGAGTAAATAATAAAAAAAAGTCTTTAAAAAGAAAAAAAAAAAAAGAGATAAAGAAGCACTTCCCCCGCCACTATAATCAGATGCTAACGCCAACTTACAAAAGAAGAGGCTTAGAGATACAAAACTCTATTGGACCTGCCACGGTAATATGGTTGTGAGGCAGAGATGCTGCAGGCCAGAGATCCAATTTACAAGCAGTAAAGCATAGTTCAGAGACTGAAACACAGCTAGAATTATCATTTAAGAGGTATAGTCAGGAGGGACAAGAGTTTAAAATGCAATTTGACCTGAGACCAACTCGATCCTTTTTTCTCTAGGCTTGAAACAAAATAATGGTTGTTGAAAATTATCTTGTGAAAGTTAGTTTGCTTGCTTCTCGTCTAAGGGTTCATCAGCTTAAATACTGCCCTTAAAACCAAAAATATTTTTAAAACTCACAGGTAGAAGGGGCAGCATCTGCTCTACAAAAGCCAACTAGCCCTTTAGTGAGAGAGAAGTCCTATGGTCGGGGTGAAAACTGTGCAAATGCATTTATTAATAAAATTTTAAATTAAACTACGTAATTCAGTTTTGACTCTAGTTAAAATAGTTTTCTAGTACAAAAAAATACAAGTTGAGGAACAAATCAATAGCACAAAAAGAAAACACCTCTAAATGAAACATGTAAATTTAGTATTTGCCATTATGGAAGTAACCTTTAACAAAACAAAAGCTGACAGAAAATACTGTTGAAGACTCCATTAATCATTTTAAACATAACAATTATTATGTAATTAACATAATCACCATATATACACCATATTTTCACAGAGATTGAAGCTTTTTCTAAATTTACGAAATCAGATCCAACAGCAGCAAATGACAGAATATCCACCAGCTTGAATGGCTACAGGAGACAACCCAGGTAAGGAAGACCTCTGCAGAACCGCAGAACTCTCTGCAGAAGATACATATGTAATGCAAAATGCACTACAAATACTCGAGGGAACAACTTCATAGTTCTCCATGTGGTTCATATGGATGCTAAAGTGCAATGCCATTTGACAGTGTGTCTGAGTCCTTTCAAGGATTTCCAAGGACTTCTTTTTATCCTGTGAGATAAAAAGAGTAAGAAAAGCAGTAGAAGTGTTTGCACTAAAGAGGATCTGTATTTTATACATACTCCAAATTTAAATGAAAAGGAAGAAAAATCTACTGGGAAGCACTATGCTTGATATTGATATTATTATATTGACTTTGAACTGCATGCATAAAAAGAGTAAGCAGAAGATAGCTTAATGCAAATATTTACATAATGTTTCTTTTTAACAAATTTCACTTTAGTTGCACAAGTCTATCAGACATGACTGATAATTTGCAGTAATAAAGGAAAGGAAAAGAGTATAGAAGAGTTTCATTGAGGTATAAAATGATTTGTTGTTCAACAATGAACAACAATGTTGTTCCTGTTTCGAACAGGACTACAGTGTCTATTATGCAAAGCACTTAAAAAAATTATTTAATTCCACTGATTTCCATAAGACTTAAATAAGTTTTTAAGTATGTTACTGAATAGGAGTGCAATTATCCACAAAAGCTATACAGCCTATTACTCAAAGGAATGACTGTGTCTCATGGGTTTCCTGGGTAAGGCATGTGCATATATAGAGAAAAAAAAATCAATTTCAATAGACACTAAAAATAGATAGCTTTTCTGAGGCACAGGTAAACCTTTTCCTCACATTCAAGCTTTTGCTTGAGTTTATAGTTCATTGATGTTAACAGGACTATTAATGTAGAGTAATATTTTATTCCTGTGAGCTGTTCTTAAACATGTATTTTAAAGTAAATCTTTCCCATGGCTTCTTCCCTATATTTTATATCCCAGTTCTTAGGCTCCCTCATTAATAACATACTAGGATTTCCTTGGTTTCTCAGGCAGAAAAGCAAGTAGAATAAATTAACACCATTACCAGAGTAAAATTAAAAAAAAAAAAAAAAAAAAAAAAAGAAAAAAAAAAGAAAAAAACACAGCTGTGCTTCAAATGAACCAGCATGTTTTCATTTCCTTCACAAGTTCTCAAAAGTCTTGGCATATCATTACAAAATTCAGCACAGTAGGTTTTCACCTTGAAACTATTTAAGCATAAATAGGAAAAATAATCAGAAATGCATGTTTAACTAGGAAATTACTGTACTTCTCACACTCCATATCCGGCTGTGAGTTTGCAAACAATACGGGAGAAGGAAAAGTAAAAGTTTATAGTCTAAATAAACTAGGTCTCTGTGAAACTATTCACAACAATCAGATAAACACCAGCCTATGCCCCTGAATTACGACAACAATATTCACATAGTATTTCCCTAGAGTTCTCTAGGGAAGGCAGAAACCTGAAATACTAAATAAAAGAGTAAAATTCCAAGATACTAGTCCTGAGTGTTTCTGCTGATTGTTTGAGTTTTTTTATATATATAATATATATATATATATACACACACACATATATTCCTATTCTTACATGTAACTGAGGAATTTCACAGAGCTAGAAAAGGAAGCAAACAATAAGAAACACCACAAATATTCTCTCATACACGATTACGAAAAGAAGTGAAAACAACCATTCAGAAGTTTAGTCAACTGCAAAAAGTTTAGAAAAAATGTTTCTTCAGAATTTCTTTAGTAGTATACTTCACTGAAGGCCCATACAGATTGTTTTTACATTATTCCACTTACGTAGCTTATAAAAGAATCATGATTCTTTTTCAGAAACCCCTTAAACATTACCACTATTTCCAGAAATTGATTCAAAGCTTTTATAAACACAGTGAAGTGTGCATCAAATAAGCTTGGCCTTACAGTGCCAGAAGTTCCCAAAAATGCACACTTGATAAGCTAATTATTAAAAAAAAAAGGGGGGGGGGGAATATTTTACGATAAGGAGCTGCGATAAATCCTTATGCAACGCTAAGACTCCAAAGTCCTTGGGCCATGCTCTGTCCTAATTCACAGTGCTCCTGCAATCACCCGGCAAAGCCCCGCTCTCCCTCGGCCCGGTTTGCAGGCCGACTGGCCCGACCCCCGCCCCTCTCCAGGGCGGCTCCCACCGACCTCCGCTGGTTCCTGAGCCCGCACCTCACCCTGCCTCCTCGCTCCCCGCTCCCGCGGGCGCTCCCGTTAACCGGCCCGCCGGGAAGCACACGGCTCACAGACACGCGAGCACACCTGTCGCTGCCACGGCAAAAATCACGGAGCAGGCGGGCTGCGGGCAGCCGTTCAGCGGAGCGAGGGGCAGCACCAAGGCGGCATCGCGCAGCCGTGCCCACAGCCCTTCCCGCCCGCTGGGAAGGGAGAAATGTTTGTTTCCGACTCGCACACACCATGACTGTGCAGGATTCCTGGCTAGGGGGCAATTTTCACCCAACTACAAGTGGCGTCAGCCGACGAACGGCTGGGTGACCTGCCGCCCGCTGGCAGAGGCGAAGCGCGCGGTCCGCCGCGGCGCAGGCTGCGCGCAGCCCGGCGGGGCGACGCCGCGCGGTCGCGCCTCGCGCTGCCGCGCGGGCTGGGGGGCCGTTAAACGGCGCGGCGGGGCGCGCGGCGGCGGCGGGAAGGGCGGCGCGGCGGGGGCCGCCCCCCGGCCCGGTTGCCCCGGTTACCGCGAGGCATGCCGCGGCGGGGGCGGGGGCGGGGGCGGCCGCGCGGCGAGCACCCCGCGTGCTGAAAGGAAAGCGCCCCGCCGCCACGCACGCACGCGAGCGCGCGCGGGCCCCCCGCCGCCCGCGCCATGAGCCCACAGGTCTCCGCCGTGGGCGCGCGGGCCTGCCGGCTCCCCGGCACTGCCTGCCCTCCGCCCTGCGCCCGCGGGGCGGCTGCCGGGGGGCGGCGGGGGGCTGCCCGGCCGCTGCCGGCGCGCAGCACCTGCCGGCTGCCGGCCGCTCTGCCCGCCCCGCACCTACCACACGGAGCCGTAGGCGCCGGAGCCCACGGGGGTGAGGTTCTGGTAGCGCTGGGGCACCTCCCACACCGTCTTGTTCAGCTCCTGCCGGTAGAAGCTGCCGCGCTCGGACATTTTTGCGGAGCTGCCGCCAGCAGCGGCAGCAGCAGCGGCGGCGGCAACGGCAGCAGCAGCCGCCCCTCAGCCGGGGCGGGGAGCGAGGCGGGCACGGCCGGCGCCGCCGGGGAGGAGGGACCGCGAGGGGAAGGGGAGGGGAAGGCGGGAGGCCGAGGGGGTGGGGGCAGTGGCCGGGCCGGGGGAGCGGCGCCCGGCGCGCAGGCCGAGGTGTCTCGCGCCCGGCCGCCCGGGGTCGGGGGGAGGCAGCGCGGAGGGCAGGCGGCGGAGGGCGACGCGACGAGGAGCGTTAGCCCCTGCATACATTTAATAAAGCGAAAGCCTCCGCTTTCTGTCCAGGAAGACTCTAGCCCTCAGGATAACAGAGGAAAAATCTTGAAAGCACAAGCTTTCAATCTTCAGAGGACACGCATCAGCTAAAGAAAAAAGAACTCCAATTTTTTTATTGCTTTATATTTTCAAAACATGCTTTATACAGTATTTCAATGACTTGCACAATCAGCACTACAGCAATGCTACCACAATATTTTCCTATGTATGATTTCCTTCCATAGTGTCTTATGCTTCCTTGAGCACCTAAATAATTTGCATGTATGTAGCCTGCTTGAATGGATTCATTGTGTGGGGACTGCTCCGCATCTACCTTTGAGTCAGTGTGAAATATTGTTCCTCTCTTCGTATAAGTCCGTTATGTTCCTATTCTATGAACTGCAGTTCATTTTGACGAAGGGATGCTCAGCCTCTTGCCAGGACATCACTGTGAGCATACAGAACATGTATGCCTGTATAATTGCTAGCGTGATGAGCCAGTGGCAAGTTTTATGGATGCTGCAAGTGTTGGTTGGTTCAAGTTCTAGCTCTGAAACCCCAACCCATGCTGCATAACAAGACTTCCTTGTTTAGGCTGCCAGAGTGAACAGTGCGAACAACTCTGGCATTTGCTCAGTGCGTTTCCAATTAAAAAGTATGAATGAGACTAGTTCAGCGTTTTGTAATCATCCGCTCTACGAGTGTAAAAGTATTCCTAAAGCCACAGCCAAGTTTCTGCTTGCACTTTACTGCAACATCTCCAGTCCTCTCCAGAACCTGGACCTCGGTCTCAGGTGAGTTTCAGTGCTGAGGGATAACGGAGCCCTCTGCTGGTACAGTATTTGAAGGAAGTTGCAAGTGCAAGCAATGTATTCACATATCTTTTTTTTCTTAGTAGCACTGTTTTGAGTTTTTAAGTCAAAAGACAGTACAGTTACTTTATAGTAAGCCCAGAGGAAATATTTCCTCCCCACCACTTGCAGGAGGCAGGCTGAAATGTCTGACAGTGCCAAAGTGAAGCAAATACAAATTTACTAACTTTTATTCCACTTAATTCTCTTGCAGCCTTTTGGCTTTAACTTCACTCACTCATTAAATATTAGATTGTTTCTCGCTAACTGTAGCTATGGTTTTTGGAAGTTGAATGTATCCATATCTGCCAAAGTTTCTAATCATGCAATTTCCACAGCAGGTATTTTTCAGTCTTATTAATATTTACAATCTCTTTCAATTTCCTCTCTTCTGTGAATGAGCTTGTCAGGTATTTATCTTGCAGTCATTACTGTGAGATTGTATTTGACTACTTTGTTTTACAGGATATACATATATGAGGTTCTATTTAATGAGTGAGATATTAAAAAAACATGCTCACAAAATGAATCTTTATTATATCCCAAGAACCATCTGCTTACCCACTTTCATTAATTATACTAACATTTCCGTTCAGTAAGATTAATTCATTTCTTTTAAGAAAGATTTTGTTAAACATCCTCAGCAAAAATCCAGATATTTTAAATCTTGAGAGAAGCAGACACAGGCTAATAAAAATAACCCAAAGGAATTCAGAGAACTTGGAGGACAGTTTCAGAGTTGTTTCAGAACATAGTGGGTTACAAGTCTCCAAAAGGCTCCACTAAAGCAAACCCTAACAGATGCTTTTCCTTTTATACTGTGGGAGGAGCAGGTCATATGTCCTTGTTGACTCAGCTACGGCAGTATGAGGAGGAGGAAGAGACAGCTTCCCTAGTGAGCAGCATTCTCTTCCTTTAGTTCCTGTTTTACAGGCTCCCGGTTCTGTGGGTACAACAGAGACAAAGTGTGAGTAGCTGCATTTGAAAGAAGTGTGCAGGACGGAGGAAGAGATAACTTCATGGCTTTTTTTGTACTTATGTTGCCTTCTTAGGCGTCTTTCATTTCCTATACATGAAACACAACAGTATATAATCAGCCATGCTGGTGGCTGGCCATGGATAGGAAGAGGCCATAAACTTAATGTGGACACTGCTTTGGTACCACCTCTTCCCCCTCCTGCCTGGACTGCCATCAAAGGAACAGCTGTTCCTTTTCCATATGCCGAGTGCTGATGGTTTGAGTACAACAGGTCAGTGGGAGTAGCTGCATTTGACATAGGAGATGATGGAGTGAGAGAGGCAATGCGTGCTGTGATGATACAGGCTGAGATAGGAGGCAGTGTGAGGTAGGATCCAACAGTGTGAACCTTGTGCCTGATGACCAAGGCTCATCAACTCTGCCTGCAGATCTGAGAAGCTGTAACCCACAGGAAGGAGCAGATGTGCAGTCTCTCAACTCCATAGAAGCTTCAGCAGGTACCCAAAGGAGGGATGCTTGCTGGTTGTAGCTGAGCACTACTTTTTATAACATGGCTGTTCTTGCAATGAATATTCAAATCCTTCATTAGTCACTCTAGAACAAATCTCAATTAAAACAAAGGAATTTATTATTTTAGTCAGTTGTGAGTTTTCTAATTCTCTCGTTCATCTTTTACTTCCTTTTCTTACTTTGCTAAAAGCTTGCATGTCTTTGCTAACCTCCTTCCAGCTCCTTTCGATCTCATTTATTCTGTCTCTTTAGCTCTGCCTTGATTTTGAATTTTAAAATCAGTAATTTAATATATAATGCAGTTTAAAATTTGCAATGTTGATTTTTAAAAGTAAACATGGAAACTCAAAGAGATGAAAGAATGCCACCTAATTATTGAAAAGATGTCATTTCCTGTTGGGAAATAGAATCGTATTACGGTAAACACAGCACTGATTTAAAACACAGGCTTTGGAAAACACCGGACTAACTGTCAGCAGATCAGAGTTCTGACTGTTCTGAGTAAATTGCTGTAAATTTAAGGTAGCTCTAACCAAGGATTTGCACCTATGTTATCAGTAGAGTTTGAGAATGAAACACCATGATTGCCAGCTCCATCACAGACTTACTTTTGAACTTGGAGATGCCAATTAACAGATTTTACCATACATACCAGAAATGAAAAACAGTAAAATAAAACTGAGGATGCCATAAGGATGCTTTCTGTGCTGCTTCCTTTTAAAAATGTTGTAAGAAATAGTTCATTAATATGTTTATACATGAAAAATTGATCAGGATGGTATATAAATTACTATTAATAATAAAAGGTTGTGGTAATAAGCTATAGTGGTGTTTTCTGTGGACTCATGAATTTCTGAAACTATGTCTCCAAATATGTAGTTATAAAGTAGGAAAGCTGACACTGTTTATAACAACATAAAAGGCTAAGTACAGGAAAGTATAGGAAAGACTTATTGGAGACTTCTGTAAATAGCAGCTAAGTCATTAGCTGATCTTAATACCTCAGTTTGCATGAGATTACTTTTCAGGAGACTATATATCTTTGTAATTGAATTAAAAGACACCCTTTGCTTATGCCTGCAAGGTGGTATCGCTATTATTTCTGCTGTTAACACCACCATTTTGACTTGACCTTTGCTGCCAAATATCCATTTGGTGACCTTATATTTTACCCAAAGTCCATTCAGATGAACTGCTCCACTCTGAAACTATTCTGTCATGTTGCAACTTAGGTATTTAATCTGGAAAACATTTTTCCATGTTGTGAGAACATTAAGGATCTTGCTTTGCAGAAAACTATTAAAATTTAGCTACTCATTCTGAGCCTCAAGTTTGATAACGAAAAATCCATGAGCTTCAAGTCTCTTATGTGTAGATATGAAATTCACTGAGAAATCCTGCTATTGACTGAGAATTTTAAAAATCTGGATTATATAATAATAATTAGAATAGGTTTCTTTATTCTTCCTGAGAGGAAGGGATTCTAAGATGGTTTAAGTCCAGAGTTGAGACTTTGTTTCCTTCTCTCCTATATTTTTGTGTCAAATTTGGAAGGTCACTTGATATTTCTGTGCCAGCTTTCTGTATTTGTAAACAACGACTAGGATTGTTTTCCTACTATAAGGATAAATATATATGATTGATATTTTCTCAGATAGCAATAGCACACGTGGTATTATCTATGATTCTGAGTTTGCAGGCATAGATAACAATATTTTTCAAATATTCCTTTCATGCTGCAGTGGATGTAGGTTAGGAAATTTTTCATACCGTGTTACATGAATGTAATTCTGAAAAAAATCTAACAGCCTCCTTTATCTGAAGCTGTAAAATGAAGTATATCTCAGCCTCTTGTAGACTTACCAGTGAAGGGTGGTAGTGCTTTCTTGGTTTGGGAAAGTTTTCTAAGTTCATGGTGATAGATTTTCAGTGCTATTGGGACCTCAAGTATGTTAGCAGTTGGAGTCAGAAATCTCCAAAGTGAATTTAATCAAAGACAATATCCTGCTCAGTCATGTCAACAATGCCTTCTCAGTGTATGAACTCTCAGAACAAGACCATAAACAGAAACATGAATACAGATTTAACTTTAAAATCATTCCAAATTAAGTAGAACAAAGGTCCAGATATCATGAGGCAAGGGCGAAATAGGCTAATAATATGTAGTATTATATTTTGCTTTGTATTTCTCTTGCAATTCATATAATTATGTTGTCATGTTATCACAACAGCTCCATGATATTTTATTCTTCTGCTTAATACAGTATCGTTCAAACCGAGCCCAATATTGACATGTATAATCGGTGGTTGCAGAGAGCCCAGTACTGCTCCCATTCAAGTCAAAGACAAATTTCATTATGTGAAAGGGAGTAAGAACAGATTGTTCCAAATGCTTTAATTTGGGATTGATGTCCTGAATAAACATTGATTCTGAATTTTACCTGGTCAACTCTGAATAGAATCCAAAGGTAAAAACACTTGGGTGTGATACGTGACATAATCTGGGCTCTATGTTTTTCTGATATGTAGGAGAAGTCACACTCAAAGAAAGCTGTTTAATTGACTACTGTGTTGTCTCTTGACTTCAAAGAAAACAATGTGGGATCCTTAAAATGACTATGCATTCTTGACTATGAATTCACCTAATCAAGACCCAGTAATAGTCATGTATTGAAGGACTTGTATTCACGAGTTGTGCATTTGCCTATGATTGTGTAAATTTTGAACATTAAGTCAATATGAAGAGATCAAGTTGCTTAGAGGGCTTCTAAATAGCTGTAGATAGTAGATGAGTATAAACTTGCAGAATCTAGCTACATCCATGCACTTGCTCTGGCTAATTCCTATGAACATCTACACTTCAAAACATGGTGAGCACTAACAGAGTGCTGTAAAAATATGCAAGTATTTATAGTTAAGGGAGAACAGTATGTGAGTTCTACATGAATTTTAACTCTTCATGAACATCTAGAGGAAACACTTACCAATGTTAAAATTCATAAAAGTAAAACAAAAACCTCTAGTAAATTATCAGCCTGGCTTAATATGAGATGCAGGCATTCACATGTCTTCACATGCCATCTGCTACTCATCTATGGAGTTGTGTACTTCACTCTGCTGCTGTTCCTTTCCCATAAAGCAATTACATTCAGCTTTACCATACAGAAAATACCATATCACTCTCTATTGCTGTGTTTTTCAGTTATTATTGGATTTATTATGAGGATGCAACTCTTAGGCTATTTGGGAAGAACTGTACAAATTCAGTGTTGTATGCAAACCTCTCCAAACTACCTGCAAGTTTTTCCTTAGTTAGTGTGATTCCAATGTTCAGTGTGCCATACTACAAAGGTAAGAAGAGTGGATTTTCTGTATTAATAACAAACAAGTCACTGATGTTATAATATCACCTTCTCGGTTTTGATTTAATATCCTGTCTTCAGATCCTGCTGAACAGATCTGATTGCTAAAAGTAAGTGTGACAGCAAAGCTCCAAATAATGGCTATAATATGACAAATTATACTGCAGCTGTTGACCAGTGTAGGAAGTATTGGACGTCGTAGAGGAAAGCCTTCTGCTAAGGCTTCGTAGCAGCTTGATGCCCCCAATGAAACAGCTGTTAAATGGCTTGGCAGGCTATGCATTTTCTAGGCATATTTGGACCCACAACATACTTTGCTTGCTAAATATCTGGATCAAAATTTATGCTAATATATTTATGGCAGGATAGAAAAGACAACAATATGACTTGTTTGAAATCATTTCAGACAACGAGAGCCCTTTAGATATAAGCTGTGATCCATGTCCACATTCTGTTCAGAAACTACCATCCATAAAGACAACAACGTTAATAGTTTCATCATGGTTCAGAATGTATTTGACACACATGAGAACCTTCAGGCTATTCAGGCCATGTACCTACTGCAATCTAATCCTGTATCCATTAATAGCCTACCCATTAGTCCATGTGAAACTCCTGTGAAAGAGTAACTGGTTACTCTTCATTTTCATTCTTGTGCTTGTAGGAGTACTTACAACCTGAACTGTAAGCCACATCTGGAATACAGTGTCCAGTTCTGGTCTCCTCAACACAAGAGAGACACGGAGCTACTTAAGTGAGTCCAACAAAGGGCTGCTAAGATGATCAAGGGACTGGAGCATCTCTCATACAAGGAAAGGCTGCGAGAGCTGGGCCTGTTCAGCCTGGAGGAAAGAAGACTGAGGTGGGATCCTATCGATGTGTATAAATCCCTGAAGGGAGGATGGAAAGAGAATGGGACCAGACTCTTTTCAGTGATGCCCAGTGATAGGATGAGAGGCAAAGGGCACAAACTGAAGCACAGGAAGTTCTGTATGAACACGAAGAAAACATAACACTGCTGTATTGTGAGCATGACTGAGCATGCAAACAGGTTGCCCAGAAAGGTTGTGGAGTCTCCATCCTTAGAGATATTCAAAAGTCATCTGGACAGGGTCCTGGGTAGTTTACTCTAGTTGACCCTACTTGAGCAAGGAGGTTGGACTAGACATTGCTAGAGGTCCCTTCTAACCTCAACCATTCTATGATTCTGTGATTCTATGAATAAAATCACTGGCAGAGATAATGCTTTTTTGAGAAATAGTTAAATGAGGGTCTTGAGCCTGGCAGTTTTAAGTCCTTTAATATCCCTTTCATATGCCAGAGCTTAAGAAAAGGAATACTACATTACTGTCAGAGGAGAGGCTGTCAAAAGGAATGGGGCAGTCAGCAGCTGCAAGAGCTGAGTTAGGCAGATCCTGGCTATGCACAAAGGGGAAAGAACCTGTGTAGGAAAGAGCTTTCAAGGCTAAACTGCAGTGTCTATAAGGAATATAAGGCTGAAAGGCATCTCCCACATCCCTGAGTTACAGGTACTACATCCACCATAAAAAACTTACTACATGCCAGTTAATATTTTGTTGCCCTTATCAGTAAACTTATGCTACTACTGATTTGTACTTGTGCATGTGCCACAATTGTTCTGTGGCCTTAACAGCTCCATCCTTTCCTTGGTGTTTGCATTTCCCTCAAGATATTTCTAGACATCAAACATGTCTGTGGCAACTTTCATCTTAAGCAAAGTATGTCAGGCCTCCTTTTCTAAGACAGCTTCATCATTCCCTTTATCATCCTGAGGAGAGAGGTCCTAATTATCAGTGCTGCTTTTGGAGCAGCCTTCCAGTGAGAACATGGTGGACAAAAACTGTACCAAATTTTCACATAGAGTGGATTATTTCATGAAAAGTGAATGTGACATTGACATGGTTTGTGAGAGTTTATGAATTAGCACTTTTTTGTCCTATATTCTATTGTGAAAGCCAAAATTAAGTATTACCAGTTTCTTTCAGATTTTACTCAGCCTGACGCAAAACATACAGACTGTCCTTGCTTCTGCTTCTTTATTTTTATCTCCTGCTACTAATGGTAAAATAACAAATATGCCACGTTTTCTTATTGACTGAGACTCTTGAATATGAACGGTGTAGCAGTGGGCTTTCAGAAATAACAGCCATGCACACTACCTTCTCTGTGTGAAAATTTAAGTGACAGAACAGTGACCTGTGGTGAAACCTTTTACATCTCCAGAGTACATTTGGGGCTTATCTCTCAATTTGAGTATAATTAAGCTTGTCAGAGGTAAGAGACCTACATGCAAAGGCAAGAAGTATTTTAATATAATTTTTCATAAGATACAAAGTTACTTTTCCTGTTACACTAATGAGAACCAATATAAGATGTCTTCTATGGTAAAGACGACACATTTGTTCTAAACGCTAGCCTATTTTACAGAAATATACCTTGGTAAGCTAATATTTCTTAACATCACTTCTTATGATCTTCAGTCTCCACTTTATGTAGCATTAGGCTTTATATAGCTAAAGAAATTCTTATCATAGCTAATGAGGCAAATATATCCTTCAGTATAGATAACAGATAGTGATTTTTATGCCATGTTGAGATAGCAATGATCTTGAAATCATCACAGAGATAAGTGTAAGCCCATCTTTTATTACTACCATGGTAATATATTCAATTTTACCCTGGTCAGCCTTCTTTATACATCTGTTTAGCAGTACTGTAAGAGTAGTGGATAAGCTTTTAAGTGTGTCCTTATTTAAGCATAATTCTTCATTTCATCAATTCCCATCTGTTCCCATTTCCACCTGAAAAACATCAGCTATTTGCTTGTCCAGCAGTTCTAACAATTTTTAGTTTGGGACAGAGCCCAGCATTTTCTTAAAAAGTTCAGAGTGATTGTAAGCATGGCCTTTGAAACTAATTCTCTCTACCAGTGTTCAGCACTTCATTTCGTAATATAGATCATGTATTACATTAGCTTGTGTTATATTAGTTTTAATTGATCCATATTCCAGAAGGCTCTGTAGATGGCTTTTTCCAGTAGAAGTTTTAGTGAAATTGGATTTTCTGTAACTCTTTCTCTTTTGTTGATTTTGACAAACTTTTCCTGTTTTGAGATACAGAATCAGCAAGCCTTGAATCAAGCTTCATTTGAAATTAATTTTTTGTTATGCATTCTAAAATTCAAGTTGTCTTTTCTATTCTGAGTTTCATAGATATACTTGAAGAGTGTCCATTCATTCTTTGGACATTACTTGCTCTGTACCTTGGTTTTCTGCGTGTTGCTGTTGCATCTCCCTAGCATCTTTACCAGCTCTCTCTACACTGACTCAACAATTATTAGTACATATTCAAGGTGCAAATCAATATCTGGGGTGCCTCAGTTTGCATATCCTGCACTAATAAATCCTTTTAAAACAGGAGTTAACAGTATTTTAAGGGTCCTGTGCTACACTACTTTTTCCTCCTGTTTAGAATACAAGTGTGTTAGTAGAAACTGTGAAATGGTGGTATTTTGCTTGTGTATAAGGAGGAGTTGCTGGTGATCCTGCTGGTTTTGGTCTCCAGTGACATCCAAATGCTTGTGATTGTCACTGATGTCTCTGTCTAGATACATCATGGTGTCCAGGCCTTGTTTGGTGCCAGTTTTACTATGTGCTATTCACAACATGTCATGTGCTCTCTTAGGCATTCTTCCTGCAATGTGCTATCCTTTGCTTTGGCATGATGAATTGCTAAGCTCATGATGCTCCATTGAATGCAAAGTCATTCAATCTCAGCACTATTATGTCTGCTGACTTAAAGAAACTGATAGCTATAGAGTAGCCCCTTTATTCTCAGAAAATCAATAAATTATGTCAGCTATTAGAAACTCCCACACCTCCTTGCAGGTGAAACAGCAGATTTTTTCTCAAGCAGCCTTTGAAGCCTTTTTACCTCCTGGGCAAGTGGTTTTGTCCTGTCTCCAAAGCTGCAAGATGTTGAGTTGTTGAGATTTTTTTAGTTTCATTTAGCTGGCTTCTCCCAGATCCACCCTTTTGCTCATTTCCAGTTTAGAATTCCAACCTCATTCCAAATTGGCAGGACTCTCACACTTCAAACAACAACCATCTGTTAGGATTGGACCCCCTCAAGGCATTCATACTGTACAGTTTTGCATCACTTGAGATCACTGTAACAATATTTGATGACAACAGGAGGTTAGACTTGACCTGTGAGATTCCTTCCTGGTGCTGTGACATTCCTATTACAAGTCTTGCAAGCCAAAGGCAGAATGACAAATGAAAAGAAAAAGCTAAATCACACACATATTAGATAGCAGCAGCTCAATCAAGACTTCTCTGAGTAAGCAAAGAATCCCCAACCTCTTACCCATTGATTAGCCAGAGCCTCATTGTACCTCAAAACCACACTGTGCTACAAAAAAGTAATTACAATAGAGCTCAGGTCTTCACGATTGTATAAAAAGTTGTGTGAACCAGAAAACATTTTTTTAATTTAAAAATTAAAAAAGGCAGACCTCTCACAGAAGAATGCTCTATTTTCAATTATGCCATTCTATTATCACACATGGCTTGTTACCAGCAGTCCTGCTTTAATAGGGAGAAGAACCTTCCCTAAATATTCCTAGATATTTCTTTCCTACATGTTCACCCCAGTAGTGTGAACATTGTCTTTAATTGTTTCTTTTCTTTCCCTTTTTGTCTTAGACCAAAACAGGCCCTAAGACATTTCCTACAGTTCCCAACCAGGCAGAGAAGGTGACAACAAGAAATTGGCAGCGGATGGGTTGGCTAACATCAGCTGCTGCTGCTGTGCTGGTCATGAATTCTCTCTCATTACCTCACCCATAAGAAGTTATTTTGACCCACTGGAGTCTTTATGCTCCCTTTCTTCCCTTATGTCTAGTTTTTGCCATTCCACTGACAGACTCGGGCCATATAGCTGGAAGGATCTTCCTAGCAGGGTATTCCACCTCAGTAGTGAAAGCTACATATAGTATGGATGCCTGGATAGGCTTAAAGGATCATTGTTAACATAAACACTGTTAAGTTACACATGAGTAGCAAAATCATTGAGATTGAACCCAATGACCTTCTCTTTTCCAAATTGTGAATTCTGCACTAAGCATAACTCAGTCTGAGCTTAACCAAGACCTGAGTTTGTTTACTCAGATACAAATTGATAAAAGTCCAGCTTGGACAGAAATATTAGTTTCATTAGATCTTTTTCTTAAGCTGATGATCCTTAACCTGTCACAGGGAATGTGACAGATGATGTTTTGAGAGGAAGTGGCAATTGATGAGGATACTTTAGACAGTAAATGTAGCTCTCCCTATTTATTTAGTGAAATAACTGTAATCATAGAAAGAAAAGCACACAAATGTTTCACACATATGGCCAGCTTCAGCAGTCAGTCAGACGATTCTCCCAACACAATGAGTGCAATCTTTCCAGCTCTAGGCCTTTGCTACAAAGCTAATAGCTCTACTGTTCCAGAAAGCAAGCACGTGCCCTGTGCCTTCCCCTGCAGGTGCAGCTTTCCTGCTTAACCCAAGCATAAACACAGTATCTGTGATTCTGTGATATTTGTACACTCCCTTGAACAGGAGTAAGTTGAAATCCTGTAATGAGGGAATGACATAATCAGAAGTCATTATGATGAATTCTCTGAAGAATTGCGAAGGCACATAGGAAACAACTTTCCACACTCTTAAAACTTTTATACAGGAGCTGCTAGATTTTCAGAAACAGTAACTAGTGACTGAAGCCAAATGGTAGGTTATTACCTTTTTTTCTCTCTTTTTCCTGTGAAAGTAAAAATGAAAATTAAAGAGAAAACTCTTTCCAGCAAACATAAAATAAATCTTGGGCAAAAATAGAGCAGAAGGAGCACTGCTATTTCTCTTTTCGGTAGGTAAATTGGTAAAGTATGGGACAGGTGGCTTCACAAAGTAAAATACTCTGTACCGCTGTCAATGGTTGGTGATCTGTTAAAACAGCAGCTGTCCCATTTTCAATCACGAGAAGGCAGTTATTATAGTATCAGCTATGACTATAGGTAAGCAAACATGTGCCAGGACAACTAGAATCTCTGCTCTTTTGCTCCTGTTTAGCAGAAGCCAAACACTGCCCCAGGTGCTCCACAAAGCAGACAGACGCATCCGTTATCAGCCACAAAGAGCAGGGGTGCTCACTGCCACAGGCAGTTGCCCAGACTTTAGGAAATATGGGCTCAGTCCTTGTGCTTTCACAGACTTCTGTGAGATTTGATACAAATCATTCTGTTTGTCTCATCTGGATAGTTACAAAGACTTACTTTTTTTAATGTGGAAAACTTTCACATGCTCAGCCTCTGAAGAGGAATACTCTACCAAGGGTTAGGTGCCTAACCTGCAGAGTCAGCATCTGTCAGGGGTTACAGAAAGAGTCACTCCTGTCTTCTAAAACTAGGAGAAACAGACACATTTCTATACAAGAGTTCAGTGGTCAGAGAACTCATTCAGAAGTTTGAAGTATGATTTTAATCCGTTCTTCAGACTCGGTGGATGGTACACCATATTTCTGCAGACTGCCTGAGACTATGCCCCAGACCCCAGGCTCCAAGGTCTGGAGGAAGAAGAAGGAAATACATGGAACAAGACAAGGTGGGATGGAGAAACTGTTCCTTCTATAAAATGTGTAGGCTTTTGTGCAGACAGAAATTATAGCCTAAACAACCTGGAGGGCAAATAAGCTGCTCATCTGTTGTGTAGCAGACCTAGATTCCAGCCTTTGCTTTAAGAAAGTCATCAGGACATTTTTTTTTAATTTAAAATAATCTTATCTCTTTTTTCCAGTGAATCTTCGATTCTTGTCTGAATAATGGAGTAACTTCAGACAAAAAATCCTAAGAGCACTTGTCCACTGGCATAACTCAAGTACCTAAGGTCCTAGTGGATAAGAGAGAGGGCAAGGAGGGAAAAGGAGAAGTTTGACTCTGTATAAGCAGGGGGAAGCACAGAATCCAGCCACTCATTTCCTAGGTACCATAACCAGCTGGAATACCTCTTCCAGAGAAAGAGCTCAGTGGATATATTTCAGCAAAGCCTGATTTTCAGATCCTGGTCAGTTCAGGAATGAGAGGTCTGAGTTGCTAGGCATAAAGAGATAGAGGCAGTTCCAGTTATTCACAGAAGGAGAACTGCAGGCAAAGGAACTTTACCATTAAATCTAGATAGCTATGAACCTTAGGCACTAGAAGTATAAGCCAGAGTTTTGAGGTTCATGGTATTATACTTATGCATCCAATTGTTGTCTACAAACTGACATAGACACCAAAGCTGATTTTCTGGATTTGAACCTCTGTGTTTCTGCTGTTCTAGCTCTCATGTATTAATAATATTTACTTTTTTCCAAGGGTTTTTTTCTGAGGTAAATGCCCTAAAAAATACTAGATGGCCAGCTTCCATGATGGTAAACAGCTATACAAACATCTAAGATATTGCATACCCAGTGGTGGGAATGTGTGACTGGAGTATAGGCAAGCACACTTGGGTGTCAGTTTTAGTCTGAGCTGCAATAACAGTAGAGCATCAAAGGAACAACTCTGGATGCAATGGAGTATGAAGAGCATCAGGATATCAACTGTTGTGGTGGGAGCATCAGCACAGGTCGGAAACCGGAAAATAAGCCAAAAGAGACCTTGTTTTTTTCCAGTGCAAGAGCACTGCTATTAATGTAACTGGGTATGGGGAGGGGAGAGGTAAACCCTACTGCTGCATCAGCTTGCATCTAAGGACACTGTACCTCCACCTTACATTATATAGAGGGCTCCATCCTGCACCCTGTGCCAGTTATGCCCACTTGATTTTGAGTCACTCCCTGGCTCCTGCACAGCTATGCAGTCTGTCTTCAGTTCTTCACAGCCTGGGAAGGTGCAAGTTCTTGCTGTCACTGAATGGAAAAAAAAAAAGATAGACATTTGTGGGAAAGGAGGGAATGACTAGGAATATAAAACTAAGCAAGCTCTTTTTGCCTTAGTATATCTGTTTATACCTGCTCTGGTTGCTAGCAAGTGCTGAGGACTGACATACTAAAGCATCATAGCTAGAGCACGATAAAATCACACCTTCATTTTACTGCGCATCCCAAGCAGCATATCTGTGCTGCCCACCGTGTATGGAGTAAAAGTGACTGAGCCAGCATTAAAGAAAAGCTGGGGCTAGTTATCAGATGTGAAGTTACTGTGGTTTATTTAGAAGTTCAGATATTCACAGGTAACATAGGGTTGTGCTGAGCAGATACATGAGTTCTGGGGCAGGAAAATCTACTTGGCAATATCTACTAACAAAAATAATCAAATTTTTAATCAGTTACAACTGATGCTGTTGACTCCCTGAACCTTGATGGTGTTTAAAATATTGCTGACTGCTGCTATGTCGATGTAAGTAATGCAAATCCATGCTCTTTCTGACAGTGAAAAACACAGGAAAACAGAGGCTCCAGGGCCAACAGTCTATTGCAGCAGGAAATGTTTTGAGAACAAAAAGTGACTAGGTCGTGCATAAGCTCTGTGATAGCAGTTGTTCTGGCAGCTGAACAGTCTGGTGGGGGAGGCAGGTCAGTTCATCTGCCTTGACCTAGAGTACTTCTTCTCTTTATTAATTGGCTGCTTTAGCTTGATGTTGCTGATTCTTATGTTTTATTTTTATTTTATTTTTATTTTATTTTATTTTATTTTATTTTATTTTATTTTATTAAGAAAAGAAAGATGTGTGACAGAAAAGACCACAGGAATTTGTGGACAGAAATGTCTCTCCTTTGGCAATGACTGAGTTTCAGTAACCTTGGCATACATCATATGAACAGGCTAGGAGATAAACCCCAGTCCAGGCATAGGTCACACTGTTATTACAACAATCCATCTAACTTTACCCTGACTTTCGATACTCAGGAAATTTTCAAATGAACAAACATCTCCTGGGAGGGGGGGGTGCATCAATGCCTGGAATCCAACCTTCATTTCTGTTTCAGACACTGCCCTGTCTGAAGCTAAATCATTGAAATGAGGACATTCTTGAGTTAAAAAGAATACATCTCTAATTCTGAGCCACTTACCCAAAGCCTTTATGCAAAACGTAACAAGTGATTCATGGTGATATGAGCACCCCTGACACATACACAGCCAAGACTAATATTATGGTACAATATGTTTTGCTTGATTAAACAGAATGTTTTGGTACTCACATTTGACAAACTTTTACATACAGAAATTGTCTCAAACTATGCATCTGAATCAGTAAACTTTAAAAATAGTTTATTCTAAGACTGAGTTTTCCCAGTGTTTTCTCCTTTCACTTCTTTGCTCCTCTGGCAAGAAGTATCATTGTAACACCTGAATGTATATTACATGTGCCAGACTATCTTGCTGAGCTAGTGACAGGATCCCAACCAGTAAGGAAGAACTCCCTGGAAAGGTGCAAGGATGAAGAAGTTGCTCAACTGAGGTTTTGTGGAACTGCGCTGGCTCTTGAGGGTGACCTGGCTGCTTTTCCAGTGTGCCTCTGGTACCCGATACATGGGGAGAGCAGTGCAAAGATGGCCGAGAGGCTATGAACCAGATTACTCAGGTCCAAGAAAGCTTACAAATTTCTTTTCCGTCCCTGTTCTGTGGGAAGAAGCTTCAGAACAAGCAGGGGTAAGAGGCGAGCCCCGAGCCAGGAATGACAGTCCTGCAGGAGGGTATGTCTGAATGTAGGAACAGGGAGGGAGTAACAGAGATAATGGGCCCACAGGGGGGCAGAACACTACTGTGCTTCTTCACGAAAGCCTCATCTACCAGAAGGCTGATAACAACTAAAGTAGACCAAATTAGCAATTCCTTTCACTCATGCAGCGCAATCATATAGCAGACAAAATATGGTACTCAGTGGCCATTTGGAGGGATAGGGAAACTATTTTAGATGCTTGTCTATAGGACATCCCTATGTATGGCTGGCCAGAGTGAATCCCAGGAGCATGATCATCCGCTGAAAAAACAGCTGTCACAGGAGTTCTACCATGAAACAATTGCTGATGAGTTTGGTTTCCTCAGAAGGCTATGAAGCCTGATTAGCATAAGTAAGGATCAAGATTTTCAAAGAACTGTGTCACTAACGTTGCCTTTTCATATGCTTTAAAGTTTTCTGAAGTTTTTAAGATCTTCTTCCTGAAGTACATAAATCATTGATAAATTATGGTATGAGTTTGACCTGCTTATAAATATTCTTTAAACTATGTCACATGCTATGCTTGTATATCATGATCAACCTGCGAGAAGGATCCTTACAGAGAGAGTGCGTATAGTAGAGGGAAGGATGGCACTCTAGAACTGTTAATCTATTGTGTGCACAGCTGATATCTAGGAGTTACTGAAAGTGAGAGCCCAGCCTGTGTTCTTTATGCTGCTCTTCAAAGGTATTTTTTCCAGTGTCTGCTGCCATATCTGAGCCAGGATAAGGTTTATTTTAACTAATGTCTTTTGTAGCCCTAAATCATTACTTTGAGCTTTTATTATAAGATATGATGTTGAAAACTAACCCTCCTTTGCATCTTTAAAAGTACCACGTTATTATTTGTAACAGTAAGATCTGTGTAGCATTTAAAAGACCTTTTATCAACAAGTTCATGGGCATGCTGGAATAGAACAGTATCTTGAAAACAAGAAATCTTGTCTCATTTGTGAGACAGCAAAGGCAAGGAAAACTTCTCACTGAATTGTTTTTATTGCTGGAAATATATTTGCTCTCCTTGAAAAGCAATCTGTGACTACATGAAACAGCATAAAAAATGAGTATTTAAAAACAATCTTGCTTTTTGAAACAAAAATGGATTGGCATGAACAATCTATGAAGTTTATATAAGGAAGATGTTTGCTATTCAGTCATGCCATAAAAGATCTTTAAAGAGCCTTCCCATCAACCTGGCAGGTCCTTCTGTAGCCAAAATCCACACTGAGGCCTCACACCTTCTCAGCCACTTCACTCTCCTGTGCCTTGTCACTGTAATGGTTCATCAGAACTACACCGCACCTTGGCCACTGCTTTCTAAGAGCAGTGTGTGATGCAAACATTGTGAAAGAAGTAATCCAAGCCCAAGAAGAAAGTCTGGGGGACAGATAAGGAGCACATAACTTGCCCGTCCTTCCAGCAGCTTGTCTAGTTTCTCCTGTCTTCCTCCGCTCCCCAATAAAGATTCATCAGCAGTTGTTACGGGTTGCTCTTGATGGAGGTCAGAGAGAGGATGGCCCTGGAAAGTAACCTGCTGCCCAATGCTGAATTTGTGTTTTTACTGAAGAGCAATTTTTACTTTGTCTTCAGTGCTGCTAAGGGTTAAAGTGACATGTAACACAAAGTAGCACAAATATTAGTTTACAATCATGCTAGCCTTCCTATTCTACTTCCCAAGCCAAGAGAATTTACCAGTAATATTTGATGGGATTTGGCTATTACATATACCTGTGTAACTCCTCTCTCTACCATTGCTTTGTTTCTGTCAGTGTTCTCCATGGGGCTGAAGCAGTAAGTTGCATGGCAGTAGCTGTGATGCTCTAAGCATGTAAAAACTGAGATCTGTGGGGAGACTAAATAGGTTATATTAAGTCTATTGATATAATCAAAAGGAGAGATAAGCTTTCAGTTTAGCAAGACTTTCTTCTCTTTCAGGGGGTTAAGCATCTGAAATCCAGAAGTAAGCTTAAATTCTTTCCTATTGAATAGGAACCAAAAAATTCATTTCACTTAAATCAGTGCAGATTCACTTACCTTTAATAATATCAAACACCAGTGATCAACAGTCTGTGACACAGGAGCATATTTTAAATGGTGCACAGCCATGAATCATAACATGGGACTAGGAATTTCTGCAGTTTGAAAATTCATCTATGGAAGGCAAAAGTCTCCAGTTTTGGCTCAGTTCAGAGGAATTCATTGCATTCAGAAGATGCAGGCAGTCCCTGGCCTTCAGAGACGAGGTACTGCCAACTGGCTGATTTGTATCCTCTTGTATGTCTGTGAGGCAGCATCCCTCAGCTCCCACTAGGCTTCTACCAGGGCTTTTAACCAATAATTTGAGAAAGAAAATACAGTTTGGCATGCTCTCTTTAAAAAAGTTGCTTTTAGAGCTCACTCATCTTTGAGGATGGTCCATTTATTTGGTTTTGAACATTGTTTTTAGCTGAGGCTGCTAAAACTCCAGATTGAACAGTGCTTTTAAAATTTGATACAACTCCCATAAATCACATCATATCCTGAGGTCCGTATTGTATCAAGTTGCCTTTTTTACAGCTCTAAGCTAGAAACTTAAAAGCAAAGCAATTTAACAAGGCTGAATGAAAGAAAGAACACAAGGAGGTTCGTTTGGCTCACAGCCAGGGCAAGGCTGCTATCTGGAGAATGTTCTGAAAAACAAATTGCAAAATATGGAGACTCACTGCATCATCAGTTATTTTTAGTAGAATACTATCTGAATGAAGAAGAATGAACTCAGATTTAAGAGACGTGCAAATAAAAATGTGGTCTTAAAATTAAACTTTGTTTTATGTTTGTTCCTTTAACTAGTGGTATTGAACACTGTGGTTTGCATTTTACATATTCCCTTACAGACGTGTGCTGTTCTATATGCAAAATCAAAATATACCATTTTATTAAAAAAGAAAATCAGTAAGATTGAATAAACAACTACGTAGTTAAATCATGTAGTATGAAAAAGAAGAGATAAAATCTTTTGGAACAAATAATCCCTACACATTTTTAAAGGCTTTGCATTTCTGTACCTTAAGTGTCAGCTTGCCTAATATTTTCATAAAGTTTCAGAGAGGTGATATCCACTTTCTAGGTTGCTATACTTAATGTATTTCTGACCTGTGGCCCTAATTCAGAAGATATCTATATTCTTTTCAAGCACTGAAGTTTTTAATCTTGTGTATGCTTTAGACATTAATGGATCTTAAGTTGCAGTAATTTTTATGCAGATGTTAATACGATTAGATGAGGAGCCATAAGTACGTACTTAACATAACATCCTGAACTGAGGTTGTAGGAACTAATTTTGCTGTGAGATACAGAATCAGATCTACAGTTCTTCCACATTTGTGAGAGGTTAATAGCGTCAGCCACACAGTTATGCCAGGTCATGGTGAGAGAGGAATTAGAGTCTCTTTAGCTATAGCCCACCATTTCCTTTGCTTCCTGGCACTATAGACAATGTCCAATTTTAAACAGTTATTCTTAACTTTCATTGAACTGAATGTAGAACTTGCTGCAGAAGAAAGTCCCAATACATAATCCTAAAGACCCTCCAAATCTGACTGCAAATTGATTTGCTTCTGACAAGTCACACCATACTGTCCAGGATGTTGCCTTTTACTAAAACAGATTTTTCTCTGTTAGACCAAGTAAATCAAAGGTAATAAAACTGAGGAAGGACCAAAATGCACTCTGGGCAAAATAACTGCTCTGCAAAGCCAAGGAAATATTTCTAACTCAAACAGTGACTCCTGGTTGTAAAATTTATCTCATGAGTGAGAATGGCCACCAGGTTGGGGGAAGGACAGGACAGCCACTCCTGCATTCATGACTTGATGCATTTGTAGCAAGTACTAATAGTAAAGAGGAGAGAGGGGAAAAGGGATGTACAGTTTCCTCTGTCTCTTGGAAATTCAGACTACTTACTATTGCTGTACTCAAAAGTGAGTACTCTGTTTGTGTGCAAAGATGATTTATAAAGATCTACCAGAACATCTATGGCCATCTTCTCCTCTCTTTTCTTGTGCAAATTGTGAATAATTCAGCTGAACTTGTTGATGTTGCTGAAGTAGGAAGAATAGTCAGATATGAGGTTCTGACTTCTCTTTTTTTTTTATTAAGCTTTTCCAGCAAGTTATCACTTGCATGGGATGCAAGAAGTTCTCTTGCAGAAACCTTAAGTACTGTTGGCAGAAATCTTTCTGTATAATTAAGCCTTAAAAAAGACTGACTTTTAATGTGGGAGAAGGATTTCTTTCAGGAATCACTACAGCAGAAATAGTTTCCACCAGCAGAAAAGAAATAGCTAGGGGAGAAGAAGCCAGTAGCTGGACATGGTGCAAAGGAGGATTAAATAGCAATACATAAGAGGAGTGAGGAACAGATCAGAGAGGAAGGAGATGAAGACTAAGAACACAATATGAGTAACAGTTCTAAAGAAAATTACTTCTCACATTAAAGACTCATGAAAATGCTAGACTACCTTTCTGATAACACTTTACCATGTACGGAAGTAGTGATCAATATGTGGAATTCTGCTTTGGAAATTTGAAAGTGAAAAGTCATATCTTAAAATACAGTCTATCTTAAAAAGTCTGAGCACTCATACAGAATCTGTATTTAAAGAGTATATCATAGACGGAGTGAAGAAATTATATGTGAAGAAAAGTTCAGAAGAAATGAGAAAAATAAAAAGTTAACATCCAAAGCACTTCTTTATAGTTCTGAAAGCAATTCTTCCCTATGTACAAAATGAATGTATGAGAAACCATGAAGAAATTGATGAAAGAATTCCAATGCTAAACATTAGATTTCCCCAATTTGTGGGGAATGACAGTGTGTGTATAACAAAAATCATCTTGAATGTGAGAATGAGGGAGAAACATAAGAAGTAAGGAAAGAAGGAAAAAAAACAAAATAAATTGAAGATAGCAATGAGAAAAAGGAAAAAAAAACAACTATGCAAATAAATGTATGAAAGAGAAAGGATGCATAAAAAAAGTTCATCAGAGAAGAAAGGAACTAAAGAGCATGACAAAAAAAAGATAGTTCAGCTGTATAGCTGATAATGAGACAGTTGTTTGGTCTCTTTGCTCTGCTCGAGGAATGCTGTGGGGTCAGAACCGCACTCAGATTAGTCCAGGATCAAAGACTTCCACAAGTAGCACAAAGGCAATTTTGCTTTATAACCTGGTGTGGAACGTAGGTAGTTCCACATACACAATTGGAATTTACAAGTAGAGAAACGGAACGAAGAGCCTGAGAAGGAAGCAGAATACAAACAAGAGAAATGAAGCTATTTTTAACTTTTTTTTCCAGTACAGTGTCAAAACAGCGAAACTGAATTAACATTGATCTTTCATGATGCAGGAACAGTCTGTAACAGCTTCTATGAATACATATGCCACTTGCAAAGCTCCCGTTGATTTAAAGGGGAGTAGAACTGCACTTACCACCTTAAGCAACACAGAAGAGAAAAGGTATTGATTATTGGACACGACTCTGAAGGGTGAGCCAGATAGAGGCAACGGTCTTAGCAGGTGTTTTTAAAAAGCTGCTTATCACAATAACGCTTGAAATACATGTCATTCTAAAGGAACAGGGAAGGCATTCAGTAAGCTGGTGCTTCAGTCACTAACACATACGGCCCTGTTTGGGGCCACTTGGACAGAATATACAGCTTATCACTGCCACTGCTTGTGGCAGTTTGTTATCAAGCTCATCATCTGTGTCACATACATGTACCCTCATACAACACTGCCTGGAAAAAACTGTGTCTTGGAGAGCTGAAGGCAAGAACAGCAGATCCTGTGGGCTCTTCAAGTGATGCTGCTGATATATTTATGGCAATCTGTTTTAATGACAAAGTTGCTACCCTTCTTCCCAGCCACGGTAAGGCATCACATGTTCCAATTGCCCAGTCCATCTGTCCTATCAAATTGGCTTTTCTCCCTCTGGCTGTTTTGTGTTTCACTGGTGTATGCAGGTTTTAATCCTCCTGTCTGATTAGTTATGAGCAAAGAAGTCTTAATCTGATAACAGCGGGATAATGTAGCACTGCAAAGATAGGATGATTTAATTACCTACTCGTTTTTATTTATTTATGTACTTATTTATGTGCTCTTCAACAGAATTTAATGGCTTCATGTTTTCAAGAAACTAAAATCTTGTCTTAAAAGCACACCGGGTTTATCAGCACTTTTTGAAATATTGGTCTTCTCCAAGAAAAAGAGACTTCTCTGAATTTGTTTTGGTAGCACGTTTGGAACCCTACTGTTTCTAATGGATTTAGGTTGTCCTCAGATTGTCTCTTCTTGGCTCAGTTTGCCTGGCCTGGGAAATTCTGTACATTCAGAAAAATAACAACCACGCAAATGTTCCTTTATTAGATAAAAGCATCTGTCCTCCAAAGAAATTATTTTGTAATTGTTTCCACAGTGATCTGGCTGAAATAACTTGCATATTCTAAGTTTAATTGGCAATATATCAAATGTTTGTATAAAACAGAGGTCATTTATGCAGACTTCAACATTTTATCTATTGGTCTCTCTCAGGCAGAGCTTTGTCTTAAATCGTCTAAGTAAGCTTATTAGACACCTTGTGAGAGATGAAACTGTGTTTAGCAGACAGACCTTCCCCGAGTACTGACCCTGCTTGTTCCACACAGGGAGGCACGCATCTGGCACAGTCAGGAAGAGGAAAGACCTGTGTCTGGCACTTTGGGAGTGCTGGGAGCGTGCCTTCAGCCAGGCTTCCACGAGCACAACCCCCGTCCCATAAAAGTCTGGCTGCAGCGGTCTACCCTGACTTCCTTTATGGTCTATGGATTCTGATGACCACCCCCAGGTGTAACCTCAGCCTGGGAGATGATGACCTGGGGCAGAGAGGCTGCAGGGGGCATATGAACTGAGAGACAACTTGTCCAGAGCACGGCGTGCCCAGGGCAGAAGCCAAGGACTCATCCTTGTGGCTAACTCAAGCACAAGGGAAGGCCACTGCCATTGACCTCGATCAGACTGCCACTTGTATAGCCCTTCAGAGTTTCTTTAAGTGCTTCTGATGGCAATATGTAGGCCTTTGAATGTAAATTGAGCACCTTAAATATAAATATAAAGTAAATATATATATATATTTTAACTTATCTTGCTGAAACCATTCTGGAGGTTTCCACCAAGGGAAAACTAAAATCAGAGCAGGAATATTTGTGAAGAGATAAAACATTAAGTAATGCAGAGAACTCGTTCTATAATGCTATGGTAGGAGTTGTTTTTTAAATCTCTCTTGTACAGTCAGGTGGGCTAACCAAGACAACACATTCAGAAAAGTCTGCCACTGTCTGGCATAATTATTTTGCCATTTTGGGACACTGTCAGGTGCATCCTGTGAATGCTGAAAGGGGAATTAATCCCGTCTGTCTTCTGAGAGGAAGAAGACCATCTGTGATCTTCCCACAGCATGTGGGTTTTGGTCCTACTTTCTCAGCTGTACTTTGCATTTTAAACGAAAGCATGACTAAAGCATATTTCCAGAAAAGGAATGCTCAGGAGGGTGTCACCAATAAATCTTTCTGATTTGTATGTGGTCAAGTGACATCACCTAATTTCTCCAGTCCTTGATAGAGTTTCCTAAAGAAACAAGCCAAATTCATTAACCTAATAATTATTACAAAAATGAGCTCAGAATATTTTTTTCCTCAGAGAAATGAAACAGGCAATATGATTCAAGTCTCTTACTAAGACACATTTCTAGTAGTCTAAAATATGGAAGATTATTTTTTATCATATGCATAGGGGTCTTAGCTACAGTGAACTACTGTCAACATCTAAAAGACAGGAGGACTTTAAAAGGTTGAAGTTTCAAAAATAAGAGATATAAAAGAATATATCTTTCATAGATTGAAACTACAGAGCAGAAGAGGTAAACAGTCATTGAATTTACATAGGATGGTTGTAAACACAGTTCTCTTTTTTGGGAAGCTTATGACTAATACTTGATTCCACTGTAACCTTTTGTTAGTGAGAATTTAACTCCCCTCCTCCCCCTGCATGTATGAGATTATTTTGCATAGACTACACAAGCAGCACAGCCTATTATTAACACAGTCTAATACACTCCGGCATATTTATAGTCTTACCAAATGCTAACAGTTTAGCTGAGGTTTTCTTGCTGAATATCTACTTTGTACTGGAATTTTAATTAGAAAATTTTACCCAAAACAGTTCAGCTGTTTCTGAGAAAGGATTGGAGGAAATATATTGTTTTTTCTGTGTTAAATTTGTACGTCTTTTCCCTAACCATTTCCAGTACTCTCTAACTTAAAAGAAGGATCTAAGATCAAAGTGCAAGATGGTCTTGGGTCAGGAATATGCCTTTTCTCATATTTGTGAAAGCTTGAATCTGCCCAGACCAGGGAGGCCAACGGTGCTCAGGGACAGGGAAGGCTGAGGGTGCCCACAGCACCCTGACAAAAGAATGAAAAGGAAAGCTAACAAGGTAGATAAGCAGGGTAGCACTATTTAAATCTCAAAGTGTAAGTGTACTAATAACAATTTACAGTTGTCTCCTCTGGAGAATCAACTGCTAAACCATCTGGTGGCTTTTCCCTCCTGCAATTACCTTCATTCCCTGTTTAAGATTTTTAAGTCCTACTGAACAGCAAAGCTGAATTAAGCTAATCTGACCTGTTGGTTTGGCTCATTTCTTATAGCTGCTTTTCACTCTGCTGTGAAGCTGTGCTCACTCTAGGCAGCCGCTACTCTTTGGGCTCTGAGCTGTTCCAGCTGACCTACAGTTCCCGTAACACTGCTTGCTATTCAGCTTTTGGTAGGACTTGTGTAATAGAGAACTGCCTCACTTCTCTCAGGAGACTTTTTAAGCACCCTGTCTCTTTTTTTAGCCCAGGAGGGGGACTTAAGCAGCATCTTCTGTCTTTTATATCTGGCAGAAGATTCGTTCACAAGGTCTTTTGCCCTCCTACTCTTTCCTTCCTAGGTTTGCCAACCTTTGCATGGTGGTGCCTACACTTCAGGTGGCACTTGCTCAGGCACAGGCAGACAGTTAACTGTCTCATAGGTCTGTATGCTACCATAGTTGCAGATGTTCTCTGCCTTACGACAGGACTCCCTTTCTAGCAGAGATACCTCTCAGACATAACACCATCACACATTCAAAGCCACCTTTCTCCCATGCAGGCAACTGCTCTTTCACATACCACCTCTTTGGCCCATATCCTCTTTTCAGAGGAACAAAAAGTGGGGTTTGTTTTAGGTCTTATATGATGTTTCTCCTGGATTGTGTAAAGTATGCAAGAAATTGAAGCTGTTCCTGTAGTAACATCATTTCATATAGTTGACACCAGGCCTGTGCTAGAAGGGAGACTACCATATGATCTTAATCCCTAGGGATGGGGCTGGCTGATAGATTCAGACCACCTGTGACCCTGTTTGGTTGTTTGGCAGAGTGCTGGGACCATGAGAATTAAGAGGCTTGTTGTCTTCTTCCCACCTTTGATGGTGTGTGTTGTGGCTATCAGCCATTCTGTAATGTGGCTCATTATGTCGAAGAACTTTGGCCATTGTCAATATAAGTTCCTGTGAATCCAGTCATCGGACGGCCTCTGGACTGAACCCACGGAGACTGCTTTGCTTGTATGCGTCTGCCTTTTGATGCTATACACAGCAAAGCAGGCAGCAGTAAGCCTCTAGCTCTCTGACATTTAGCAGGACATAGGCAATACTTCTAACGCCCAGAAACAGATTTTACGTACGGAAATAAGGCAATTGAAGACTTTATGACTCTTACCATAAGAAATCCTACTGTTGCATGGATGAACAAGGAACTCCTGACTAAACCTAAAAATAAAAAGGAAGTGTATTAGAGATGGAAGCAGGGACTGGTGACCCAGGAGGAATATAGAGACATTATCTGAGCATGCAGGGATGGGATTTGGAGAGCTAAAGTCCACTAGCATTGAAAATGGCAAGAGATGTTAAGGCCACAAAAAAGGCTTCTGCAAGTACATCAGCAGCAAAAGGAAGGCTAGGGGAAATGTGAGCTTGCTCCTAAATGAGGCCAGGGGCCTTGTGACAAAGAACACAGAAAATGCAGAGCTATTCAATGCCTTCTTTGTGTCTGTCTTTACTGATGAGACTGGCCCTGAGAAATCTCAAACCCTTGAGAGCAGAGTGTAAGTCTGGAGCAATGAAGACTTACTCTTGGAGGAAGAGGATCAAGTCAGGGAACTCTTACACAAACTGGGCATACGCAAGTCCATGGACCCTGATGGGATGCACCCACAAGTTCTGAGGGAGCTGATGCCATTGCAAGGCCACTCTCAATTAACTTTGAAAGGTCATGGTGATCCGGAGAGGTTCCTGAGGACTAGAAAAGAGTAAATGTCACATCTATCCTCAAAAAGGGCAAGAAAGAGGACCCAGGGAACTACAGGCCAGTCAGTCTCACCTCGATCCCTGGGAAGGTGATAGAGCAATTAATCCTGGCTGCCATTTCCAGACACATGAAGGACAAGAAGGTGATCGGGGTAGTCAGCATGGATTTACAAATGGAAAATCATACTTAACCAACCTGATAGCCTTCTATGATGAGAGGACTTACTTGGCAAATGAGGGGAGAGCGCTAGATAGTGTCCCCCATAACATGCAGATAAACAAGCTGAAGAAGTACAGGCTAGATAATCGGTCAGTGAGGTGGCCTTAAAATTGCCTGACCTGCTGGGCTCAGAAGGTTGTGGTCAGCTGTAGAAAGTCCAGCTGGAGGCCAGTCACAAGTCCCCCCGAGGGATCCCCCCGAGGTCAATGCAGGGGGCAATACTGCTGCTTAACATCTTCGTTAATAAAATGGTTGATGGGACTGAATGTACCTTCAGTAAATTCACTGATGACACAAACCAGGGAGGAGTGGCTGATATACCAGGTGGTTGTGCTGCCATTTAGAGGACCTAGACAGGCTAGAGAAGTAGGCAGAGAGGGACAACAAATTTCAACAAAGGGAATTGTGAAGTCCTGCCCCTGGGGAGGAATAACCCTACGCATCAGTATGGGCTGGGGGGGGCAATAAGTTCAAGAGACACTTTGCAGAAAAGGAGCTGGGGTCTTGGTGGACAAAAGTCAACAATGAGTCAGCAATGTGATCTCATGGCAAAGAAGGCCAACAATATCCTGGGCACCATTAGGAATAACACTGCTGGCAGATTGAGGGAGGTGATCCTTCCTCTCTGCTCAGCACAGGTGAGGCCATTATGTTCAGTTCTGTGCTCCCCAGTACAAGACATGGAGCTATTGGAGAAAGTCCAGCAAAGGGCCACAAAGATGATCAAGGGAGAGCTGGGACTGTTTAGTCTGGAGAAGAGTAAGCTTGGGGGGATCTTATCAATGTGTATAAATATCTCGTGGGAGGGTATCAAGAGGACGTGGTCAGACTCTTCTCAGTAGTGTCCAGAGACAGGGCAATGGGCATGAACTGAATACAAGAATACGATTGAATACTTAAATACAAGAAAACTCTTTTTTACTGTGAGTGCAGTTGAATACTGGAACAGACAGATTGCCCTTAGAGGTCACGGAGTTTCCATCCTTGGACATATTTAAAACCCATCTGGACATAGTCCTGGGCAACCTGCTCTAGTAGACCCTGCTTGAGCAGGGGGATTGGACCAGATGATCTTCAGAGGTCCCCTCCAAACCCAGCTATTCTGCGATACTGTGATTCAGTGATAAGAGTTCTGCACCACACCCCTAGTGGTAACAAGTGACAAATAGTGTCCTCTAAGTCCTTCAGAGAACCCTGTTCTGATACTTTACTTAGTATCAAGTACTATCTTTTCGTAATATGGGGTTCAACCTATTCATCTGAGTATTGGTAAGCAGCAGCAGGTACTTACTACTAAGTCATACTTGCTGGACCTGGGCGAGCTGGAACTTTGAATGTTTGGACAAGCCACAGTAATGTTTTCAGGCAGTCTCAGCATGTCTCTTTCCAAAGATTGTTGTGCAAACTTCATAATTTCCCTAAAAAGACTTAAAATGATAGTGAACATCTGTTCCCAGGGTAGCTGGTTCCAGAAAGTAATTATACTCACTGTTAAAAGTGTGGTTCTTATTTCTGCTCTGGTTTCATTTGACTTTGCTTTTAGCTCCTGGATCTTCATTTTCCTTCGACTTCTACTACTGGAAATCTTCTAAATAGATACTTCACTGAAATCAACTCTGAACTTTTTCTTCCACAAACTAAATAGTTTGAGGTTCTTATCTCTCCTGTTACCAGACTTTCTGAACTTCAAGTCATTCTTGTTTTTGGAAGTCCTTGCACATTTGTCAAAGTATAGCAGTTAATACTGAAAAGTA
Source organism: Rhea pennata (assembly GCF_028389875.1). Taxonomy (NCBI): domain Eukaryota; kingdom Metazoa; phylum Chordata; class Aves; order Rheiformes; family Rheidae; genus Rhea; species Rhea pennata. Next base: position 22,121,972 of record NC_084663.1, read on the forward strand.
TTCCAGAAATGGCCTTCATCTACACAGTGATGAAGTGTTTTCATCTACACAGTGGTGCAGGGGTGCTCGGTGGTGTGTCGTGTGTTCTTGGTCTTCTAACCATGCAGGGCCAGGCAGTCCCTGAGTTTGCGGCCATACAAAACAGAGTAACAGAAATTGTAGCATCACTCCTCCTTCAGTCATCCTACAAGCCTCTCCATGTCTCTCTGAAAGGCTACGTCTCTTTCTATTTTAATTAAAAGCCTGTTTCGTGTTCATATCTGAAAAAAGGAATTATTAGAGGTTTACCTTTCATAGTTTACTTCCAAGTCAGACACCCGTATCAACTGGAATGTTAATTCTGCTTTGTGTTCCCTAAAAGGATTTTGGCTTGTTTAGAAGCAACTGATTTCATTGGGCTCTGTCCATGTCTTCTGTAACACACAGCAAATTCTACAAGGATGATGCATTAATCTAGTTAAGAAACCAGAATGGGTATTTCTGGCCTGAAAGATTTCACTTGTTGAACCTCAGGGGCATTTTGCTCTGTTACCATGGATTGAATTTATGTCTGTTTTTATTTCAAATGAATCAGAATTGTTATGCCAGGTAAAAATTTGTCGCAGCTTGTTTATTGGCTTATTTGAATGATTACACAATTGTCACACTCTAGGAAATAATTCTGCTATTCAAAGCATAAGGCTAATCAGAATTTTCTCCTCAGAAATAAAAGATGATGGATAAATAACATAGAGGAGAATAAGACTATATTATCTCATGAAAGTAATCAACAAATACTAATCTGTTTAAGCACTCAGTTTTGAAGTGGAATAGCACTAGGCATGGTATAGAATTAGAAATCAAATATACAGAATAGAAGGGGATCAGCCTGTACTATCAGAGATGTAGACAAAGAAATTAAACAAATCACTTTATTCTCCAGTTTGCATGTTTCTGTGAGAAATACTCTTTCTTCTTGTTATCTGTATGCTGAATTATTGTTTGCACAACTCTTCGTGATTTTCAGTTAGTATTACAAGAGACTAATTCTATAATTGTATTTGTTATAGAAGTACTGTTAGTATGTCAACATTAGTATTTCTATTACCTAATTATCCCTTTGAGTCACCCTAAGTGAATTTTTTTTTTTTTTTTTTTTTTTTTTGGTTTAGGCAAGTAATTTAGCTGATTACCATAAGCATTAGCTTCACTTGAAAAATATCTAAGAAAGGACATTGGCCTGTACTTGGCCACATTAGACTGCATTCAAGAACATGAAGAAGACCTGGCTGGAGAGCTTCAATATATCATCATTGGTAGAAAGTTTGCTAGATTACCTTTCTCGCATTTGCCCAGAAACAAAGCATCCAAAGCAACCTGCTTTAATGAATTACTCATTGGGGCAGAGAGCTCATAAATAACACAAAGATACGGGACTTTAAAAGTAAGAAAAGTCATGGCTTCAACACATCATCAGAGCCAAATCTTAACTTAGGAAAATGCTCCTTTCTCCTGTGATTCTTAAAAAAATGTCTTGTAAATCTATTGAAATTTAAACTGAAAATTAAAATTCTCTGCATGGAGTAGCTTTCAGATCAATAATCAACCTCTAGACAATGTATATCATATCTGAATAAGTTGAAGAACAAATGGTTTTGCCAAGGAACAGGTTCTTGCCTCAAAAATCTGATGGACAAAAGAATTTTAACATATAGATTGCTGCATAAGATGGGATTGCCAAGACATGAATATACATTTTCACTCCTTCTCCACGCTGGGTTTATATAACCTGATTGTTCCCCAGACACAGAGAGCTACATCAGCTCTTTCAGCAAAATGCACACAACTGTGCAGGTATGTTATTCAGACTGTAGCTCTTAATGGAGCTGTAAAATAGCTTCCAGGAAAGTCTTATCTGTCTAAAAACAGGTTACAACACTGACTAGTTACAATTATGTTAGAAAAAGTTTATCAGAAATGATTATATGCCCCAATACAGCTCTGAGTGAAAATGGGGAATTTATTCACCACTTGATGCACAATAGCCAGATCATTTAGGAGAAGGCAAAAGTGAGTAGAAATATTTCAATGTGTTATGAAAGAAAGAGCTTTCTTTGATATTTATTGCCCAATAAAATAATGGTTTATAGAATTAACCTGTCATACACAGAAACGGATAATGTGGCCTCACAGTCTCAGCTGAGCAGCCCTGATCAGGCTGGAGATTATTGGCAGCATAGCTGATGCCGAGGCATATAGTTTCATGAAATAATTGCAGCAGAAATCTCCCAGTTCATCTTTCTTCTGTTGTTGTTTTTCGTACAATGCAAAAACACATGAATTAAGGTTTTCAAGACCTTTTTTATAATTGTAGGACTGGCACTACTCCATTAGCAGTGTTTGGGCCCAGAACGCAGTGGAGTTGTGAGCAGAGCCAGGAGGACAAAACTGCTAAAAAAGAGGCTGTGGAACACATGAATGGAGAAATGTTAATCCTTGTTGAATGGCACTGGGAAATTTTCCTAACGGTGTCTGAACAGGGTTTCTGAGAGTTACAGCCTTTCCTGATTGACTGATTAACATTCGGAAGTATGTGCAGATGGATTTTCAGCACTACCTCTATATGCACTGGAGAAACAGGCAACATGAAAGGTCAAAGCAGCCTGCTCAGAGAGTCTCCAGCTAATTAGAGAAATTGTGGGAATTGGAAAACCTGACCTTTAAAGTACTTTAAAAATAAATCTTCATTGTTGCTATCCAGTCATCTGATCTGGGGTCTGATAGCGCCAGTCCAGCTCAGGCTGCTCTGCCCAAGGGGGAGCACTGGGCAATCTTGCATGTCCTCCTCTTTGCAGGCCCTCTGGTATGAAGAGAAGACATGTGGCTGGTGGCTGACCCTGCTGTTAAAACAGTTTGCCCCCCATTATGTGGATGACTGTAACCTGGAGAATACTGTGATGAGGAAAATTATGGAATGTGTTCCTGTCTGCTTTCTGAGGAGCAGGCGCTGCAGTGGTACTGCACAGGACCTCGGGAAGCGGTGGGAGGGGGGGTCTGCGTCCAGTATTGCAGTAGGTCTGCAGGGACGTGGGGCGATGTCTACCCTGAATCCTGACGGCTGCCCCAGGCTGTGCTCGAGGCCGGCTGCGTGCGCTGTGCGTGCACCGAGGACGCCCAGCGGAGCGTGCGGCACTTTGCTGACGGCGCGTCCCTGGCGGGCAAGCCGCTCCGGCGGGCAGACCCCCGGCTGCCCCCGAGGCAAGGCTGGAGCTCCGAAAGCAGCCGGGCGCCAGCCCCGCAGCCTCCCGCCAAGCGCCAGCCCCGGCCAGCCCACGGAAGCCATCCGGAGGAGCGGGGAGCGACGTGGCGGCGCGGCCCCCGAGGGCGCGGCCCCGAGCGGGCTCTCCCAGGGCGGGAGGCCTCTGCCAGCGGCCTTCCCCTGCGCGCCGCGGAGTCCCGCAGGAATTCACAATGCCTTTTGGGGCGAAATAATGCCTTTTCCCGAACTACCGAAAAGGGACTCGGCGCCGCTAGATGGCCCTCCGAGCTAGGATAAGGCCTGGTCCCTGCAGGGCAGCACCCGGGGCTTCGGGTCGCAGAGGAGCAGCCTCCCTTCTGGGGCAGGGCAAGAGGGCGAGAGTGTTCCTTGGCCGCCACTTCAAACTTGGCTGAGGGACCTAGACTGCTCTTTTTTCTTTTCTTTTCTTTTCTTTTCTTTTCTTTTCTTTTCTTTTCTTTTCTTTTCTTTTCTTTTCTTTTCTTTTCTTTTCTTTTCTTTTCTTTTCTTTTTCTTTTTCTTTTTCTTTTTCTTTTTCTTTTCTTTTCTTTTCTTCTTTTTCTTTCAAGCGCAGGTAAGTCCTGTGAGAGTTTCATAAACAAATAACTGCAAAATATTTGAGCGCGTTTGACTATCTTCCCACAAGCCCATCTTCATCTTCAAACGTCCACTTCCTGCAATGAAAATTAGTCCGTTGTCATTAGCAGTAGACAAGCAGCACTAAGATTTTTCTGCAGATCTGAATCTGGTTTTGAACAAACTTACTTTTATCTGTATTTGTGCCCTCTTTGCGTGTGCTTCCTTCAAATATTGTAACGACTAGCCTGAACATTTGCTGGCAAGATGTTTTTAACTACTTACACAACTAAAAGTGCATGATACGATTGACTTGAAATCTGTCTGTATCACAAAATAATAAATTTTGAAAGGTAGTAAATCATGATAATGTAAAATCATTTTTATTTACTTTAAATAGATGTTAGTGACATAAGTATGGCATATTTTACACTGCAGAAAATTCTGAAAAACTTGGAAATTTTTCATTCAAGTAGTGCAGCCTCTATTATACCTGTTATTCAGTTTGCTGGGAGAGAGAGAAACATTTTTAGATTTCATCTCCTGGATTATGAGGATGGCCATTGGTAATATTTACCAACTTGCAGCATTTTTGCTGTCTCCTCTGGAGAGGATTTTTAGCCAGGAGAGTTCAGAAAGTATGTTGAGTTTATTTTATTCAGTGTAGTATTTTCACAAGCTGTATGCTACTCACAAAAAAAGAAACTCCAAAAAGAACCCCAAAGCAATCAGAATGAAAGCAAGAGGAAGAGAGAGAAAAGCATCAGGTTGCTTTTGTGACCAAGGTCAAGAAGAAGAAACCAGAGGAAAAGAACAGTGTAGACATCTTCAAAAATTTAGTAATTTTAATATTTTTAGCATTAAGCTAGGACTTCAGGGAATTGATACAGCCTTGCTGATAGAGGTGGTTTAGAGTCAGAAATCTGAGATAAAAATGAGCTTGTCCGTGAGTGCAGTAGATGGAGGCTTAACTGAGGAACATTTCTTATAATTTGGGACAACTGAGCAGAATGGAAGCAAAGACCTACTTCTGCTGGTTATGATTCTACTGAAATACTGAGTTTTTGCTGGAAAGGCAATGGAAAAACATTTGAATTAATTAGATTTATTTACAGCAACTGGGTTTGGGATAAAAATAATTGCCTTGAGACTAGAGTGCAGCTGCAACACACATTCCAGATGTGAAATGTAACACCATGTTGACCGTATTTTCTGATTTCAAAGCCAGAATTGCTCTGGATTGGAACATGAACAAACTCATACTATCTTCTGAATTCATTCACTGCAAAGGTGCCATTACATTCCTGAAAGAAGTACATGTGTTTTTGGGACAAGCCGGGGAATAGCTTCCAGCCAGATAAAAACTCTCCCTGAGGAAGGTCATTAGCCTGGTGCTTTGAGGGAGGAAACCACTAACCCCTGGAGCATGTATGCTCGCAGGATCTTGATTTGCTTTGCACTTGGAAACTTGGCTCAGCAAAAAGGTACCGCCTCGCTCCTCACGTGGATCACCATTGTGATCTTCAGCCAAGTGAATCGGCCAGGAATCCACCACTCCTGGGGGCACCAGCCAGGCGTGCACTGCCTCCTGCTGCACTCCCCTTGCAGAGAGCACAAGCTTTCTGGCTACTCTTTTTAGCCTACTTCCGTGGTTCAGACTGTCTTTGTATTAAGCCACTGAGAGGCATCATGTGGAATGGTTGGTGAAAACAAAAAATGATTAAAAAAAAAAAAAAAAGAACTTGCAGAAAAGCTGAGCTTTGCCACTTTCCTCACGCACCTAATGAGACCTAATGTTCCCAAGAGTGTCAAACGAGCTTTCTCATAGTTATCCTACTCAGTACCTATTTTTATTAGCACTTTTTAAAGGAAATTTTGTTTCCTAAATGGATGTGCTGTCCCATGCTTAATGCATATTCCAGACTGAGACAAATAGGGAATTAGTCTAACTAATCAAACCAATATGTCATCTTTTCATTCCTTTGTTATGTTTTCTTCAGCATAGCTGGTCAGAAATATCACAAGCCACGTGATATACATCCACAGTATACCAAGATTTTTTAGCCATCAGAAACTGTTTTCTTTAAAAGTCCATCTGGCCTAATTATTTTGAAGTATCTAAGCCCCCTTTTTGGCCTCCATTTTGGGTGCGTGATTGAGATATGCCAAATGGGTCAGTTTTTCAAAGAGTTTGATTCCTCTGGAAAAAAAGGCAGAGGGCTTCCCTTTGAGAAACCTTTGTTTTGGAAGAAAAATTCAGTGCTTTTGCTATAGGAGGCAGCCTGGGCTTGGTCTAGACAGTGCACAAATCCTCCCATGGCTTATTAGATTAGGAGAACTGTGTGAGAAACTCTGAAGTTAACTAAAATGCACTTTATTTCCTCATAACTTGTGCTATCAGATGTCAAACTTTCTTGAAACAGGGAAGGATTTCTTTTGGCATAGGTCACTGTACAAGATCTCCCTTCTGTAGAAATTTCCGTTCTGTCTCTGCTTTGCTGAGTGCTCGGAGTAGCAGAGATTGCTACATAAGGGAATTAAAACCCAGCAACAGATTCAGCAGTAGATACTCAGAGAGGGTGTTATGTCCAAGATGGTATAATAAACCATTTTGGGCACTTAGTAACAAAAGATCCTTCATGAAAAGGAAAAAGAATTCCTGCAAGAACTAGACCAGGTCCCCACATTACCTACCTGGGTTTTATGATTTCTGCATTAGTAGAAATGTCAAGCAAGTCTGACATGTTCCCTTAGGTGGTTTTAAACATTAGCTTTCTGGCTCAAGGCCAAACTGGGTTGTAAGGTATTCTATAACACTAGGCAATTGACCAAGTTTCATCCAAAGATAGGATGTTTTGCGAAGGAATGGTGGTGTTTGTCCTTTATTAAACAAGCTTTTGAGTTTGCTCCTTGATGCATCAGAAGCAGCTGCTGTACCTTTCCATGAGCCTGAACTCTAATAGGCAGACATATTGGGGACAATATAAAGTTATTGGAAATGGCATAGAAAAAATAGCACAATGATAGAAAGTTAAATATAGCCCAGCAGGAGAAAATGTGGGACATTATTGTTCTGTTGGAGTTACAGCAATTGTCTTGGTACTTTAGTTTTTCAACTATAAATGCTGTATCCTGGCAACTTTATAGAAAACAGTTAGTTAATGCTCTTCTCTTAATGCTTTTGCATATATAGATTCAATTTTAGGGTGTGTATATTCAAAACATCTGAATTAGAGAGTTTATCCAGCAGCGACATTGGGAGTGGGGGTGGGTCTATAGCTGTCTCTGTCTAGCCTGGTTCTGTGTTGTGAGTTGAGTGGATAACTGTTTTTCTCAGTCAAAAAATAAAAAAACCCCATCAGACTAAGACCATTACTTTACAGAAGCTAGCCTGTCTGTCACAGTTGCTATAGGACTTTAACACTAAAGCACAGAAAAAGAATGTGAGATAGGATGTGAAGAGTCATCTATACTTCCTTGATTTCTTGATTCACAGATTGCATCCAGGCTACGTATCTTGTTAATTTCTAGCAATGGATCAACCCTCCTTGAATATCTCTAGTGTCTTTTTGAGCTTATCTACACTTCTGGCCTCTACAGCAGCCTGTGGCAATATAATTATGCACTATGCAAAGAAATACCTTCTCTCTCCTTTTAATCTGACACCTCATAATTTCAGTGGGTGCCCTGTAGTTTTTGAGTGGTGAGAAACAGTGGATAATCATTACCTTGTCACCTCCTCAACACCATTCATTGTTTAGAGGCTCCCTCACTTGTCTTCTTCTGAGTTGAAGACTCCTCATCTACTCAGTCTTCTCTTACACAGAAACTGCACCCTGCCCTGGACCATCTTCCTCACTGCCTTTATTTCTGCTTTTCAAGTTCTACAGTAATGTCTCTAAAGTGAAAAGACCAGACGGTATGCAAAGGCTTATTCAGCTCGAGCAAGTCTTTGTTGAAACATGAGAATAAATTATAACCTTATTTTGATTTGTTCCTGAGCAGATCTAATAAAAACAGAGGCTTTGGGTCACAGAATGGGAGACGTGATAGAGATGTCCCTTATACGTCTCAGTTGTCATTACAGCATTAGGCTATAAATAGAATGAAACCTGAGTTCAGATCCTTTCTGCCTACCTTTGAAAAGGGAGCTGAACTGGTGTCTGAGCTATAGGCTGATCTGGAGTAAATCTTGTTTAAGCTGCTCTGATTTTTCTCAGAGCTCTTTGAAAGCCACTGGAGACTGGACCCCAACCGTTTCACTTCCCAGGCAAATGCTATATACTCTTGGTAAGAGAAAGAGATCCTTGCTCATGCTCTTCTCTGCATGGCTTTGCTGTGAACAGAATGCTACCAAACACTCTCACTGGCTGTCACTTTATTTCCCTAAATGTGTTTGGGCTGATTGTTCTCTGGGACACAAGAGTTCAGAACCCTAATGACTGAGCACTATTTTGCCACAAACTGTGACTGGTCCTTACCAGTGTGTTGCTGTTTCCTTGGCTGGTACTGCACCTCATCAACAGCGGCTGCAGAAACCTTGAGGCTCTCGAGGTGGCTATTCAGGGATGGAGTATCTTTGTTGTAAAAGAAGGCACTGGCTTCACTGTCACTACTGGGAAAGTGTTCTTTAGAAGTTGGAAAGGAGACAGCACAGAGCTCAGCATAGCTACCCACCTACTCCTACCAGCAGAGAAGGTTTAATTGACCGAAGAAAGGGCAGAAGTTTCTCAGACGACACATAGACAGGGAGAACCTGTCAGCTTGGAACTTTCTGTTAGGCTTGATAACTAATTATATCACTTGTGCTGGATGTGGAAACCAGCAGCTTCTATCCAAATAACACAGCTTGTGCAATAAATCTAGCTGCACTGCCTGTCCCTCCCCTGTTCTTCTTCCTCCACTGGCCCCCTCCCACTAGGCTTCAGGAAACATAGCCACCTTGAGCTCACAGAGATCCCTTACAACAAAGGAGAAGAAAAACCTTTATACTTACGGCCTTCCCACATCTAAGAAAGAAAGGGGCATGTGGCCTATTTTGACTGCACATGCCTATTAGGTAGATGTAATTAGAGACAGTGTTGGCCTCCATTAGGCTTAATTAGATGCTGATTGGTAGGCAGCTCTCACTCTGGCCAGCCCCTATTCCGCATGGCTCTTCCTGCCATAGAAGTATTCAGGGTATTCAGGCTGCTTTAGGCTTGGAGGTTTTCACAAAGCACATGTGGCTGATTGGAGTTCACCTCATTAAGAAGGAGCTATTTCTGTACTAGCATGCCTGGATGGTTCCTTGTCAGTCTAGCCAGCATGAGAGATGCCATATATTCTATCTCCAGTTCTGCTTGTTCTCACAGTGGGCTTTAAAAACAGACAAACACAAATCAGTGTTCACAGCATGAAAAATGGAGTTCACATGGGAAAATAAACTGAGTTATAGGCAGCTGCCTTTCTGTCTCGGGAAAGGTTTGCATTTGCATTTGAAAGTGTAACCTTGTCTGAAAGCCCAAACATCATGAGTTGTCACAGGTTGTTTGAGGAAACAACATCTGACCCATACATGACTCAGAGTTCATCAGCAGTGCAAGAGGAGCCAGCTGAGATATGCACATTGCCCAAGCACAAACCCTCTGGACATTGTGATTCATATCTCTGCATCTGTTCTATCATCCGTAACTTGGCAGATGAATCTAAACACTGTTGCAAGGTGCAAGGTATATAGTACTCTCTTCCTTTCCTGACAAAATCCTTGGCAAAATTTAAGGATCTAGATGGTATGTAGGTGAACAGGGTGAATTGGTCTGAAATCAGTGCTGCACAGAAACACCTGAAAGGCAGTACTTGTGAAGATTACTTCCCTCCACAAAATCTCTCAGTCCTAGGTTGATGGGTAGTATAAGGCAATGTTCTTCCTCATCACTGGAGATGAGCTAGATCTAGTACATTCTGAAAGAAAACATATGACAGTATTCCCCTGTGTTTATCATGAGCACAAATAAAAAAAATAAAATAAAAAAGAAATTCCCCAAATTCCCAAGTAAGACTCTTATGGGGATTCAAGAAAGCAGTTCTTTAGTACACAAAACCTTGTAAGTAGCCAGTTTTAGAAATTGTGTCATTAATGAAAAATAGTTAAGTGATGTAAATTTCCCAAGAATATAGCTTGCTCAAACACTGATCAAGCACTGACCAACTTAAAAAAGAATAGAAAATGTCAAGCCCCGGCTCTGCCTTTCTGGACCATTTGAAATGTGTTCACTCCTAGCAATCTGCTGATTCAAAAAAATATTGCGAAACAGAGGCAAGAGTCAGGAATAAGGCTGATGGGCCAGGCATAACCATGGCAAAATTAGGTTGCCATCCACCATATGCTGGTTGTTCAGCCTCCAAAAGCACCTCCTTTTGTCTCAGGTTCATGCCCAGATTCATCCTGCTGAACTTCGTAACTTGATTTAGATACCTCATTGCAATATAGCTGGTCTAGGTTCCTGCTATGACAAATGGGAAACAGATATATTTGCTAGACAAGTCAGAGAATATGTGGGCTGAATCATTCTTTGAATATGCCTGGTTTTCCCCCTGTTGATCATATTTTTAGCAAAGGAAGCCTGTGTTCCTGGTTTCGGTATGCTGGTGAAGTAGCCAGGGTCCTTCTGTTGTGGTGAGTGTTGGAGCAAGCACTGAAGTATGCACCAAGAATACTCAGAGCAATGGGGCATTTAAACAGAAACAAAATGAAATAAAACAGTGATCATTTTAAAATGACAAATTGATTTGCCTACCTAACTGGCAAGTACTGAGCACTGTGCAACAGATAAAGAAAGCGATACAGTATTGCTCAATGTGGAAGCAAATCATTCTTGTGATAATAGCGTATCTCCCAATTGGGAGATATTTTCTAGATGTGGAAACAAGCCGTGAAAACCGGATGAACCCCAGTGTTAGAAAAGGGAGGGAGCAGGACAGTGCCACTGAGCGCGGGAGGTGGAAAAGAGGAGGAAGGAACAGGACAGAAGGGAGGGAGTGGGGTAAGCAGAGGGGAAAAAAAAATCTTTCCACTTTTCGATAGTGATGAGCCTTTGATTCAGGCTGTTCTTATCATGAAACCATACCCATAAGGACCCTGCCTGAGATCTCTTTTCTTTCTTTCTATTTGAGCTCATGATAAACACTTAGATGAGGTGTTTTTTTTTCAAAGAAACAGAATAGAGAGCAGAACAATTTTTATTGATCCAGAAGGTCAAACTACACAGGACATTAAAAAGTGTAGTAGGAAAAGTTTAAAATCTCCACTGAGAGTATCTCACTCTCCATTTCATTTTATCTGGGCAGATATGATAGCTCTCTTTTGATATTCGTTGTGAATTTTGTCACTCAGAAAATAAAATACAGCAGTTTTGAGAACCTCAGGAGATTGCAACGCATGGATAAAAGCTTACTAGCTAGAGAAAAACTGAGATTCTATCACCTTTTCTCTAATATTTGCTTCTCTATGTTTTTTTTTTTTTTTTTAGCAAGATACTTTTCCATAGCTCTAATCATAAACATCCTGAAAAACAGAAGAAGAAATAATTATCAGCTACTGTGAATATATTACAGAAGAGGTAGGTGATATTCATTCACCTGATAGTATTGCATCCAAGACTGGAAATACTACAGCAGAGATGGCAGGAACAGTGCTGTTGTGATGCTTTCTCTTTGTGCTCAAAGGCAAATGATGCTTAAGGCTGGGAAAGACCTAACAACATCAATTTTAAATGCTTGAATTAAATTTAGCTATGGGGAGGGGAGAAGAGTTCTGTATCACATGAAGAGGGGGCAACTGTGCTCTGTACAGATGCTTTCTCCCTCCTTTAACCTTTGTTACTGTGGCTTGTATTTATTCTTTATGCATCTTCAAAGTGACTAAAAATCCTCATGTAACTAAGTCAGTGAAAATAGGAACACGGGGAGACTATCTATATAAAAGGAGAAGACAGTAAGCCTGGGAATCAGTAGCATCTGTATCACATACAGCCTGATAATAACATTACCTTTGAAATAGTTATATGTATGAGTACTCCTTTACACCAGTAATTCAACTACTGCCTTGTAGCAATGTAATTATCCTGCTTTTCTTTTGAAGACTGACTGTGGTTTCAATTCATTTACATTCTAAAGAAATCTAATTTTTTTATAATAAAATCCTTCTCCAGTTCTTAGCAGGTCCAGAGATCTTGTCTAGACTAGTGCTGGCCTGGGAATTTTGGACAAATGTGATGCTCCTAAAAAGAGGCAAACAGGCAATTTCAGTCCTCTGTCCTTACCCACAGCATCAGAACAGTCTACTAAACATAGCTGTGCAGGCGCCTACCCATTCAGTTGTGGTTTTGTGGAAGAGCAGTTCAGTCCCAACTACCAGCCAGTATGAAGCCTTTTCTCAGCAGTGTGGTTATACTATTGATTTTGACTGGACACTGAAATTGGTAGTGAGGAGCAGCATCCAGGCCTCATCAACTGTTAAAAAAAAAAAAAGATGATCACCACTGTAGGTTTGAGATAAGAGTTCTGCCTTCCATTAGCAGGTCACTAAACATCCAGCACGAGTTATTGGCTTTTCCCCTAAAAAATACCAGCAGTTCCAGGAATGAGGATGTGAAAAACACAGCTTAGTGTAGGTATGAATGGTGTGCAGTAAATAAGGCCTGTGAAAGAAATATATTTTCTGAATGAAAAAAAAAATATTGAATAGGTACCTGTTCAGTGAATGCTGTGCATTCTGTGCACTAATAGAAGCAAGGCAATCTGTGAAAAAAATGTAAAATGTGAATGTGAATAACCCAAAATAGCTGCATAGAAATGCTGGAAATCTTTTTGTCTAACTTTAGTTATATAGAAACAGTTGTCTATTCTAAGTTATTTCCCTATCATCCCACTGTGGGTTGAATCACTCTCTGGAGATGCCCCCAAACTGTAGTGAGAATGTAGAAGAATAGACAAGGCTAGAAACAAACTTTTAGATAGCTCACGTTAGGTAAGATGGATTCGGACTGCATCCCGAGGGTCAAGCTAATGCTTTCTGGACAGCCCAAATGCTGATATTTCCCAAGATTGTCATATTTCTTTCAAGAGATTTCTTGGATGCATGTGGAGGTGGTCCATCGCTTCCTAGATTGTATCAAAATCATTTGCACACAGGCAGCAGAGAAAGCTGAACTCTCTAGAGATCAGAGAAGCTAAAGCTCAAATGCTCAATTTGTTTTAATGTAACATTTCCAGTTGAAAAATAAGGCCTATTCGTGGACATGTGATAACCTCAATGACCCAACAATTTGAACTCTTCTCATCATAGCCTTGCTGTCCTTTTAACAAAGATTTTTCACATTTTTGGAGGTGCCACAGGTATGATGTGGAATGAGCTTGTAATATATGGTTTTGAGTAGTGTCTTTCATTGCCTAGAGACCTTAAAAATAGGCCCTTTGTGTCTACTTACGGGAATTGTATTGAAGTGGAGACAATTTTACTAAAGCAAAATAAGTAAATAAACTGTAGGCAAAAATGCTGATTTTGTGGCTGAATTATATTTAGTGCTAAGTCCTTGCAGGCTCTCTATTTTCACTCTGTCGACAACAGATGTGCTGTTTGCAGGGTATGGATGAACAAATTTATTTTCAAATGTCTCCTTGACTCCTTCACAATCTGTTGCATTCCACTGATAGCGCTATAAGCTGCTCAGTTGGGAAGAGAAATATGGAAGATGGGAATGAAGTTGAATTTAGTCATTTTGAAAAAAAAAGAGAAAAGAAAAAAGATGGGGTTCATCAGTAAGTTGAATCAGGTGATCTAGTTTTGTAAATTCTGGCTCCTTGAATTGTGATAGGAACAATAATAATAAATATTAGCTTTCATTAGTGGAAAACTCTCTTTTGCTTACTTACAAATACTTATTTGCATACATTGTTTATTTAAACTGTGCCCTTGCCAAGAGTGCCTCTTTGAGGAGGCACAGATGGTCTTTTTCAAAATCTCAAGACATTGCAAGTCAACATTTAAAATTATATACCACAAATACGTGCATTGATTCTCACTCAGCATAATTATAATAAATCAAAATTTTACTTCAAAAATAAAGCAACAGATTTTAAGTTGATGGTTAAATGACTTGTTGAGACTGACAATAAGAAACAGCATGCAATTGTTGGAAAAATGGAAAACATTTTTTGTGCGAGAACATTAACATTTCAGAGATAAATGTAATTCCAAGAAATAGTTGTGCCTTATTTGACTGAGGTTTAATGATTGTCCCTTCAGTGACACTTGACGTCAGGGTGAAAGCCTTCTCAAGGGCTTTCAGCAAGTGAAGGGAACATCTGAAGCACAGCACTGAAGTCAGCATCACCAGAGCCTTCGAAATGGGCCATGCTGCTATGACTAGGTACTTCAGTATTTTGGTTAAGACTGAAAAAAAATCAGGAAATAGGCTAAAATTATGATACTTAACCAACAATAAAACACAAGGCTTTTCTTTTTAACCTGAATTTTAAAGCTGTAGAAATCTTTTTAACAATTTGTGCTTCAGCATTGGCACTGATTTGCAGGGCTGGAGCTTAAAAGAGGGGCCATAAGATTCCAAAATAAACTAGTATAAATTGGATTTGCTCCATTGCCTTCAGTGGAATACGATGATGCCAGCGTAAGGTATGGCTAACTTTATTAACCCCATAAATGAAAATACAAGTGTTTTCGCCTGAATTTGTTCCCCAGAACAATGTGGGTGTATCAGTGCTAGCAATCCCTGTGTGCCCAGGGTTGGTCTCTGACATTGAGACCAGCTGGCCTGGAACAGGCTGTGTCCATACCATCACACTCTTTTTTCTGCCAAAACAGGGTCGGCCATCACAGTCTGCCTCTTGGCAAGGGTATGCTAATGTCTGATCTGGGGCCAAGAATTATGTGGGAAAGTGTGTGTTGGCCTGGACCTAAAGTGCTGTTGTAAGAATTTAGCTTATGAGTATAGCCCTAGCCAACACCCCTCAGCTGTATGCCTGAGGAAAAAGCTCTGCACTGCAGATTCTGCCACATAACTCAAGAGGAGTAGGTCATGGTTTGACCTTACTCTGGCTTCCTCCAGACAATGCAGATCTGCTCCACAGGCTTCCTGTTCAGGAGCTTTTTGCGGGGCTGGTGTTTCAGAATGGGCTACAGAATTGGGATGATTTGTGTGTGGATCTGTTTCACCAAGAGCCCACTCCAAGCTGACACAGTTTCTGATGCTGTTGTGAGGAGACCATCAAACACTTGCTTTTGATGTTCATCATAGGAGGCTTCCTCCTTGCCCTCCGTGTAGCCTACTGACATGCAGAGAGAGCCATTAGAGCATGGGAGAGAGCTTCCCTTGTTTTCTTTTGCAACATGATACCATAATGAGCAAATTGTTCTGGAGGGACAACTGCAGACAAAACAGGGGCTGGATCATATTTTCCAAGCTCTGAACATGCCTAGTGAGGTATTATTTAGCAGCCTGTGAGATGGAACAAAGGAAAACAAACTGATCTTCAGTAGGATTAAATTTGCCTTTTCTGTTGGAAAAGACCTTTTCTACCATATTAACAATATGTAAATGGCAGTTCTCAGAAGTACATAATTTGGTCAAACATAGATGTTTTGGGACCAGTAAAAGACAATTTTCCTGTGCCATGTTTCAAGCTCCTATTCCAGACTGTAAAGGTGATGGACCTCCTCAGCACATCGACTCAAAGAAAATGCCAGACCAATTTTGCCTACATGAAGTGGCTGTAAAGAAATGATTTATGAAGCAGATAGTCTAGCATTTTTTCATCTTGTGTATGGCAGAATTTTACCTAGGAGGAGACAGTGCCTAATAATACAAAGTTTTGGATAAACTCAACCATTGATCTCAAAACCAGAAATAGCTATTATTCACAGATAGTTTATGGGCCAGGAGAAATCATTAGATCATTTAGTGTGACTTCCCATACATCACAGACAATTAAGGATACACTATATTGAAGTGATAACAGTTTCCTTATTGACATATATTTTTTATTTAGTTAAAACATATATTTAAGTAAGGACAGTAAGTAAGTGCCTCTATAATCACATTTTGGCTTAATTTGGAAACTCCAAAAGATGAAAAGTAAGCTTCTTCCCTTGGCAGTTTGTTTCAGTGGTTAATCATCTTTGTTGCTCAAATATAGTTCTACATGGGATTTTTCTTTCTTTAACCAATCACTGGAAATCGTTAGTTTTTTCACTGCTGGAACTGAAAACTGTTAGTCCTCAGTAGTTTTTTTCCTGTGAAAGTGAATCCTTCAGCCTTCATTTTTTCATAAATAAAGAGATACTGGACTCATTATCTCTGCCCCTCCAGCTCTCAAAAATTTTATTTGCTCTTTCTGTTATCGTTGCCAATTCTTCAACGTTCTTTTTTTAAAAATGGACCTCAAACCATGCACAGTGTTTCAGGTTTCATTCACCAATGCATGCAGCACTTAATCTGTTTTCTAGTCTTCTTCAATCCTCCCATAGCTAATGTATTCATCTTTGTTGTTGTTGCTGCAGTTTTGTTCTGAGATGCTTGTAATGGAGAGTAGCCTGTCTGCTGTACCCTCACGGTCTTTTCTTGTATCCTTTTCCCTACTTGATAAGTCTAGTCTTTATGTCATCTTTTTAAAAAGGAAGGATAGTCTTTAGCTATCCCAGAGCAGAGTTACTTTGGATGGGCTCAGATTACCACATGATCAGAGGATTTTGTCTATACTGTTGTGCATTGCTGTTTACTGCTTTTTTCCGTCTCTGTCTCTACAATCACAATTTACTCGTGCTCAGTTGTGAAAATGGTCAGTCTTGATTAGTGAAACTCTCCCTCAGTCACTGATGGCACTCTATGGACTATGATGTTTTACGCAAGTACGGTTAGTTTTCCACCTTATTTCATTTATGTTTTATAGTGCCAGTTTTTAGATCAGTGTAATATATCTTAATTCAGCTGCAGTATAAAAGTCAAAAATAACTATGGAGCTATGACACACTTAACCAAAGTCATAATATCATTTTAGAATGAATTCAGGCTTATTTGACAAGAGCTATTTGCATAGAATCATGTTGAGTAGGGTTTATTACTTTCCTAATCTCTAAATCTTTTAAAAAGTTGAATCAGTGAAAAATGACATTTACTAATTCCAGGGGAAGGCAAAAGTAAGAAGCTAGTTACCATTAAGACTTGTTGAATTTATAATCTGAACTGTATCACAGAAAGGGGTAAGTGGATTCTGGTGGTACAGGATGAGGGCAAGATGGCACTGATAGGTTAGGATGGGGAAATGCAGTGATACTTCTTTAGCAATCCCCATTTTGTTTTTTGTTGCTATCTGCAGGTAAGACTCTCCATTCTCCAGATCACTTAGAGTAGGTAAGAACATGCTGATGAAAAATTTCTGCTCCTCCCCCCAAAAATCAGTAAAGCCATTATCTTAAATTGTTCATATAAGTAAGAAAAGATTAAAGAAGAAAATATAAGATTAATAAAAACCCAAGATTCTTATTACTGTCACCCAAATTCTGTGTTTGGTATACAAGACAAGTATGAAATTGGGAATTAATTAACAAAATTTGGTGTGCTCCATGCTAGGACTTACAATGAAAGCACGGGCAGCTGGGCCTGTCCACCTTTGGGCGTCTGTGAATATCAACAGCAGAAGAGCAGATAGACTGAATGGACCAACTTTATTTTTATCACATTATCACTAATTACCACATTCACATCTCTAGGGGAATGGACCCCTGGTGATATCCCTGAGCCTTCAGGAACTCAGAGGTGTAACCTGCTCAGACATAGCCGGGGAGGAACCTGCCTAGGTCACACCACTGCGTGTCTTCTGAATACCAACTGGGACATCTTTAATGAGAGTCTGCATTAGCTGCCTAAGCTGGTATCTATTGCAATGTTATTCTAAGCCTATGACAAAAAAGGCAGCTGAAAGGAAAACTTTAAACAGTCTGATGTTTGTGTACATCGCTGGCTGATCAGACTGTGTGTGAATCTGTCATTCTTTAGCAGAGAGTTAGCACCAGAAGCAAAAGCTGCATTTGCTATCCCTTGCTTTTACGTGATTTCATCTAGTTTTGTATACAAGAAAGCCAGATCATACTCCAACAGGAAATGAAAAAACCCTTCCAACCCATTTCCTATAACTTATTGTCTCCCTTTCCTTTTCTTCCCCACTCTCTCCCTGTCTCTTGACAACGCCTCTTACCTTTTATCGCCATCTCAAGTGTTGCCAGGTTGGGGAAGAGTGGGTCCTTTATACAAACTTTCTGAAATTAAAAAAAAGTGCAAAAGGGACAGTGCTAAAATAAAAGCCTCTGTGTTTGCTTTTAAGTGCCCAACTGAATTGTCATTTTTTGTTTTCTTTTACTGTGTCCTTACTTTAAATGTATGCAGATTTTTAATGGTGATACTTTGCCATAGGAAAAAGCTTCATGAAATCTCTGCACTTAAAACTTCAAATCTTATTTAATTGTTTATCTCTGTACAGAGACAGGGTTGTGTGAGTACCTTTGTGCTCTGGACCAGTTAATACCCAGGAAATGAACACAGCTTGGGTCCACTGAGAGCCCTCTAGCTTATTACTTGGAAGGCTGAACTACTTTTTCGTAAATGCTGAGTTTTGCTCTCTCCTTCACATGACAGACTTGTGTCATGTAGGCCTTTCTGACCTCTAAAAGGACGAAAATGCTTTGTTGAAGTTAGGCCCCTTCAGCTTTCAGGGTTGTTACACTGTCCTTGTTGAATGCAGCACTCAGAGACAGCTCATTTTGTCCCTCTCAGAGGCACTAAGTTGGAGGGCATGGTGGTAGTGGGGACATATCAACACAAAATACAGTAAAGAAGCATGAAAATGTGAGAGAGTCCCTGTAGGAGCGGGATATCTCTGACACTGGTCCTGTGTAAGGTCACAGTCAAGGAAAAAGTGCCAAACTGGAGATTTCAAACTCCTCCTCTCATAAGCAAGGTATAAAATCATCTACTAGGAAGTTGTCTCCCTCTGTACTCCAGTCTGGGCACATCCCTCTAAAGGAGGGCAGTAGACACCAATACTGTAAGAACCATCCATGAGATAAATGGCATTTGTCATGCATCTCCTTCACAGGTATCCTTATGGGTCACTGGTGTCTTGTGATTCTTAATCCAATCTTCTTGTTCTGTCAGATTTTCCTTCTCTTTGGCTGCTCTCTAATGTAAAGCATTCACAGCCACAATTGCCTGCTAACCAATCAGGTACCACAGTTTGGAGACAAAAACTGGAAGTATCCACTTTGTACAATAGTAGTTAGTGTAGAGAAACACAAGCTAGCAAAAGCCACAACAGGCCCAGCATTTGAAGCAATATAACTAGCTTGGTGTAGTATCATGATAGAGTAAGTACTACATGTTAGTTTGGGTGTGGTACCATGCTGCATAGAGGTACAAAGTAGTACCACCTCATTATTCAGCACTGGCACTTACTGCAGCTGGTAACCTGTCTTCAGATCCTTGACCATACAGATACTAGTCCTAAAGATCCTTTGCAACAATTCAGAGTAGCCCATACTTGAAGACATATTTCACTAGGCCTTAAAGAAAGGAGAAGACGGCATAAATAGCTGCAACATAGCTTAATATTTGTTTGTTGGAGAAGACCTAGCACCTGCCGTGTGTCTTCAACTCAAATTTCTGCAAGGGGAATACAGGACCAAAGTGTTTCTTATGGGGGCTTATCACTGGTTCTGTCTAAAACCTATACTCCTTCCCATGTTTATCTCCCAAGTCATACAGCAGCATATAGTATTATCCATAGGCTTCTCTGGGGGTTCATCCTGTATTCCTCTAACCTGCTTCTCCTGGCTTGCCTTGACACTGACGCTTGCCCAGTGCTGGAGCGATTTGTAGGTTAGGGGCTTCTCATGAATGCTCTGCTCTTGCCTCCTGCTGGCTGGGAAAGAAGACTTCGTGTAGAACAAAGTCATTTTCATTGACTTTGTAATACAGAATATACATCTACTAAAGCATACCATATCTTTTCTTTATTCATTCATTGGAGTCTTCATTTTATTTCTTGATTTGTTTTATTCCTTTTTTCTTACTACATCTGTAGGTGGATGACTGCCATTCAGGGTGAGCTTCTTGTTCTTTAAAGGTCATTAGAAATCCACTGAGGCAAATAACCCACATCTGCTCTTTGCAGGTCATGAAAACAGAAAGTATATGGAGTCTGACTCCAAGTTCAGGTTCTTGGTAAAGGGCCCTCTTTGGAATAGCTTGTCCTTTAGGTTAGGTGCAACTGATGCCCTAGAGGAACATACATGTTGCAGAGTTGACTTTGAGGACAGAAGTAATCAGCCTTTGGTGTTAAACTCCTTTGCCACATGTGAAAGCTACTCTGATTTCAAAATCTCGTTAAGCATTAAACATAGAGCATTCCAGAAGTTATTTTGCAGTTAATAAAAATGTTTGTCCATTTAAATAATCAGACTTTAGTCACATTACAGCTGTATTGCATGAAACATTATTTGTAGAGAAGAGATCTTAATCATCCACTTCAGTAAAATTTATAGAGAAATGAGCTTTAGTGAATGAGTTAATTTCAAAGAATAACATGTTTGGTCTTGGACTATTCTTTTGCAGCTGAAGAGAAAATCAAAGTGGTTTGAAAATTATTCTAAAAGAACAGAAAATTATAAACATCGTGGAGTGAATGACTTGTAACTGCCTCTTTGCAAAAGAGGAAAACAGTGAACTCGCAAAACAGATCCTGCCACCAGTAAGAGGAACTGATGCAGAGACACCCCACCACCAGCACAGGGGAATTTGACACCAAAGCCTTTACAGAACAAAAACTCAGAGAGACTGTCAAATCTTCCAGATGGAAGATTTTACCCTTTTACCCAAAGATCTTTTTACCCAAGAGACAGTGATGACACTGCTAATGAGGGATGGCAAATATCTTTTCAACTCTCTCTGTGGTCTTCTGCGCTGTAGTAAACAATATACCTAATAATAGAAGCAATAAAGCTTTTGATGTTGTTCCTGGCTGGAGAGATTTCAGATGACTGATGTAACGTGTTAGTATCAAATATTTTTACATTAACGTCTATAGATTTGTAGACTTAAAAAGAAATCTCTTAATTTTCTGAATAGTACAGGCCAGGGAGCGTCACCCAAACAAAATGACTTGTGTTCTTCGGGCTGCAGCCTCATCCTGAGCGTTCGTGACTGGGTGTTTGGCTGCAGGGCCTTTAAACTCTTTTCATCAGGCAGAAGAGGACACATATTATAACCTCAGTTAGGAGCTTGTTTACCAAGTCACAAATACTTTTTCATATTGTCAACTAATAATTATTCTGTTAACACAGTTGCTTAAGGTTGTGCTTGGGACTGAAACTCTCTGGTTCTTTACCACTAATGGCAAGAGCATGTGAGGGCCACAGGATTTAAAATTCCTAGATGTGTCATAGCTTTGCTAAACTCCTTTTTCCAGGGTCAGCAAAAGTGATAGAACCTGGGTTTTTCACCACAAGAGATTTTTTTTTTTTTTTTTTTTTGAAAGGCATACGTTGGAGGTTGGAGGTCAACAAGATGCACAAGTCCAGTTCTCTTAGGTGCCTCACTCCTGAAATTGAGGTATACATTGAAAAACTCCT